>NC_080393.1:7644963-7972136 GCF_028751815.1 Salvia miltiorrhiza
AAGTTTAATATATATAGTATGGACGCATACAGCTTCATCCACCACTTCTGACAATGAAAAGTGAATGCAAATATTCCATCCAATGACAGACTATGGCTTATTCTATTTATCCATGGACAAAATTCATTGAGACACCACAACAAATGAAATAGAAGTTGAAAGTGATCTCTCTCTCTCTCTCACACCCTCTTTTTTTTTACCATCTTCTTATCATCGTTTTCTGTCCACACAAATTTGGCGCAACGAGAAAGGCTCTGGCCAAAACTATGTCCTATCATATGAGGCAGAGTCTGACCTTGCTTAGCTTACACCATTTCCAACGCAAATTGCAGTTGCAAATCTTCACTTATCATAATAAATGCATTTGATATAATATTCGAGCAGTAAAAATTGCAATTTGAAGGCAATGATGAAGAAGAAGGTAGGAAGAAAAGACATGAACTACTAGTCTACTACAACTATATATATGTGCATATGACATGAACTACTTGTATAAATATGATAAACAAATGTTATATATATACTCAACTTATTTAACTCTCAGTAAATCCATCCAATTAATCCCAAATGTTGAACCTCGTGAAGGGAATTTTGCTTGCAAGCTTTCATTTTCACGATTGATCAAGACAAAATTGCTTGCAAGATTGGCATCCACCAAACGTGGCAGGGCTAGCTAGAATTAATTTTCCAACATAATTTGTCTTTTTTGTCACAGTTTTTATCCCCCTAAATTCCACTATTTATCCATCATATTTCCACTCAAACACAAAACAAAAATCTTGAAAACAAAAATGCAGAACAACTGCATTCTCGACATGGATGATTTCATCAAGACTCTCTCAGAAATCAAGGACAAGAAAATAAGGCCCGACCTCATCGGCTCAATCATCACTGGTTACGCCTCCAAGTGGCTCCCCGAGCTGGCCGCGGACGTCTCCGACCGGCCGGCGGCCAGCTCGGGGAACCCGTCCGAGAGCGTGAGCGTCTCATGGAGCAAGAAAAGATTCATCATCGAATCTCTAGTGGGAATCCTTCCCCACGAGAAGGATTCCGTCCCCACCGACTTCCTGCTGAGGATTCTACGCGCCGCTAACGTGGTCCGGGCGGAGCCCGCCTGCGTGTTCGAGCTCGAGAGGCGCGTCTCGTGGCAGCTGGACCAGGCCTCGCTCAAGGAACTCATGATACCATCCTTCAGCCACACTAGCACCACGCTGCTCGACGTCGAGCTCGTGCTCCGCCTAGTGAGGAATTTCGTGAGTGTGGAGGAGGCCGGCGGTAGAGGCGGCGCCGCTGCTGCGAAGGTGGCGAAGCTCGTGGATTCGTACCTCGCGGAGGCGGCCCTCGACTCGTATCTGGCGCTGCCTGAATTCGTGGCGCTGGCCAGCGCTGTTCCGGGCCATGCGCGCCTCATAGATGATGGGCTGTATCGCGCTATTGATACTTACCTTAAGGTAAAGTTTTATTACTATGGTATGATTTTTGTGATTAGGAAGAGTTGCATCATCATTGGACCAATGTGATGCGACGCCTCCTGGTCCCTCCCTAGGATAATGAAATTAGTACATAGTTTTGTTTGTGTTTATTTAAGTCCCATCCCATCAACTAAAATATCTTTTTAGGGAGATGTGTTGGTGAGGCATAGAATGATTAGACACTATCTTATTATCTCAACACTGAAATAGCGTAGAATTTTAGTTTTATCTTGAATGAATACTTATACAATTTTGATATGCATATTTTGACGACGGTGCACATTTATTCGAATATAAAGGTTATAAGACTTTAGCTTTAATCTAACAACATGCAAACACTTGCGCATTTGCAAGGGGGACATTGAGCAAGAATCTTTGTGGATCGGAAAAGGTGTCGGCAAGTAGAAAACAGGCATATTTTATCCTGACAAAATTGAGCCATATTTTTCTGAAATGTATTGGCCTTTTCTCGTGTCTCTGAGTCGGACAGAATTTAGAGTCTCAATTAATTAATTGTTGAGAGATATCATAAGATAAGAAGAAGAAGATTGTATGGGATGATGTGCAGGCACATCCGGGGCTGTCGAAGAAGGAAAGAAAGACGGTGTGCAGTTTGATCGACTGCAGCAAACTATCGCAAGAGGCGTGTTTACACGCGGCCCAAAACGACAGGCTCCCGGTTCGGGCCGTGATCCAGGTGCTCCTCTCGGAGCAGTCCAGGCTGGTGAACAAGCACATTGACTGGAGCGGGACCCTGAGCGGGCCGAGAAGCCCGGGGCCCGAGCTGTCGGCCCGCTGCTTCTCGAAGCGGGACACGGGGATGGAGATGAAGATGCTCAAGGAAGAGGTGCTGAGGCTGCAGAGCCGATGCATGGCCATGGAGAAGCAGATCCAGAAGCTGTCGGAGAAGAAGACACCCTCCTTTCTCAGCTGGAAGAAGCTCCGGATTTCGGCCTTCAAGGCCAACAGAATTGCAGAGATGGAGGAAGACAGTGAGGCTGGATTCGGCCCCAAAAGCCCCTCCCTCTTTAAGCCTAAGCTTCTGCGAGGTAGAACTCCCAACAGGAGGAAATCCATGTCGTGAAACCACCCAGTTTTGCCTCTCGTTTCTTTAATACGTTTCATTATTGTATAAATAAACAATGCTGCTCATGCCTAGCTCCTTATCTAATAATCTCACCAATTAATGTTTTTCATGTTTATGCCGTTTTTATTATTTATTTAATTTTATGATTTACCAGTTCCAAGATCTACCAATATCTAAAACGACAACCTCACTAAGAATATATGTGAAATAAATCAACGTGTTTTAATGTTTTCACTTTTCATGATATTTGAACTAGATTTATAATGCGCACGACCTCTTTCCTAATAATTACTACTCCATATAAGTGATAATATTTTATTTTAAAGTTTAAAAATCGGTGTTGTCACTTGTAGTTATATAAAGAGTAAATTTATTTGATCCTCACCAGTTTCTTTGGACTACACAACGTTGAGAGTGGACTATGTTACTTATGTGCATTGTAATTTGGGCCTGCTCTTAATCTTGGGCTGAGGTTATTTTAAACTGAAGCGATTTTCTAGTGCAATGTAGTACTTTTTTTTGTATAGTTTTTCAATTATATCTTTTTTTCAGCAGAATTTTTTTAAATTATATCAAAATGTTCAGACCTCTAAAATGAATTTAGCTATAAACGAAACTGATCTACATTAACTTTAAGAGTTATTCTTTTGGTTTAAGAGAATTTTTATAGTATAAAAGCATCAAATGTATAGAGTTAAATTTATTTTTAAGTAAATTGACATAACATGCTTCCTCACGAATTAACGAGCATGTTATTGGTACGTTGATTCTAGTAGTCCAATAAAATTATTACCAAACTGTTTTCTACATTTTGATTCTGATCGATTAATCAATGCAAAGTACTCAAATTGATTTAATGCATAGTTACGTGCATGCGAATGTGTACGCAAGTCCATTTTTGTTATATATTCTATTGGTAATTAATATATTGTATGAGATAAACTTATATGATATTTGTTTTAATTAAATTATAATTCATAAACTATAATTTGGGAGGACTATATCTCAACTAGAACTCCTAATTGACAATTAACTATAATTAATTACTAATTGTGGGGACCTCATATACCGTGCAGACAGCCATACAATGTTTTTGCATAAATATTCGATAGAATTAAAAAATCTTACTAAAATATTAATTAAGTAATAATTAATATATTTACTAATAATTGTAATTGTCCGCACGGTATGGAATGCTATTCAAGAGATTTTGCACTCACAACTTAAACTTCAATTTCACCAATATATTTCATATTGATTCCTTACAATTTAATTATCTCCTCACGATTTAGAAACTCCCACATAAAAACTAAGTTTACACAAACAATACTAAAAATATAATAGCTATAAATTTTTCTAGTCTCTTACTTCCTCTGTCCACGATATCGTTTCCACATTATAGACGACACGAATTTTAAGAAAATAATGAATAGTAATGGGTATTCTTATGAGTGGAGTTTGAGTCTCACTATTGTTGTGAGTGAAGTTTAATTTGTAGATCCTACTGCTATAAATGAAAGTGAAAATAATATTGTAAACGAATCAAAATGACAAAAGTGAAAACGATATCGTGGTAGGATGAAATATAATATAAATATAGGCACATTAAGTGTTTATTTGGTTCAAATAGAAGAATGAAAATGAGATTAAATTAAATAAAGAGGGGGGGGGGGAGTATTTGGTTAAATAATGGAAATTAATCACTATAATAAATTTCCTTTCTTTTGTTTCTATTTTATTTTGATGTGTAATAAATTAAGTGATTGAGTTACCCTCATATAAGAATAATAATTAACTTATTATTCAAATTAAATAATAAAGAAATAAATTCAATTAATCGAATCGGTTCAAAAATGCCTAACCAAATATAGGTTTGGTATAGCATCTCAATTATCTAATGACAACCTTGAAGAGCCAAGTTTATGTCATTTTTCACCGCCCCTTCACGCAACTAGAGAGCCTTTTATTTTATTATTCCCTGCGGTCTTTGTCCTAAATTTGTAAATCATTATCGTGATGGTGCCAAGATTTGATACATTAAGATTAAGATGGCCTTATATTAGAAAATATAAAGAATGTTAGTGTTTTTCTTTCATTTATAAATTATTTTATATAAAGCAGTACATATAAATTATCAATTTTGGGATTTCAAAAAAAAATTATACTACTATATATCCATTTTGGGACTCATCTTTAAATTTGTTTTTATTTTATTAGAATTATAAAATGTATTTAAATATAACAAAATAAGCAATTCACACATAGGCGAAACCTCTATACCATACAAAAATAGGAAAATGTACCCATGCGGACGAAACCAAATTAGCTAGGTATCTTTAAATTCCTATTTTTCACTCAAATTAGGTCTCACCCAAATTCAAATTTACTCGATTATTTATGTTTTATAAGGATATTCAATCTTTTTCTAATACCATGCAAAGAAAAATATTTATTCGGACTAGAATTTTCAAATTGGTATTCAAGTCTTATAATAATAATAATAATAATAATAATAGTAATAATAATAATAATAACCTTTCAATAATAATAATAATAATAATAATAATAATAATAATAATAATAATAATAATAATCATAATCATAATAATAATAATAATCCGGCGCTAAGGACACAAAATAATGATACTAAATCATTGTGTTGTGGTACCTATATATACATATATATTTTTGAGGTAGCATATGTATATTTTTAATTGGTAGCTTTTGAAGAAAGTATCAAAATTATATTGAAAATATTATTAAAGCGATAAAATTTCACAATCATCTACTAAAAAAAATCAGCAAGATAATATAATCCTCAAGATATTTTCCTTCAATTAATTAATTGAAAAAACAAAATCTATACTAATAGAAAAAGAGCGAATGACAATTTAAGGGACAACTTGTGGATTGCCTATTTTACCCCTAAAAAATAAATTTGTTAGTATTGATTAATAATTATCAACATCACGATTTTTCAATTAATTTTGACTCCTTTCTTTTTTGCCTTTTTTAAAGAGAATGACATTGAGTGAATTAAGGGATATAATATAATTATCTTATCACCCTCACGATTTTTCAATCCATTGACTTCATAATTATCTTAATTAAGGGATATAATATAATTATCTATGGAAGAAGTTATATATATCAAAATCTTTATCTTATGTACTAACTAAACTAAACTCTAAATATAAATAAAAATTAATTAAAGTTCTAATTCTTCTCCAACTCAATCAATTATCTCCTCGCAACTAACCTCAAAGCCATCCTTCCGCACCATCGCATACAACCTCGCCGCCGCTGTGAGCCTCCGGTCCGCCGCGCTTCACCGTTGCTCTTAGTCTTTTTTCCGGTCGCCGCCTCCCCTCTTCGAAGGCCGGTTGAGGTTAGTTTTGATTCTCGCTTCGTCTGTTAATAAGCTTGCTATCTGAATACTTTTCTGGTTATAATATGTCCAGGTCACCCGACAAGTTAAACACTTCGAAGAGAACCATTCCGTTCGATTTCTCGCTTAATTAGTCGGGCAGAGAAGCTTGAAGGTGATCTATCAAGGTAAGGATATCCATGTTTTGGTCATGGAAGGATATATTGACATTATTATGGATTAAAGAAGCAATATTTTGTTTGCCAATTTGCTCCGCAGGTCGCCGCCGTCGACTGGAATTTCATAATTTCCTCCGCACATGGGTACGCCTATGATATTATATTCAAATTTCAGGAGATTATATTTTGTTTTCAGTATGAATATGCTACAAAATAGTTTGCGATTTTATGGTATTTGATGGTTTGTATTTCTCATTGCTCAATATCTAAGATTATCAATCCCAATAATAAACTAAGATATAGATTCAGACTCTCTCAAAATTATATCTCCATAACTTCTCTCAAGAACATAAACTTTGCAGCATGAATTTTAAACATTTATTTGTTTCCAAATTGGATGTCCTATCACCTTGTAAGTAAAAAATATGCATGAGATGTTTTACGGGTCGATATCTAAATATAAATCGATAGTAAATTATATATTTATAAATTTACTAGCAGCTAGAACATAGTACGTATTATTGAATGTGGCTTAATTGTGTAATTTATCAAAATAAAATTAGTAAGGCATACTTATATTTTAATTTATTTTTTGAGAGAAAAAAAGGCATAATTTAATTCAAAATTTTGTGCTCCAATTATATTCGGGAAAACATAAAAAGTTGAGATTATAATTATTATTAACATTCCTTTTTGTTGTTATTTGTTTATTATTATTTATTATTTTTGTGTTACAGAATAAATATTTTTTTGCAGGATTTTAAAATTTATATACACTAACTATGAACATGGAAGTTACATTGCGCAAAACAAGCTCATCTTCAGGTATTTTGTATAGCATGAGCGCACAAGCTTTTAAGTATATATATATATATATATATATATAGGAATTGGTTCAATTGAGATTTATATATATTTTGAGATTTTGAGATAAATGAACATATAAGTACATTTTGATGAACTTGTCAATTAATTTTTATGAACGCGCGTTGGTCTGGGGTTCAATCCCTACAAGTGGCGTGTTTTTTAAATAAATTAAATAGATTCATATGTTCATCAGTTATATTGGTTATGTTCAAAGAATTTATTGATATGTTCATTTATCTCAAAATCTCAAAATATTTAAAATCTCAATATAAGCTAACCCTATATATATATATATATATATATATATATATATATATATATATATATATATATATTAATTGTCTATGTTATAATCACCACATATCACACAACATGAGCACAAATCAAATTATTTTTTTAATTAATATATTTATATTTATATATTGCAGCTAATGAGGTATATAGACAAAGAAAAAATCTACAAAGACAAAAGAAACGTAAACGAAATGCAAGTGATTTGAATTGTAAGTATTACATTCTTTTAAGATAAAAATACGTTTAATACATTATGATAAATTATTAATGTTTTTTTAATTATATTGTTTATCTATTTAGGTTCATTGCTACATGAATTGAAAAATGTGCCTGATTGCATTCGTTGTGGTGCAAGAAGATTTGAATATGAACCTCCTACTTTTTGTTGTGATAATGGAAAAGTTAAACTTGCATTTTCTGAAGTTCCTCCGAAGTTGGATGAATTGTTTACAGCCCAGTCAGAAGAAGCTATTAATTTCAGAAGGAATATTCGTGCTTATAATAGTATATTCTCATTTACTTCGTTTGGTGTAAAATTGGACAAAGAATTGGCATCTGCAAGATGGGGAGTTTATTCTTTTCGAGCACAAGGCATGGTTTATCATGATCTTCCTGGATTGATCCCACAATATACGTCTCCAACATTTTTTCAGCTATACTTTTATGATACACAAAGTGAGTTTGAGAACAGAATAAACATAATGCAAAATCAAGTTTTGTCAGAAGTAGTTGTACAGATGCTCATGAAAATTTTAGAGATCAACCCGTATGCAAAATTCTTTCGAAGATTGAAAGATTATCCTTCAATGGACAATGTTCAGCTTCATATTTCTAAAGATGTCAACTTAGATCAACGAGTATATAATTCTCCACATGCAGATCAAGTTGCAGCTATATGGGTTGAGGGAAATAATGAAAATATTCCATTGGAGCGGGATATTGTAGTTCGTGCTCATTCCGGCGACAGACATAGAATAAAGCATTATTATGGATGTTATGATCCTTTGCAATATCCACTTCTTTTTCCAATGGGCGAAACAGGTTGGCATTAAAACATTAGAAAGATTGATCCAGCATCTTTGGTTCGTAACACAAATTATGTTTCTACTTCTACTTCATTAGCAAGAACCATAACTGCAGGCGATATTATCTCCAATGAAGAACAAGGTATCTCTATTAACTTTTTATAAATTGATTGATGATTAAATTAGTTAAGTATCATATTTTATATTTTTATAATGTTTATAATTGATTTTACTAATTTGATAAATTGTAGTATTAAACTTTTGGATAATTTTATTCTTCTAAAGTTATATTATTCCAATTATGAGATTATAATTTAAAATACGTACATTCATTCAATAACACGTGTAAAAGTTTTCGTCTTGGAATTTTTTTATTTTTAGCCATCCAAACTACGAAGGGATTCAACCCATTGCTTCCATTGATCACTAATTAACACCAATTAATGAGTTAAGCCTCATAGAGTAAATATAATATAGTAAGCGGGTTTAGAAAAAGTTGAAGTTGTCGAAACCCTAAGTTAATTATTAGTTTTTAAGTTCATATATAGAACACTAAAATAAATAAATACGTAAATACACTGATAAAATAAAATACAGATTAAAAGTGAATAAATAATTGGTGATAGATAGTTAGGCTTTGATAAAATACAATGATATAATTGTTTTGCTGCCATATCAATATGTTTATATTTATTTGATTAGAGTTATACTTATAATTATTATTAACATTCCTTTTTGTTGTTGTTTGTTTATTATTATTTATTATTGTCGCGTTATATTACGTTAAATGAGATGTTATATATACATAATTTTATTATTTTTATTGTAGGATATATAATATTCAACAATGACGACAATCGAAACTCTGCAAGTAAATGAAAGATCATTTACAATTGCATTGAAGGCTTTGAGAATAGGCCACGAAATAAATTGTGGACCTAATTTAAGCACAAAAATCTGGAAATTGATAATGGTTGACAAAGAGGTAAGTCACAAATTTAATTATAACTTTAATTTTTACAATTTATATATTTATCACTCAATTTGCAGGGTGTCCAAATTGGAGTGACAATGTTCAATAATGAAATAAGCAAATTTGGAAAAAAGTTTGAATCCAACAAAACGTATTTAATCTCTAATGGAGAGGTTAGAAACGTTAATACTATGTATCCAAGCATCCATAGAGAAAAAGAGATCATACTCAATAGATACTCTGATATAAAGGAAGCATTCGACGAGATAGAGTATAAAATACCATATAATTTTGTGGAGTTCAACGATGTGGAACAAAAGCTTGACAAGGAAGAAGAGTTTGGTAAGTGAAATTAGTTTAAAATATTCCTTCAAATAAAACATACATTAAACTCTAAATATATAATTATATAAATAAAAACAAAAAAATTGTCACAGATATTTCTGGAATGTTAGTACAAGTACAAAAAAGTCAACAGATTCATATCAAAGGAGTGAACAAGGCTGTGAGAAACATAACTCTCATGAACAAAAAGTAAGTTCTTTATTTATTATTTGCATCCATCTTTCAATTTCCAATGCATATATATATATATATAGGCATATGTTATTTTTATTTAATGTTTCATGCATATACTATAATTTGTTCATAACCTTAGAAAAATAACTATATTTGAATTTACTCAATATTTCTCGTAGATCTGAACTTGTAGAGATATCTTTATGGGGCGAAAAATGAAGGACATGACCTTGAACAAATAACTGGAGGCAAGCCAACTGTTGCAATTTCCTATGTCGTCGCAAAAAGGAAATTTGGTAACAAACATATTATATATATTTTCTTAAAATAATACTTCATTTTTTTATTTGTAAACTACTTATATATATATATATATTATTTAGGTGGTATACTCTTGCAAAATACAATGAGATCCGTCTTGCAAATTACACCAACATGGAAAGAGATCCAGCCGATCCAATCGTACGTATCAAAAAATAAATAAATTATATAGTTTTAAAAAAATTCAAACATATCATTTAATATTATATGCAGGTGTTCTGATGTTGATGATGATGCATTAGCAATTGCTAAATTAGCAATGGCACAAAAAATAAAACAAGCAAAGGAAGTCACTCTTAAAGATCTCAGAGACAATCAACATTTATTATCAGAGGTACGATATTTAAATAATTAATGATGCATTTCAAAAGTACATAATCGATTATTTCTATAATATTATTATTTTTTTTATCATATATTAGGGTGTTTCGTATTGTTTTACGGGAATTATCGACAAAGTTGAAAATAAAGCAACAATATGGTATGATTCTTGTAAAAATTGCAACACATCTTTCTCCAAAATTGATGAGAGTGCAATATGCAAAAAATGCAATGAAGAAGTTCTTGAGACGTCGCCCAGGTACATATCAAATTTAAAATTACTACCAATTCATAATTAGTTAATGACACAATAACAAAAATATACTAATTTTTATCATTTTATATAATTCTAGATACAGAATCACAATAAATGTTATACAAGGCGACTGCAATGCACGTATTACATTATTCGGTCAAGTGGCAGAGGTATATGTAGGATGCTCTGTGGATGAATATCTTTCTTCAATCAAAGAGGTAAATTATGATTTCTTACTTAATCACTTACTATAATTTAAATTGTTAATATTACAAAATTCGATATTACATAATTATAACAATTATATATTTTCACAGGGTGAAACAGAATCCACATACTATAGACGACTAAGCACACAAGTGTACACAGAAATGCGCTTCATGACGATGCTCAAGTCTATAAAATTTGATCAACGAGGAAATCTCAATATCGTAGCAAATGCAATCGAAAAAATGGAACAAATGGAAAGCATCGATGTTGGAGATATTGAAGAAGAGCCGACTGAAGTGGAGGAAAAGAAACATTCACCCGAGAAATCAAAAAAGAAAATTCCGTCTAGAAAGAAAAAAACTACGATGGAGTTGCAGGCCACAGAATCGCAAAAGAAAAAAAGAAGGATAACCAAGAAAAAGTTTGATGACTACATTGACATTACAAGTGACGACGATCTGCCGCTGAACAGCATTTTGCAAACCAAAAATAACAAGAAGAGATCCCCAATCGTCAAAATCAAACAAGAAAAGATTTAAAATTCGTCTTACTCCTTACTTAGATAATTTAGGATGTTTTTCATAGATTTTTTTGCATTTTTATTTAGAAATATGAATATTACTTTATTACTTTTAAATTTAATCATTAATAGTTGCATTGGTTCCTTTTTTTATTTACATAGTAAAATTCAAACGTGTTCAACGTGCATCGCACGTTCTTCCTGCTAGTACAATAAAACAATCGTATAAAATTTGAGAAACTTCAACAGCTGCTATTCAGTTAGCGGCTCAGTGAACACTCTCTCTCACACACAACACGCAGTTACCAGACATGGCCGACGAGTCGCCGGAGGCCACATCCACCACCGTCCTCCTCAATCGCCACCTCGACGGGATGCGCCGCCGCGTCACTACCTCCCTCCGCCTCAAGACCTCCCTCTTCTCCGAGCTGAGCGGCGCCGTCGGTGACCTCGGCACCTACATCCCCATCGTTCTCGCGCTGACGCTTGTTGTGAATCTCGATCTTTCCACCACCCTCATCTTCACCGCCTTCTACAACATCGCCACCGGCGTCCTCTTCGGCACCCCAATGCCCGTCCAGCCTATGAAATCCATCGCTGCCGTCGCTGTCACGGAGTCCGCCCATTTGACCGTAGCGCAGATCGCCGCCGCCGGCATCTGCACCGCCTCCGTCCTTCTCTTCCTCGGCGTCACCGGCCTCATGTCAGTCCTCTACCGCTACCTCCCCCTCCCCGTGGTTCGTGGGGTCCAGCTCTCTCAGGTAATTCTTTGCCCTAATTTATTATGTGGAATGAATATGATTCGAATTCACGACCTCTCATCTTTTAATCAGAAAAAAATAGTAGTTCGTATCTGGTAATGCTAGAATTATGATTTGTTATAACTAGTTCTATTGGAGCATGAACCAAAACCCTATATCTGTTTTATATATACGGTCAAGAAGTTCGACAAAATGTCTCAATGAGTTTTATTTCGAGGGAAAAGTTGGCTGAAAGACAATCTCTAACTTGTTTTCAGGGGCTTCAATTTGCATTTTCAGCAATCAATTACATTCGTTACAATCAAAATTTCAGCAAAACAACCTCTACCTCGACCTCGGATCCACGCCCCTGGCTCGGCCTAGACGGGCTAGTGCTCGCGCTGGCTTGCCTCCTCTTCCTAACTCTCACAACTGGCGACGGCAGTGGCAACGCAAGTGCAGTCGACCAAGTGTCAATCAGTCGAAGGAGAGTTCAAAAAAGGCTCCGCATTCTGTCAGCAATCCCATCAGCATTGATCCTTTTCTTGGTTGGAGTAGTACTCTGTTTCATCCGTGACCCTTCAATCTTTCAAGATTTGAAGCTCGGCCCTTCTAAGTTCCATGTGTTGAAGCTCACCTGGGACGACTTCAAAGTCGGGTTCATCCGAGGTGCAGTGCCTCAGATCCCCCTCTCGGTGCTCAACTCCGTGGTTGCAGTTTGTAAGCTCTCGGGTGATCTGTTTCCTGGCACAGAGCTGTCTGCGACCAAGGTCTCGATCAGCGTGGGTGTGATGAACTTGGTAGGGTGCTGGTTCGGGGCAATGCCCGTCTGCCACGGGGCAGGGGGCTTAGCCGGGCAGTACAGGTTTGGCGGGAGGAGTGGCCTATCCGTCGTGTTTCTTGGAGTGGGGAAGCTTGTGATCGCGCTGCTTCTGGGGAACTCCTTCGTGCGGATTCTGAACACGTTCCCCGTTGGGATTCTTGGGGTGCTGCTGCTGTTTGCTGGGATCGAGCTAGCGATGGCGTCGAGGGATATGAACTCCAAGGAAGAGTCGTTTGTGATGTTGGTGTGTGCTGCTGTGTCCTTGACAGGGTCGAGTGCTGCGTTGGGGTTTGTGTGTGGGATTGTGTTGTATTTACTGTTGAAGTTTCGGGAGATGGAATGGGGATGGAAGGAGGATTCGAGTGTCGGAGACGAACCCTTGTTATCTCCGTAGAATATTTAAGTTAATTAGTAATTTGAAGAGAGGCCCTCATTTGCTACTTCATTGCATGAATATTGTTTGTACATATACGTTGAGAAACAATCACATACTCACCGTGAGCATGCATAATGTGTCCACCATGATGTGGCAATTGTAATTATAGTAAGAGAATTTTAATTAGAGTAGTATTAATTATTTTTTCTAATTAAAATTATCACATCAATGATGGACACGTTATGCTTGTCCACGGTAGGTAGGTGATCAGTTCTGATACGCTGAATAGTAGATGAACAAAAATAGCACTCCCTCCCATTTATAATGCAAGTATTTTTTTTTAACTTATAGGAGTATTAAAATTGCCGTTAACTCTCATCATTTGTACTCCCTCGGTTCCACCATAAGTGAAATATTTCTTTCAGGCACAGAATTTAAGCGGTTCCACCACAAGTGAGATAGTATTTCTTTTGGGCACAGAATTTAAAAAATTATTAATTCTAATATTGTGCTAAAGTGAATATCTAAATAATTAATGATTTTGAATTAAATTTAAGCTTAAAATATAGATTAATTAATGAGATTTTCATTTTAAATTCGAAGTAATTAAATATAATTTTTTTTCTACATTTTTAAAGAAAAAGGCTGTAGCCCTCTTATGCGGGCAAAATCCGCCCCAAACTACCTTGCTCCAGCTAGGGCTGACAAATCGTGCGGGTCAGATCGTTATCAGGTCGACTTGATATCAATCCGACCTGATAAGGCCAAACCCAAACACGACATGTTAAGGGAATGCCCGAACCGGACACGATTTACCTAAATCCGAACCCGATAACAAAACAATTTAAAGCGTGTTGACACGATATGATAGCGACACGATCTAATTACAACCTGATAACAACACGAATTTGGAGCTGATCTGATAACAACCTGATTTGATTTGTCCAAGTTCATTTACATCAATAATAATTAAAAAAAAAATACAAGTAAATATTTAATAAAGGCTAAACTAAAGTGTAGAAAGAAATCATGAATAAAAAATTAAAAATAAATATTTAATAAAAATTTAATTCTATCGGGTTACTCGAACCCGACACAAAATTATCAGGTCCTTATCAGGTCGACCCGATAAGGACCCGAACCTTATCGTGCGTGTCACTAACCCATTAATTTCGTGCGATTTCGTATCGTGCTTTTGTGTTGTGTCGAAAATTGTCAGCCCTAGCTCCAGCCATCTTTCTCCTTCTCCTTTGAAATCCCTAGTCTTTCTTTCTCTTTCTCTTTTTCTTCGGCAGGCAATCACCGCATACAATAGCTCCTTCGCCTGCCGCCTTCTCGGCCGCGACTTGTAGCTGAGGACGCCGACGTCGCCAGATTTACCTTCTCCACCCTTGCCTTTAGGTTAATTAAATAAAAATGAGGGGTGCACTTAATTTTACTAATTAAGCTTTTAATTTTCCGAACTTTTTCTGAAAAGGGAAATGACTCATTTTTATTGGGACGGCCCAAAAATGAGTACGATTTCCTTTGGGTGGGACGGGGATAGTATTTCTTTTGAATATTTTCCACCAAAAAATGATCGTGTCACTAAGGATAAATTATTATTAATTAAAGTTGATTTTTAGTATATATAATCTTTTTATGTGTCCAAAAGTCCAAAATAACTTATATTAAGAATAAGTATTGTATTATAATTGATAATTAAACTAAATTTTAGTATAAAACATTATTCTTTTCAATTAAAATCCAATTGGGAACAGCTAGCCGACTCTTTCGCTTAACTTTAAACCAACCATCATAAGCCATCACTATTCACAAAAATGGCTCAACCTACACAATCAAACTCTCATATATATTAATCAGAAAAAATATTAATCAATGACAACAAATAAGAACATATATATATCGTACACATTATTTTCATACGAATGATAAATCACAACACTCCCCTCAGACAAACACACTCGTTTACAAAGCTTAGCATGATATCAGCAAACACACAACAAATATAGAAAACATAAATTTGCAGAGGGAGATGAGTAGAGTCGTAAAGAAGCAAATATTTAAATCCCACAATATGATTGGATAGCATGGTCAATGGTGGAGCCCCCATCCTTGCAATATTGTATGAAATCTATGTTGTCGAAGGGTTTAAACTTCAATGGATTTTGGTCATCAACCAGCTCTTGTGGCACTTGCACCATGCCACCAACGAACCCGAACACTCCCAAACAATATCTTTCCTTAAATCCCCTTGTAATAACCCTATGTGTCGGACTATGTATTCTCCCATTGCTCCATGCCTGAAAATTATACTCGTGGGTGCTTAGAATTGATTTTCGAATAGTGCATGTCTTTTTATGCATACTTTTTAATTCTTGTACATATTATAATAATCCCACTCACCGTTAACAAAATAAGATTAAATTTCACCATTATCAATCCTATACTCGTGTTTGAGGGTTAAACCCTAAACCCTATACTTGTAATAGTAAAAAGAAGAAGATTTTACCGTGAGTGCTTCGCCTGCTAAGACAATAAATTTGGAAGGCGACTGCTGAAAATCCATCCACTCGCCATCGCGGTTTTGGAGCTGCAAACCCTCGATTTCGTTGGAGCAAAGCACGCTCACGAAACCCTTATCTTTGTGAGCTCGAAGGCCCGTGCTCGACTCGGACGAGTTGGGCGAGTTGTATTTAATGAGTCGTATCATATAAAACGACGACTCACTTAACCAATCGTTGTATTTTTCCAAGCCGTAGCTGCTCGTCACCATTTTCATGATCGTCTCGTTCACTTGCACCACTAATGTTTTACTGTGTGAACATATAGTTTCGCTTCCAAAACAATTGGAACAAGAAAACAAATTATCACAAGACCATATTCATATATATTTCCACAAAAATAAAGAAAAATGACTCGTTTATTTCGAATGCTCAACAAATAATTAAACGTTAGTATGATTTATGTTCATAGATATCAACCCTCAATATATATCGATGAAGAAAAAAAATGTTTATATATAAGCGATAATTAATAGTACTAATAGATTTAACTCAGATAATAAAAAAGAAATAGCTAGAGAAAATTATTTTTCTAATCGATATTTGATTAAGTTTGATTTAGTAAACAAATACTCAAGCTAATAAGACGTTCGAGATAAACCTCCACAATATGGTTATACAATCAAGTAGACCAAAGGCCCAAGCAAACGAACTTGGTCGACAAATTATGTTTTAGTTTTGACCATATATAGATATTAAGTAAACGCGCAACTAAACAAATTAATTGACCTTTTGTTCTTATCTCATGAGCTCTTCAAATAAAATGTATTTATGATTGTTTCAAAAACGGAGCGATTCTTTGAGGTGATGATCAGTGAACACTAATGTTCTAGATTAGGTTTATGTTTATGCATGATTGAATATAGAAACAAACGAATTTTATTAAATCACATACACATTCGAGAGAGAGTAGTGTTATAAGTAATTAATTACCAGAATTTATCATTCCCGTGAGGCCACATGAGGGTGGTGAAGTTTTTGACACCTTCAAAATCTCCTTCATCTTCGATGCCAAAATACTCTAAATGAGGCATCCTTGGATACCTCCCACCATATCCAAATCCTCCAAGTTGAGAAGTGTATTTCTTTTTAGTCTCATCGGGAAGATCAAACACCTCAGCCAACACACTAAACAAGCTCTCATGTGGGTGCTCTGGTCGTGTCTTTTCATTCGACACGACCAGACACCCGTAAGTTTCCAAGGCACGTCGGACTGAATCCGACGTTAATTTCCACGAGCTCGACCCAGGAGTCAAGCTCGCTTCGTTGAATTTAAAGATGGGGATCTTAGGTTCTGCATAGGAACCCATATTTCTACCTAGTTACTAATTATGAGTAGGGGAGTGCGGTATTTATAACCAAAAAAGTCATTAAGGTTTTGATTATTGTTATTAAGATTTAAGAGGTTTTTCTTAGCACTTGAACAAAAGACATTTCACAAAAAAAAAAAAAAACAAACAAACAAAAACAAATTTGACAAAGAAAAGGAGTCGAGGCTTTTCTGAAACGTCATGACGTCATGGATCACACTGGTCCATATAAATTAATATGAAAAAATATATAGGACCACTATAATGTTTTAGTTGAGCAATATATATTAGATAGCTTAACTCTTCTTTTCAACGTCAAATTGAAAGCATACTAATTATTACTATACTACAAAGTTAATCACGTATCAATTTAAAATATATATAAATATATATATATATATATATATATATATATATATATATATATCGTATCTTAAATTATGGCTACGCTAATCCAAAAAAAAAGAATACTATTGCCTATTGGTGTTTTAATTACCAGAAGCAGTCGTATGACTCGTATCCCTATGAAGGTTGTGAGTCTTGTGACAGGGATTTTCCAATTTAAGCATCGTAAAAGTATTAATGTATTTACTCCCTCCGTCCACGAAAGAACTTCCTATTTTTCTATTTCGGGACGTCCACGAAAGAATTTCCTACTTTTTCCTATTTTGGGACAATACCCCACCACTTAAAAAATACTCCCCTTTTAAGACAATTCTCACCACTCAAATAACATTAATTAAAACAACACAATAAATTATTAATACTTTTTCACAATTCCCAATACACTTTACAACTTTTTCTCCACTCACAATACACTATACAACATTTTATTAAAACCCGTGCCACTCCCTCCTAGGAAGTTCTTTCATGGACGGAGGGAGTATTTATGAATATTGGTAGGGATGACGTGTGAAAAAGAATTATTTCGATAAATATCTTTTACGAGCGTAAATTTATATTTTATTAACTTTATAGTAATATTTATAATTTTAATATATTTTTTGAACCAATTATTTGATAATGTTTGACGATTATAATATCATAAAACTTATAAAATAAAATAAAAAGTCATCTAAATTTAATATAAAAATTTAATTTTAATTAATTAAGCATCACCTAATTATATCGTCATTAGAAAAAAAATACAACAAAAAAGAAAAGAAGTTTGATATGATCATGTTTATTTTTTAGGTTACATCTTTACATAATTAGTTTTAATTACAAGGAGTCTAACAAAATTAAACTTCTAATAAAACAATAAATCATTTCTATTGTAAATTGTAATTCTAAATTATTAAATTTACATAATAAAAAATAGCAACTTATGCGGATGAAGAGTTTCAATGGATGCTACTACTTAAATAATTATTAAAAGGGTAAATATCACTTTAAACCCCAAACTATTTTCTCACTATCAATTATATCCTGAACTATTGAAAATAATTTTTTAAACCTTGAACTATCAAATTTGTATCAATTGTACCTTTTATCCATTTTTCATCCTTTGAATTTTTAATGAGTAATGCATATTATATAATGTAGGTCAAAAAAAGAATGATTCTAAATACATTGTGGCATCCGGTGAGCCACATCAAATTTTTGAAGCTAAAAAAAGGAATGAATGGTGCAATTGATACAAAATTGATAGTTTAAGGTTTAAAAAATTATTTTTGATAGTTTAGGATATAATTGATAGTGCGAATATAGTTTGGGGATTAAAGTGATATTTACCCTTAATATAAGGGAATAAAAATATACAACATAAATTATAATAGTACACAATTGACCTTGTTAAGTATACGAGGGATATAATAATTAAATTAAATTTTATAAAATAAAATTCTTTTATAATTGGTATAGATCGTATGATAAACGGTTTTAAAAATTGATATAGTTAATCCGTCGCTTGCATTACTGATGAGGACTAAAAAAAGGAATGAATGGTGCAATTGATACAAAATTGATAGTTTAAGGTTTAAAAAATTATTTTTGATAGTTTAGGATATAATTGATAGTGCGAATATAGTTTGGGGATTAAAGTGATATTTACCCTTAATATAAGGGAATAAAAATATACAACATAAATTATAATAGTACACAATTGACCTTGTTAAGTATACGAGGGATATAATAATTAAATTAAATTTTATAAAATAAAATTCTTTTATAATTGGTATAGATCGTATGATAAACGGTTTTAAAAATTGATATAGTTAATCCGTCGCTTGCATTACTGATGAGGACTGAAAAAAGGAATGAATGGTGCAATTGATACAAAATTGATAGTTTAAGGTTTAAAAAATTATTTTTGATAGTTTAGGATATAATTGATAGTGCGAATATAGTTTGGGGATTAAAGTGATATTTACCCTTAATATAAGGGAATAAAAATATACAACATAAATTATAATAGTACACAATTGACCTTGTTAAGTATACGAGGGATATAATAATTAAATTAAATTTTATAAAATAAAATTCTTTTATAATTGGTATAGATCGTATGATAAACGGTTTTAAAAATTGATATAGTTAATCCGTCGCTTGCATTACTGATGAGGACTAAAAAAAGGAATGAATGGTGCAATTGATACAAAATTGATAGTTTAAGGTTTAAAAAATTATTTTTGATAGTTTAGGATATAATTGATAGTGCGAATATAGTTTGGGGATTAAAGTGATATTTACCCTTAATATAAGGGAATAAAAATATACAACATAAATTATAATAGTACACAATTGACCTTGTTAAGTATACGAGGGATATAATAATTAAATTAAATTTTATAAAATAAAATTCTTTTATAATTGGTATAGATCGTATGATAAACGGTTTTAAAAATTGATATAGTTAATCCGTCGCTTGCATTACTGATGAGGACTGAAAAAAGGAATGAATGGTGCAATTGATACAAAATTGATAGTTTAAGGTTTAAAAAATTATTTTTGATAGTTTAGGATATAATTGATAGTGCGAATATAGTTTGGGGATTAAAGTGATATTTACCCTTAATATAAGGGAATAAAAATATACAACATAAATTATAATAGTACACAATTGACCTTGTTAAGTATACGAGGGATATAATAATTAAATTAAATTTTATAAAATAAAATTCTTTTATAATTGGTATAGATCGTATGATAAACGGTTTTAAAAATTGATATAGTTAATCCGTCGCTTGCATTACTGATGAGGACTAAAAAAAGGAATGAATGGTGCAATTGATACAAAATTGATAGTTTAAGGTTTAAAAAATTATTTTTGATAGTTTAGGATATAATTGATAGTGCGAATATAGTTTGGGGATTAAAGTGATATTTACCCTTAATATAAGGGAATAAAAATATACAACATAAATTATAATAGTACACAATTGACCTTGTTAAGTATACGAGGGATATAATAATTAAATTAAATTTTATAAAATAAAATTCTTTTATAATTGGTATAGATCGTATGATAAACGGTTTTAAAAATTGATATAGTTAATCCGTCGCTTGCATTACTGATGAGGACTGAAAAAAGGAATGAATGGTGCAATTGATACAAAATTGATAGTTTAAGGTTTAAAAAATTATTTTTGATAGTTTAGGATATAATTGATAGTGCGAATATAGTTTGGGGATTAAAGTGATATTTACCCTTAATATAAGGGAATAAAAATATACAACATAAATTATAATAGTACACAATTGACCTTGTTAAGTATACGAGGGATATAATAATTAAATTAAATTTTATAAAATAAAATTCTTTTATAATTGGTATAGATCGTATGATAAACGGTTTTAAAAATTGATATAGTTAATCCGTCGCTTGCATTACTGATGAGGACTAAAAAAAGGAATGAATGGTGCAATTGATACAAAATTGATAGTTTAAGGTTTAAAAAATTATTTTTGATAGTTTAGGATATAATTGATAGTGCGAATATAGTTTGGGGATTAAAGTGATATTTACCCTTAATATAAGGGAATAAAAATATACAACATAAATTATAATAGTACACAATTGACCTTGTTAAGTATACGAGGGATATAATAATTAAATTAAATTTTATAAAATAAAATTCTTTTATAATTGGTATAGATCGTATGATAAACGGTTTTAAAAATTGATATAGTTAATCCGTCGCTTGCATTACTGATGAGGACTAAAAAAAGGAATGAATGGTTGTAACACCCGGGCTTTTGATGACGTGTTTAATTGCTTAAGTTTGAGTAATTAGGGTATAGATCCCTTGTTTGATTTACTTTGTAAAGAGATGAAGAGTTATATGAAGTTTTGTTGTTATATTTTAAAGATGTTGAGATGTTCTTTTGATGATGTGAGGATGATGTGGGATTTTATATCCGTATTTGAGTTTGAGTATTTGAATAATTCTAGATAATTATTTGAATGAGAACGGTGAACTCGGAAGTGAAATCTGAGTCCGTTAAGACGTTTTTGAAATTTTTGACTTTTTGACGATGAATAGTAAAGTACGGCTATTTCGTCTTTTTGTCGACTTTCAAAATCTTACGTGCACGTCGTCGAGAAATATTCTTAGTTTTTCGATACGAGTCCAATAATGAAAGTTTTTATTTTTGGACGACGAGTGAATAGTAAACCGGGATTTCTCGATAAACGAACCGAGCTCGTTTATCAGAATTTCGAGAACGAGCTTGTATTTTCTATATTTATATAGAATTACGAGTGTAATGAAAGTGAGTAGAGGTTGAGAGGGCGAGTAACGAATAATATGGGTAGTTAGTCGTTAAAACGAGATGAAACGAGATATTTAACGACTAACGGGTTAATATCCTAAATATCTAACCTACCCTACCCCTAACCACCCCCCAACTGCCCACTATCCCTCTATCTCACCTAACTCACGCTATATCAGCCCACACCACACACACAACTCACATATTCACACACACAACACCTAAAACACACACTACACACGCCATTTTCCATTTAAGCTTGGACGGAGCTTTTGACCTCCGATTTGAGCACCGAGACGAGCGCCGATCATCTTTTCGATCACGTATCTAAGTAGGTAAGATCTCTACCTACGTTTTGATGGTTTTCTTTTCGATTTTCGTCGACGTCGAAAAACGTCGATTCTCGACTTTATTTTGAAACGACGTCGGATCGTCGTGAAATTTTAGTATGTTGTTCTTGGGTAGATGTTGAGCATGTTTAATGAAGGGAGTAAGAACGGAACGAACCGTAGCTATGAAACCCATGAGGGCAGCCCCGTTTTTCACATATTAGCTTGTCTTTCGATTTTTGTTTGATCGTTTTGACTTGATATTTGTGCTTAGGGGTATGCTAGGATCGATATATATTAAATTCGTATTTTTTCAAGCACGAAAATTGTATAAGTTTTTAGAGCATGATTATTTAAATTCGTGAAGTTTGGGACGTTGCATAATGAATATTATTGCGTATATGTGTTCTACGATATCACATGAGCATGCTAATTGATTTACAATTTATGGATGATAATTGGTTGAACGAAATTAAAACTGGAATTTACAGCAGTTTCAAGCTTATGTTTCGATGAGTTTTCATTGCTTGATGACTCTGAAATTTTAGTATGTTTATCTATGATATGTGTATTTCGTCGCTGCAAAATTTCATGTCTTTTGGATGATGTTTGCTATTTTAAAGATATTTTGAAAAATCCTTGACAGAATCTGTCAACTATTGGTAGACTTCACAAAAACGTTTATATCTATTAATCCATGAAGGATTTTGCATCACCGTTTTTTTTAAACGAAACTAGACTTCAATACTTTTCTAAAAACATAAGATTTCGATTTTTATGACCTCTGAAACAGAGCAGTTTATTATTTCAAAAATGCCCTGTTCTGCTGTCATATTTGTCCAACAGTAAAAGTGTATGAGTTTCATTGTTTATTTGGCAGATCATATGAACGTTTTCTCTTGTGAAATTTTAACCAAATCTTCAAGGATACCTTTAGTTTTGGCTGATTAAATTTGATGGAATTTTATTAAGGTTTGCCTTGGTTTCTAATGGCCTAAACAAAATTTGCAGAAACTGTCAATCTTTGACAGCCTGCACTAAAAGAGCAATATCTCCAAAAACCTTTAACCTTTTTGGTTAACTACCATTTTTAGAGTGAACTACACTTCATGAAGGTTTTGAGATCATTTGGTATGAGAGTTTATGATGATTGAGTTGGTTGTTATGAATTTTTAAAGATGACACAAAAACAGCAAAACTTTCTAGAAAACAACTTGATTATATTTGTTTTGATGGATGATACGATATGACTAAATGGTGTGAGTTGTGAGAGTTATGATTAACGCACATAAATGTTGGTATCTGACACTCGAACAATTGGTGTCGAGTATAAATGATAGTTTACTGATAAAGAGTTTTGATGATTTTGAATTGTTTGGTTTGCGTTGAAAAGATGTCAAGATGTTAAGTTTTGAGTCGAGAGACGAGTTCACGTAGTGAGATTCACGCGATGAAATCTCGTGGCTGACATTATATATGAATGGGTCATGCCGAAATTTTTAGTGAAATTAGGATTTGAGCATAGTCAATTCTTGTTGACCCGTGACTCAAATACATGCCTAATGGAAAGTTTAACTTTCTAATTGGTTAATTAGACGAGATGAGAGCGAATAGATCTGCTAAGAAAGTGGACTTTTCGATGTGTTAAATATTTCTTTTAATTGAAGTGCTGTTAATTATAACATAAGAATGTTATAATTAATGAGTAATGACGAGAGATAATAATTGTTATATTGATTAACAATCAAGAGAGATGAACATTAGAGATACTAATGTTTCATAAAAGAGATTAGATTATTAATCGAGGTTTCTTTTATAACTTCTCACCAATTCTTCATAACGATGAAGGTCCTTTTGGGAAGTAACGACTTGAGGGAGAGAGTGACGTTACTCATTGATACAGAGACACAACGAGGTGGGCATTACTTTTACTATACGTATATAGAGATCCCCTGCTTGTCGTAGGCCTCTTATACGAATGAATGCATGAGATGATTTAACTGTTAATTTCAGTTTTATATATCTATCAAATGAATTTAATGTTACATTTGAGCAAGTTATTTCGTTACAAAATATTTGAGTTAAAGTTATTTCAAGTATTGTCTTGCCATAAAATGTTTAAATTTTAGTATGATATCTATCTGCTTTGGCTTTGCCAATGATGCAATCGAATTCGGGTCCTGAGCAGTTGATAGCTATCCTGCCAGGGCTAGTGTACACCAGTGACCGTGAGTCATCTAGCGGGTTGGCCGGTCAAGTGACCGTGAGAGGTGGCCACCTCTCCGGCACACAGTTTCAGATATGATAGATTACAAAAGAACTTAGTCTGATCAGACGAACTTTAAGAATCACAAATGAACTTAGTAAGCTTGGGCCTTTTTAGCGAAAAACTCCCTTGCTGTACTGTTTATGATGGCATGACAATTTACAGTTTTGAAGCATGTATTTTTATACCTAGGCATACGTGCCCACTGAGTGCTTTTGTACTCAGCCCTGCATATGTTTTCTAAATGTGCAGGTTGAGCTGATGTGATGATGGTGCTGCAATGAGCGGAGTCTCCAGGGTTGTTAATAAATAGTTAACCTGTCTAGAATATGTCTTCATACATATGTCTAGCTACTTTCCGCTGCAAGATGTTGTTGATGTTATAGTATGTTATGTCATACTTTGAGTCTTAAGAGAATGGTTTCATATGATGTATAACTTGATTAATGATATTAATTAAGTTTTATGCTGTCTTTCATAGACTGTTTTCAATTGAGTATTAATGAATAAAAATGACGAGTTTTATTAAGATGAGTAAGTTTTACGGCTATAAATGACGCCCCTTTTCTTCCCCTTCTTCTTTAACCCCATCCCTAGTCGTGGATCACTCGGCCTAACTATCCCTAGTTAGGGCGGGCTGTGACAGAGTGGTATCAGAGCGAAGGAAAGCTCTGAATTAGAAGTCTTGAGTTTAGTCTAGAATGAGTCACTAGACTAATAGTTATTAACAACCGTGAGCTCAGCGCACCATCACACCAGGCTCAACGAGGTATGTAAAATTTCAAAGTTTATTTGACGTTAAATTTTGAAGAGCACGATGTTGAGGTTATATGATGAGTTATGATGTTATGCTTTGAAGATGCATAGTTTGAGTTTGAGGATGACAACATGATTAATAATGAGTTATTATGTTGTAAGAGCATATGTTGATGTAACATGATGAATCATGAGAGAGTTTATATCATATGATGTTATATGATTGAGGATGCATAATTATGAGTTATGATGTGATGTATTTGAGATGTTTTGTGATGAGAATTGTTTGAGCAGTTGTGATAAGTCACGATGATTTAGATGAAGGAATCTAATGTCATTGTTAAGAGAGATTTTCTACTAAGTAGAAGGATGAAATGAGAACTTAGAGCTAAAGCTTGAGAGAATTAGCAATTGCTTTAAGTACTTGTTGGTTTGAGTTATGAGTTTGAGTTATGAGCTTGAGTATAATAGCATGATTAATGATGAGTTATTAGCATGCTGCAATGAGATATTGTACGATATGTTGAGTTATTTTGTGACGCGAGTTTTGCTCACGCAACCTTAATGGTACTTGAGGAGGTATCATGAGCCATAGTCTTTGGAGATGGCTTTGAGAGAGAATTGTTGAGTTGTCTTACTGAGTCACGATGATTTAGATTAAGGGATCTAATATCATTGTTTACAGAGATTCCCTACTAAGTAAAGATGGGACGAGATGAGAATTTAGATGTTTTGAGCTTGAGTTTTAAGATAACAGTACTACTTAATAGGAGTTTTGCTAAGTTATGTTTTGTTTATTTCTGTTGCTGGAGCCAAGTAGAGTTAGTTCCTAGAGTCACCTTTAAATTCTCCTTATAGGTTGGCCAGGACTGTTGGCACTGCACGAAAGTGGACTGTTGTGAGATCGAACTCAGGAAAGATCGGATACGAGGACGAGGCGTACAGTATGTGGTACAGAGATACCCTAGCAGATTTTCAAACACATGTTCATAGACTATGAAAGGATGAAAGCCTTATGGTTGTTACTAGACTGGATGGCATCGTGCACCTAGTCCCCGTGCTACCAATCGAGTGGTAGGATTGAGCAAGGAAGAAAGCCACTCAATATGATGGGACATGTTGTCTTGAGCATCGGACCCACAGGAGATGAGATTTGTTACAGATACCCAGATTTTCTATGCGGATCTACTGACCGGATGCTTGTTTTCTACCAGGGACTCTAGAAGAGTGTAGTAGATATCGAGTCGATCCTTGAGTATCAGTTACCAAAGATGATTATAAAATGATAAACGATAATGAGGATGAGAAGTAGCCGAGGAGGGCTAGAGTTGATGAGGATGAGAAGAGAATCCGATGTAGGCTAGAGCTAAGGATGATCTTGAGAGTATGAGCAGTACACCTTTGTTTTTGATTAGTTGCAATTACATTGCGATGTATATAACTTACTTAGGAGATACTGGTACTTGAGATTTTGACATGATGATAGATAAGCATGCGAATATAGTACCCTACTGATGTTAAATAGATGGATGTTCCTAGTGTGCTAAAGTAGCAACTAGATGAGTTAACTGGTAGCAGTTACCGTAGGAGGTCCAGACCGAGACATAGTACTATTAATGGTGTCGGTTTAGAAGGGACATTACGATAGATACTATGGTTTTTGTAGGGTTTAAATAACCCCTTTATGTAAGCCCTCTAAAAAGAGGCATTCTACTGATGGATATATTAGGTTGACCAGAGTGGTCTTTTTGTTAGCATTTCGTGAGTGCTTATTGCCTTACAGATGAATGTTAAGGTGACCGTGAGGGTTTTCCTTAAAGTTGAGTTAGTAAATTGAACTTGAGTTTTGAGGATGCTTAGAGCGTTGGTCGAGTTGAGTTTTTCTTTTGTGATTACAAAATGCCTCAAAGATGTCGTCAAGAGTGTGATGTGAAGGATAGGCGGGATAATACTCCGCCACCACCACCGCAACATGAGAGGAGAGTAAAAAAATATTGAACTTTCGAAACAAGAGTCTAGAACATAGGACCCTGAGTTTAAGCTTTTAGCTTGCTGGTGTGAACTTAAGTTTTGTTATGTATAGTATGTTGAGGGTTTAGAAGATACAGAATTTCCAAGTTCGGGATAGTATATCCCGTGTGACTGGGGAGTGATTATGTTGGACCTGGCCAGTCCGCATGATCCAAATCTCAGTAGACGTGTTTTGGGTTTATAAACCCATGTGTTTCAACTTTCGGTTGAAAAGCCAGATGGGTTCTTACTCTAAGTCATTTTTGTTCGACCTGGTAGTTACTTCATTCCACCCTCTGGTCATTCATTTGAGTCTCTTGAACAATTTGTTTTGATGTCATTCTAGGGTTGAACCCTTACAACTTTTGAGTTATCCTAGTAGATTCTTTTGATGTATAAGACCAGTGAGAGGCACGTCAGAGGACTTTAACACCTGAGCAACTGGCAAACTACACTTGAGAACAATTGAAGACTACTCTTGAGAAGTATGTACAGAGGAGTACAGTAAGCAGCGAGAGGCTGATTATCGAAGTTTGATGCAAGGAAAGAAATCGGTTGTAGAGTATAATCGAGAATTTTGTGAGCTAACACGTTCGCTCATCAGAAGATGGATACTGATGAAGAGATGTCTGAGTTTTAAGTGCCGGTTTAAGGCAGGACTTTAAGGTAGTATGGGCAAGTTATTGGATGCACCAGTTAGAATCCTGTTTAATACAGGAGCATCGCATTCTTTAATTGGTTGAAGCATGTTACCTTCAAACTCGAACCAAAAACGAGCTAGTCCCAAGTTGAGAGTAATCACTCCTGTAGAAAGAGCTACTACAGTTTCTTACATGATTTCTAGCTTAGAGCTTGAGTTAGGATCACTAAAGATGAAAGCAAGAACCTTGCACTTAATGCCTATGTGGAACGTAGACATTATTCTAAGGATGGACTGGTTAGCAGAGAACTTTGCCCCGATTGATTGTAAGAAGAGACAGATAACTTTTCAACCACCTGGGAAGGAACAGACATGTTTTCACGGCATTGATAGAAAGAAGAGAGTTCCAATCGTTTCGGCACTTCAGGCGTCGAAATTGGTAAAGAAGAAAGGAGCACAAGCTTACCTAGTTTACTTGAATGATGAAGGATAATCAAGTAAAAAAAATAAACTTTGAGGATGTAGCAGTGATAAGGGAATATAGAGATGTATTTTCCGAGGTTTTACCAGGATTGCCACCAACAAGACAGTTGGAGTTCACTATCGATCTAGAACCTGGATCAGCACTAGTGTCGAAGGCACCCTATAGAATGGCGCCTAAGGAGCTACAAGAGCTGAAGATTCAGCTGCAAGAATTGCTCGAGTTAGGTTTTATTTGACCTAGTGTTTTTCCCGTGGGGAGCACCAGTACTTTTTGTCAAAAAGAAGGATGACACGTTGAGAATGTGCATAGATTATCGAGAACTGAATAAATTGACACTCAAGAACAAATATGCTTTACCGAGGATAGACGACTTGTTTGATCAATTAAGAGGAGCGAGCTTTTTCTTAAAAGTTGACTTGAGATCAGATTACCACCAGTTGAAATTTTGACAAAATGATATACCTAAGACAACTTTTCAAATGAGGTATGAGCACTATGAGTTCATAGTTATGCCATTCGATTTGACGAAGGCACCAGTAGTTTTCATGGATTACATGAATCGAGTTTTCATCAATAACTGGATAAATTTGTCCTAGTTTTCATAGATGATATTCTCATATATTCGAAGAATGAGCAGGAGCGCCAAAACATTTGAGAAAGATGTTGGAAACACTAAGAGTTGAGAAGCTTTTTGCCAAATTCACCAAGTGCGAGTTTTGGTTGAACGAAGTAACTTTTCTAGGACATATTGTATCCTCCGAAGGAATTAAAGTTGACCCCGTCAAGGTACAAGCTGTACATGAGTGGAGATCACCAACTACGCCTAACGAGATTCGCAACTTTTTAGGCTTAGCAGGATACTATCAGAGGTTTATTGAAGGATTTTCCATGATAGCAAGACCGAGAAAAGAAGCTAAGAACAATTGGAAAATGGAGTGTGAAGAGAGTTTTTAAGAGCTTAAAGGAAATTTACTACAGCACCAGTACCGCTAGTCCCGAAAATAGATAAAGAGTATACCATCTACACAGATGCGTTAGAGAATGGGCTAGGATGTGTTTTGATGCAAGAAGGAAGAGTTACAGTCTATGCATAACGATAACTTAGACCCCACGAGATAAATTATCCAACGCATGATTTAGAGCTTGCAGCCGTTGTGCATGCCCTGAAAATTTGGAGACATCATCTCTACGGAGTTAGATGTGAGATTTTCACGGACCACAAAAGTTTGAAATATTTTTTCGAGCAGAAGGATATTAACATGAGGCAAAGGAGATGGCTCGAATTAGTAAATGATGTTGACTGCAACATTAATTATCACCCTGGCAAGGCCAATGTAGTAGCCGATACATTGAGCCGAAAGGTCTCGTCAAAGTTAGGATGTCTTCTCACGAGAGAGAATGAGCTTATAAAGGACTTTGACAAGATGAGGATAGAGATGATAAAACCACCAGAGACGATAGCGAGTATTGTTGCGACGATGCCTAGTTTGAGGAAAATGGTGATTGAAGCACAAGGAAAGATGAGACAATGAACAAGTTACGAGAAAGGATAAGAGCAGGAGATCTCAAGAGTTACAAAAAAAAAAAAAAAACATCAGACAATGCTATCTTATTTGAGGGGAGAAGATGCATTCCCCGCGATGATGAACTTAAGAATACGATCATGAGTGAGACTCATGACACGCCTTACACCGCCCACCCAGGAGGCACAAAGATGTATCAGGTTGTGAAAAAAGAGATTTTTGTGGGACGGAATGAAACAAGACATAGCTTCGTTTGTAGAGCGATGCTTAGCTTGTCAGCAAGTGAAAGCATTACACCAACGACCCTATGGGAAGTTAAAACCGTTGGAGATTCCCGAGTGGAAATGGGATCACATAGCAATGGATTTTGTGACAGCTTTACCCAAAAGTCAAAGAGGAAATACAACAATTTGGGTGATTGTAGATCGACTAACAAAATCTGCCCATTTCATACCGATCCTAATCGCGTATGGACCAGATAAGTTATCACAATTGTACGTTCGTGAGATTATAAGATTGCATTGAGTACCGGTGTAGATCACCTCAGAAAGAAAAAAAAAATTTACATCACGTTTTTGGATGAGTTACAGAAAGAGTTGGGTACAAGGATGAATTTTAGCATAGCAGGCGATAGAAGATATTATAGGAACTACTATCCTTGATAGAGGAGTACATCAGGAGAATGTGTTGCCACTAATTGAGTTTGCCTATAAGATGTGAGACAAAGTTTCGAGATTGGAGACAAAGTTTTCTTGAAGGTTTCACCCTCAAAAGGGGATGAATAGATTTGGAGTTAAAGGACAGCTTAGACCCAGAGTTATAAGTCCTTACGAGATATTGCAAAAGATAGGTCCAATAGCGTACAGGTTGGCTTTGCCACCTAGCTTTGGAAATGTGCATAACGTGTTTCACGTGTCACAATTGAGAGGATATATATTTTCGACCCAAACCATGTGGTTTACTAAGAAGAAATGATCTTAGAACCAGACTTGAGTTATGAAGAGAGACCTCAGATGATGCTAAATCATAAAATTTGGCAATTGAGTAATAAGTCGATTGCATTGGATAAGGTTCAATGGAGATATGATAGTTAGAAAGAAGTGGAAAGAGAGCTTGAGGATAAGATGTGAGAGAAGTATCCGAAACATTTACAGGAGGTACAAATTTCGGGACGAAATTTATTTTAAGGGGGAGGGTATGTAACACCCGGGCTTTTGATGACGTGTTTAATTGCTTAAGTTTGAGTAATTAGGGTATAGATCCCTTGTTTGATTTACTTTGTAAAGAGATGAAGAGTTATATGAAGTTTTGTTGTTATATTTTAAAGATGTTGAGATGTTCTTTTGATGATGTGAGGATGATGTGGGATTTTATATCCGTATTTGAGTTTGAGTATTTGAATAATTCTAGATAATTATTTGAATGAGAACGGTGAACTCGGAAGTGAAATCTGAGTCCGTTAAGACGTTTTTGAAATTTTTGACTTTTTGACGATGAATAGTAAAGTACGGCTATTTCGTCTTTTTGTCGACTTTCAAAATCTTACGTGCACGTCGTCGAGAAATATTCTTAGTTTTTCGATACGAGTCCAATAATGAAAGTTTTTATTTTTGGACGACGAGTGAATAGTAAACCGGGATTTCTCGATAAACGAACCGAGCTCGTTTATCAGAATTTCGAGAACGAGCTTGTATTTTCTATATTTATATAGAATTACGAGTGTAATGAAAGTGAGTAGAGGTTGAGAGGGCGAGTAACGAATAATATGGGTAGTTAGTCGTTAAAACGAGATGAAACGAGATATTTAACGACTAACGGGTTAATATCCTAAATATCTAACCTACCCTACCCCTAACCACCCCCCAACTGCCCACTATCCCTCTATCTCACCTAACTCACGCTATATCAGCCCACACCACACACACAACTCACATATTCACACACACAACACCTAAAACACACACTACACACGCCATTTTCCATTTAAGCTTGGACGGAGCTTTTGACCTCCGATTTGAGCACCGAGACGAGCGCCGATCATCTTTTCGATCACGTATCTAAGTAGGAAAGATCTCTACCTACGTTTTGATGGTTTTCTTTTCGATTTTCGTCGACGTCGAAAAACGTCGATTCTCGACTTTATTTTGAAACGACGTCGGATCGTCGTGAAATTTTAGTATGTTGTTCTTGGGTAGATGTTGAGCATGTTTAATGAAGGGAGTAAGAACGGAACGAACCGTAGCTATGAAACCCATGAGGGCAGCCCCGTTTTTCACATATTAGCTTGTCTTTCGATTTTTGTTTGATCGTTTTGACTTGATATTTGTGCTTAGGGGTATGCTAGGATCGATATATATTAAATTCGTATTTTTTCAAGCACGAAAATTGTATAAGTTTTTAGAGCATGATTATTTAAATTCGTGAAGTTTGGGACGTTGCATAATGAATATTATTGCGTATATGTGTTCTACGATATCACATGAGCATGCTAATTGATTTACAATTTATGGATGATAATTGGTTGAACGAAATTAAAACTGGAATTTACAGCAGTTTCAAGCTTATGTTTCGATGAGTTTTCATTGCTTGATGACTCTGAAATTTTAGTATGTTTATCTATGATATGTGTATTTCGTCGCTGCAAAATTTCATGTCTTTTGGATGATGTTTGCTATTTTAAAGATATTTTGAAAAATCCTTGACAGAATCTGTCAACTATTGGTAGACTTCACAAAAACGTTTATATCTATTAATCCATGAAGGATTTTGCATCACCGTTTTTTTTAAACGAAACTAGACTTCAATACTTTTCTAAAAACATAAGATTTCGATTTTTATGACCTCTGAAACAGAGCAGTTTATTATTTCAAAAATGCCCTGTTCTGCTGTCATATTTGTCCAACAGTAAAAGTGTATGAGTTTCATTGTTTATTTGGCAGATCATATGAACGTTTTCTCTTGTGAAATTTTAACCAAATCTTCAAGGATACCTTTAGTTTTGGCTGATTAAATTTGATGGAATTTTATTAAGGTTTGCCTTGGTTTCTAATGGCCTAAACAAAATTTGCAGAAACTGTCAATCTTTGACAGCCTGCACTAAAAGAGCAATATCTCCAAAAACCTTTAACCTTTTTGGTTAACTACCATTTTTAGAGTGAACTACACTTCATGAAGGTTTTGAGATCATTTGGTATGAGAGTTTATGATGATTGAGTTGGTTGTTATGAATTTTTAAAGATGACACAAAAACAGCAAAACTTTCTAGAAAACAACTTGATTATATTTGTTTTGATGGATGATACGATATGACTAAATGGTGTGAGTTGTGAGAGTTATGATTAACGCACATAAATGTTGGTATCTGACACTCGAACAATTGGTGTCGAGTATAAATGATAGTTTACTGATAAAGAGTTTTGATGATTTTGAATTGTTTGGTTTGCGTTGAAAAGATGTCAAGATGTTAAGTTTTGAGTCGAGAGACGAGTTCACGTAGTGAGATTCACGCGATGAAATCTCGTGGCTGACATTATATATGAATGGGTCATGCCGAAATTTTTAGTGAAATTAGGATTTGAGCATAGTCAATTCTTGTTGACCCGTGACTCAAATACATGCCTAATGGAAAGTTTAACTTTCTAATTGGTTAATTAGACGAGATGAGAGCGAATAGATCTGCTAAGAAAGTGGACTTTTCGATGTGTTAAATATTTCTTTTAATTGAAGTGCTGTTAATTATAACATAAGGATGTTATAATTAATGAGTAATGACGAGAGATAATAATTGTTATATTGATTAACAATCAAGAGAGATGAACATTAGAGATACTAATGTTTCATAAAAGAGATTAGATTATTAATCGAGGTTTCTTTTATAACTTCTCACCAATTCTTCATAACGATGAAGGTCCTTTTGGGAAGTAACGACTTGAGGGAGAGAGTGACGTTACTCATTGATACAGAGACACAACGAGGTGGGCATTACTTTTACTATACGTATATAGAGATCCCCTGCTTGTCGTAGGCCTCTTATACGAATGAATGCATGAGATGATTTAACTGTTAATTTCAGTTTTATATATCTATCAAATGAATTTAATGTTACATTTGAGCAAGTTATTTCGTTACAAAATATTTGAGTTAAAGTTATTTCAAGTATTGTCTTGCCATAAAATGTTTAAATTTTAGTATGATATCTATCTGCTTTGGCTTTGCCAATGATGCAATCGAATTCGGGTCCTGAGCAGTTGATAGCTATCCTGCCAGGGCTAGTGTACACCAGTGACCGTGAGTCATCTAGCGGGTTGGCCGGTCAAGTGACCGTGAGAGGTGGCCACCTCTCCGGCACACAGTTTCAGATATGATAGATTACAAAAGAACTTAGTCTGATCAGACGAACTTTAAGAATCACAAATGAACTTAGTAAGCTTGGGCCTTTTTAGCGAAAAACTCCCTTGCTGTACTGTTTATGATGGCATGACAATTTACAGTTTTGAAGCATGTATTTTTATACCTAGGCATACGTGCCCACTGAGTGCTTTTGTACTCAGCCCTGCATATGTTTTCTAAATGTGCAGGTTGAGCTGATGTGATGATGGTGCTGCAATGAGCGGAGTCTCCAGGGTTGTTAATAAATAGTTAACCTGTCTAGAATATGTCTTCATACATATGTCTAGCTACTTTCCGCTGCAAGATGTTGTTGATGTTATAGTATGTTATGTCATACTTTGAGTCTTAAGAGAATGGTTTCATATGATGTATAACTTGATTAATGATATTAATTAAGTTTTATGCTGTCTTTCATAGACTGTTTTCAATTGAGTATTAATGAATAAAAATGACGAGTTTTATTAAGATGAGTAAGTTTTACGGCTATAAATGACGCCCCTTTTCTTCCCCTTCTTCTTTAACCCCATCCCTAGTCGTGGATCACTCGGCCTAACTATCCCTAGTTAGGGCGGGCTGTGACAATGGTGCAATTGATACAAAATTGATAGTTTAAGGTTTAAAAAATTATTTTTGATAGTTTAGGATATAATTGATAGTGCGAATATAGTTTGGGGATTAAAGTGATATTTACCCTTAATATAAGGGAATAAAAATATACAACATAAATTATAATAGTACACAATTGACCTTGTTAAGTATACGAGGGATATAATAATTAAATTAAATTTTATAAAATAAAATTCTTTTATAATTGGTATAGATCGTATGATAAACGGTTTTAAAAATTGATATAGTTAATCCGTCGCTTGCATTACTGATGAGGACTAAAAAAAGGAATGAATGGTGCAATTGATACAAAATTGATAGTTTAAGGTTTAAAAAATTATTTTTGATAGTTTAGGATATAATTGATAGTGCGAATATAGTTTGGGGATTAAAGTGATATTTACCCTTAATATAAGGGAATAAAAATATACAACATAAATTATAATAGTACACAATTGACCTTGTTAAGTATACGAGGGATATAATAATTAAATTAAATTTTATAAAATAAAATTCTTTTATAATTGGTATAGATCGTATGATAAACGGTTTTAAAAATTGATATAGTTAATCCGTCGCTTGCATTACTGATGAGGACTAAAAAAAGGAATGAATGGTGCAATTGATACAAAATTGATAGTTTAAGGTTTAAAAAATTATTTTTGATAGTTTAGGATATAATTGATAGTGCGAATATAGTTTGGGGATTAAAGTGATATTTACCCTTAATATAAGGGAATAAAAATATACAACATAAATTATAATAGTACACAATTGACCTTGTTAAGTATACGAGGGATATAATAATTAAATTAAATTTTATAAAATAAAATTCTTTTATAATTGGTATAGATCGTATGATAAACGGTTTTAAAAATTGATATAGTTAATCCGTCGCTTGCATTACTGATGAGGACTAAAAAAAGGAATGAATGGTGCAATTGATACAAAATTGATAGTTTAAGGTTTAAAAAATTATTTTTGATAGTTTAGGATATAATTGATAGTGCGAATATAGTTTGGGGATTAAAGTGATATTTACCCTTAATATAAGGGAATAAAAATATACAACATAAATTATAATAGTACACAATTGACCTTGTTAAGTATACGAGGGATATAATAATTAAATTAAATTTTATAAAATAAAATTCTTTTATAATTGGTATAGATCGTATGATAAACGGTTTTAAAAATTGATATAGTTAATCCGTCGCTTGCATTACTGATGAGGACTAAAAAAAGGAATGAATGGTGCAATTGATACAAAATTGATAGTTTAAGGTTTAAAAAATTATTTTTGATAGTTTAGGATATAATTGATAGTGCGAATATAGTTTGGGGATTAAAGTGATATTTACCCTTAATATAAGGGAATAAAAATATACAACATAAATTATAATAGTACACAATTGACCTTGTTAAGTATACGAGGGATATAATAATTAAATTAAATTTTATAAAATAAAATTCTTTTATAATTGGTATAGATCGTATGATAAACGGTTTTAAAAATTGATATAGTTAATCCGTCGCTTGCATTACTGATGAGGACTGAAATATGCACCAGCGCTGTGCTAAACATAACGGGAATATTTCTTATTATTATTGTTATTGTGGTTATTTCTGATATTTGATACAGGATTGCCCTGACTCCCGGCTCGGCTCAGCTCGGCTCCGCTTTCCAGCTTTGATGGCTCAATTTCAAGATGTAGATTAGAATAATGGGGCTTGGGCTTGATTCATTGGGCTAATGGGCTTTAAGGGTCTAATGGGCCTAAGGGCCTTAAGTTTATGTCCATGCTTATAAATAGGGCCTTGGGGCATAGATTAGAGGATTATCTCATTATTCATTCATTTCTTGTAAAATGTAATACTCTCTCGATTATATTGAAAAACCCCCAAAACTCCCGTGGACGTAGGTCTTCTCGACCGAACCACGTAAATCTTGTCTCGTGTAAGCTTTCTAGTTTAGGTGTTAGTTTCTCGTTTCACCAATTACGTTAACTTTTTCTTCCTTTTTGGGAGAGAGAATTTGCAAGAATATATTTCATGAGAGATAAAGTTAATAACTTGATAGTTTTATAAAATTACAAAATAATGATTGTGACTCAAACAGATATAACAAATGAAACGATTTAATCAGCAAAATTGAATTTGAATATTTTGACACCCATTCCGCTGACTTTGAAGGCACACTAGAACTAAACTATTTAGTTATTTTGTGGTCCAATTTCCAAAATTAAAGAAACATAATGTTATATGTCCATTATCTGATCAGTGGCTATGTTTTTTTTTTTTTTTTTTTTGGAAATTGGCCCACATTAAAATAACTAAATAATTTAATTCTAGTGTTATATGTGATCAATATAATGGACCAATTAAATGTTTGGAAAGGACACAATAGTCCAATAATAGAGCTAAAATATCTGAATCGACTTCAGATTGATGTCAATACTAAAGTAAAGAAACATAATGTTATATGTCCATAGTTTGATCAATCGCTATGTTTTTTTCAATTTTGGAAATTGGACCACATTAAAATAACTAAATAATTTAGTTCTAGTGTTATATGTGATCAATGGACCAATTGAATATTTAGAAAGGACACAATAGTACAATAATAGAGCTAGAATATTTGAATCGACTTCAGATCGATGTCTGGTCTTGCTAAAATATTTATTTTATTTGATTTGAATTCACACCAATTCAACCGGTAAAAATAATTAAGCCTAATCCAAGCAGCAAAATCAAACACCGATTAAGTCTAATATATATAAATAGTAAAATTAAGTCATCAAAATCTGTTTATTGTAATAGTTTATTGATTCAAGATATTTACCCAAGCATCAAAATCATATCATATTTAGTCCATGCTCAAAGAAAATTAGAAGTATGGAAATTTGGCCATTTATAAAACTTTATTCTTTTCCATCTGCAGGTATTCCTTAGGATTCACAAATATTTGTTTCTGTCACAATTGATGGCTGAAGAAAATTAGGAATTACCACAAGAATTCAAATGAAAATCATGGCACCATGCCTTCATCTACCAGTTGTTCTAGCCCTTTCTTGAGCCTCTTCGACGCCTCCCGGCATTGCTCTTCGACTAGCCCCCCGAACGAGATCCTCACATATCCGGGGCACCCGCTGGAGCTACCCGGTATCAGCGCGACCCTGTGCTTCTTGGCCAGCCAACTGATGACCGCAAAGTCATCCTTATACTTGTCTGGGAGCTTCGCCCACAAGTAAATCGCGCCTTCTCCTCCTTTAACACAATTTTTACCCAACGGGGACAACGCGTCAATAAGAAGCTCCCTGTTGGCAACGAGTTTCTCAACTTGATCGGTGACCCATTTCGGTCCCAACTTCAGGGAGTGAAGCGCGAGCTGTTGGGATATTATGGAAGCACAGATAGGGATGTTGTCTTGGACCTTCAGGAGTTGAGCGGCTAAGCCTTCGACTTCTGAAGGGTACGCGATCTGCAAGGGGATAGTTGATCGAGACGTGGTAACATGCAAATCAGATTCAATTGATATGAAACTAGGCATGGTTGATCATTCATATCAATAAGGCAAATCAAGAGTTCTGACTTGCATGCTCAAAAGATGACAATTTGATTGATTTTCAAAACATGAAAGCGAACTTACGTATCCAACTCTCCATCCCATCATCCCATAAGCTTTCGAGAAGGAAAATATGTTGACTATGTGATCATCCTCAAGGCACACGTGTTTTCGACCATCATACATGAAGTACCTAGAAAGAAATTCGTGACATATCAATGAAAATACCAACTGTGTCAAACTGTCCATACTTAGAAGGGAATCTCTGCAAAGACCATACAAGATTCGACCACATAAACAAGGGTGATGGAAAAGTTGTTTTGGTAGTCAAGGTGATACGACCATCCTGGACCTATCAGAAAAGGGAACGGTGAAAATCTTTAAAAAGAGGGCAATTTACAGATTAACCGAACACTTCTTTCTTTCTAATGTTTCCAATTTCTCAAATCTTTTAGCTTATTGCTGTTGTTTTAGAGCTTTGCCAAGCCTGGTTATAGCTTAATATGACTAAGATGCTCTCTGATCCAACCAAGAGAATGTGCATAGCTAAAAACATCGTTTCTGGAAGGCGTGGATGGTCATTGCCCTTGAGGGAAATGGCTCTCGGAGCACAACCTCATGTCTCAAGTACAAAGTTATTAGTTTGCTCGGTTTAGGATGAAACTTCTAATAAAGCCAGTCACTAAAGGATATCAATATAAATCTGCTATATTTCTCTAAAAAAAAATACATATAAAACTGCTATAAGAAAAGTACTCCCTCCGTCCCATGAAGCAAGACCAAGTTCTTTTCGGCACGGGAATTAAGAAATTGATATTTTGTGTGTTAAGTGTGGTAGGTGAAAGGGTGAATAAAGAGTAAATTTTTTGCTACTTTTAGAAACTGGTCTTGCTTCGTGGGACAGACCAAAAAGGAAACTTGGTCTTGCTTCATGGGACGGAGGGAGTAATTAAGAATCTAAGATACTTTATTTTATCAGCCATTTAGTTCAAAAGCAGTCAAGTGGTAAAGTAGCAATCAATCTAATCATATCAACATTGTAAGTTAAATGAAGAAAATTCACTTACTCATATGTGTTGTCAACTACAAGCCAACATCCCGCCTTTTTGCAAATATCTGATATCCTCTGCTCAAATAGCAAATGCAGAGAAATAAGTGAAGTGTCAAGACAAACATTGTTTCAATAAATGTAGATGGAAATTTGCAGTAAAGGCAAGACGAACCTGAAGAAGAGGTGCAGGGATGTAGGTTCCCGACGGATTGCCAGGATTTACAACAGTTACAAGCTTCGGAGTTGGTTTTGTATGTTGTAATGTATTTTCTAACCAGTCTGGAAACAGAGTGAATTTCAGTATTTACAGATCGAGATAACTGAAATCAGACAGCATATGTCACAATCAACATGAGCATCAATCCTTATTCATATGGTAAGGAACTTATCCCAAAAGACTTTTCTGCTTCTATCTGCGTACTATATCTATTAGAAGATTGACTGTGTCTCATCAGAAGTTGGGAAACAGACTATAAACCAATCAGCAGTGTGTGAATATTTGGGGCAAACAAGAAGGTTATGATAAAATTACAATGTATTCTCTAGCAAGTAATGGAGCGTGGAGTTTTGCTGGCGGTTAATGCTAGCATACATATTTTCTATGCATACTTTAATTAAACAGAGCATCCTTGATAAGCCGTTTTTAGGAAGGTAATTATAGGAAATGCCGTCATCCACAGACATGAGCATTTTTATTGAGGCACCAACCTGCATCTGGATGAAGTGTATTGGGATCACCAGGGCCCACCAGAATGTTAGTCACTCCAGTCATCTGGAACGACATGTACGAATTGAAGTAGTACGGGGCGAACATGACAACGCTATCTTCCGCATCACATAGTGTAAGAACAATATTGACAAAAGCCTGCAAAAAAATTCGGCAGATGTTAGTAAACTTATACAACATGAATGCAGGCACGATGGTGGAAGAAAAGCTTGCAACAGCTAAGGCTGTTAAAATGCAGTATTGATCCATGTGAAAGAAAAGTACTCAAACAAACTTCAAATCGGTAACTTCTACAGAGCAGAAAATCTATCTGTATGCAAATTAAAACTCACTGAGAGAATTCAAATCTCGCTCATATGCTGTCGTATAGATTCTGTATGCTAGAAGAACCTCTTTGAGGAAACAAACAGGAAAAGAAAAAGGCTAAGAAGCTAGCCCCGTGTAAATCTAACTGGTTAATTTTTTCGATCCCTAACCAGATCCATAAAATTAGCATAACAGAAAAGAAAAAGGCTAAGAAGCTAGCCCCGTGTAACATGTCCAGTTCCACCATGTAAGCCTTTGTCATGAGAAACTCTGTTTCTATAGTGTTTGACAAAGAAAGAATCGGAACAACAACTCACCTGATTTGCCCCAGCAGTCACCATCACTGAGGATTTCTTTAATTTGTTTTCATTGTGTAACTGCAAAAAATAATTAGCTCGAGAATCAAAATGAGATGCCATTTGCAAGATAAGCAATACACATATTGTCATAATTAATAAATAGTGTAAGAAGGACCAAGCACATGAATTCACAGGGTAAATGTTTGAATATCCATAAACAACGACATAAATGTGATTAGTCATGTTATGAATCCCCCATCATGAGTAGTGATGCATTGCAGAAAACAAGTGCTAGGAGAAAAGAAGAAAATTTAAGTGTCCAACAAATATGACCTTATTTGTTAAGGCCTCTCTCAGCTCAGGAAGGCCCTCATCAGCACCATAGCGACTAACTGAAGGCTCCCATACTAGTTGTTGCACTTTTTCGAGTGCCTCCTTCGGTGGTAGCCAGTATACTACCCCCTGAAAAATACCATCATTATAAAATGATAAGATGCAACCAATTCAATCTATCTGTATTAATCATGTGCAGTGGAAAAGTTCATCACATTGGTAAAATTTACAAAGATGCACACATTAAAGTCTCACTAACTAGAAGACAAGTGGTCACTTTAAGCTTCCAAACCAAGTCATAAGATAAATCAAAAACAATATTGGAAAGCAAACCAACATAAAGCAAGGGCATCTGAATCAGTTCCCAATTTATGTCGATAAAAAGATCTCGATGTTAGCATCATAGACCTCCTTTATATGTTTTCCTCATAATTTAACATAATCCTGCTACAAGCCAAGTGAAGTACCACAATAAACTATAGTTTCTCGGTCATCTAGAGATGCAGTAGTTATATAGAAAGGCCATATTCAAGAATACAAATTTCAAGATGCAGGAGCTTTTGTCTGCCAATATGATCAAGAACTTTTTACAAATCATAAACTAATCCCAATCACCACCATTATTTTAAACAAGTCTCAACTTACGCAAAGTACCAAATAGAAAAACAACAACATCCAGCAATTACAAAATGTCAAGTTCAAGAAAATGCACTTTCCCAATAATTGGACAGCACAAACTTCACGGTTCAACCCAAGAAAAGCATTAACCCCTTCACGCATCTCAATTTCTCGACCTCGATAACTCAGAAAATAGGTGCAATAATTCAAAATTTATAATTTCATGAAGTTGCAAAAAAATTAACATTGGGAAAAGTAAAGAAACCTGAGCTAGAGAAACGCAATCTTTCACACCTCGGATCAGCTTCTGCATCTGAAAGTGTTAAAACATTAATTTTTTATGCAATCTGAAGTAAAGAAATCACCTTTACACATAATTAAAGCTACTCATTTATCAAAACTTCAAGAATACAGTTTCAAATTATACATTATCATATACATGCCTGTAAAACATTGAACATTAAATTGAAAAAAATTAAAGGGATCTCATTCTTTATAGGAGAAAATTGAATACCTCAACCATAACAGGAGTTTCAGTAAGCAAAGCCCTCTTTGCAAGCATCCCATAAGAACCCATCTCTCTCTAGCTCTCCCCCCTCTCTCTCTCTCTCTCTTTCTCTCTCTTTTAGACACCCACAAAATGCAAGCACATGTAAGAGAAAAAAGATTTATTTCACCGTATGAAGGTTTTGCTATCTTGGCGTTTTCTCACCTACCCTTACAAGATTTAAATTGTTTACTATTTTTTCGAAAAGTTGGAAAGTTCATTTTTTTCAATAATATTTTCTGAAAATACATGTTATTTTATGTGATCACAGAGAAAAGATTGGATAGAAAAGGTGGTAAAAGCCAAAAGTATACATAATATATACGTATTCCAGTTTTCTACTATTTCCTTCTCACACAAACCGTTGCGACTTGCATTTTTTGCGTGGAATAGAGTACTTTAAAGAAATATCCTTCAAAAAAGTCGGGCAAAACAGACTTGTGTGTATTCAAAGGTTTAGTATCTTTGGTTATTACTATTAGCGTTCAATTTACTCAAATTATTTTGTCGTTAGAGAGTCCAACATATTTAAAAAACGTAAGGTGATAAAAATGATAATAATTGAATAACAGTAAAATAAATTTAAATAATTAAATATGCGATTTATTTCATTCATTGGTCGCATTCATATTACTGCAATATTTCTTATAAATCCAGAAAATGAAACTATGGAGAAAGCAATTCAAGTGTTTCGATTTTCTTTTGGCAAACGGGTTTCGAAATATTTAATGTTATGATTGGTCGGCTACTAATAGTTTATAACTTTATAGGATACTATTTTTTTTCGTAGGTAAGTACAATATTCAAATGTTGTGGGCTTTTTCTTCCTCCTTATTTAAAGTTGTAAGCTACTAAAGGAGATGTTACACTTTTTCACCAAATCCGTTGATAAAATCATTATAGTAAATTACTCCCTCCGTTCCACGAAGCATGACTTAATTTCTTTTTTAATTTGTTCCGCGAAACTTGACATGTTTCTAAAAATAACAAAAAATTTATCTTTTATTCACCTTTTCACTTTTTCACCTACCACATTTAACACACAAAATACAAATTTCTTAATTTCCATGCCGAAAAGAAATGGGTCATGCTGCATGGGACGGATGGAGTATAATATACTGTATATACATATATATATATAGAGAGAGAGTACTCAAAATATACCAATTGAAGAGGCTTTGTTAGCATTAGGGATGCTTATTTGGATATTGAGTATTGGTTATATTCGAATCGAATCGAAATTCGTCGGTTATCGGGTAATCGATACCCGATATTTAACTAAATGGTACGATTATGGGTATGAGTATTGAAATTTTTTGATTACCGAGTATACTCGTTTAACCAATTTAATTAATTTTAAAATTATAAAATATAATTTTATTAATATAAATATATTTAATTTGATATTTATAATATAACTACAACTTTACGTGAAAGGAAATGTATCAATTTAAAATTTAATAATTAAATAAACTTATAAATAGTCAAAGTATAATAGAACAATCAATAATAAACTATTAAATTCTATTAAAATATTAAGTCAACTCAGTGAAATCATCGCACAAGAAATCGTGAAGGTGAATTAATTAAATAAGTTAATAGGAGTACTAAATAGCTGCCATCTAATATAGCTAACCTTTTTTAATGGTATTTCGGTTATCCGTTTAACTGACCCATATAACCGTCTCGTTTAATCGGTATTCAAATACCGTTGGGATTCGGGTGCGGGTAACATAAATATTAAATTTTGAGAACGGGTACCCGAATTTTGGATACGGTATACGGTTATACTGTACCCGACCCGTTCATCACCCCTAGTTAGCATATACATTCACAGCTACTCTTTGGTGTGTAAAAATTGCACTAATGTATTTAAAATAAAAAATGAGTAAGAAAGTTAATATTTTCAATGAAAAATTATGATTTAAATATTTTGTCGCATGAATTTCCAGTCAGTGAGATAGTCTTGCAAGAAACATATTCTTCAAAAATTGACAAATGCGTTTTTGGGTCCATGTAGTTCCACTTTTTCCAAATTGGCTCTCGAATTTTCATTTGTTAAAAATAAGTCCCCTTAATTTCATTTATGTTAAATTAGGGCCGAAATATCAACATATATAAAAAGTATATGCGGACCTCAATTTTATACAAGGAACTACATCAAACATAAAAGTATAATGACTCAACTTTTACAAAAACAACAAGCTCTTAATTCAAAAAAACTTAAATTACAAATTTCTAAATGTGCATTTATCATCTATTGTTGGAAATCTTAGTTCAAACATGTCTCCATCTTTTCAAGAACATCACATTTTATAACTCTAATCTATTGTGTGTGTTGGTCAAGCGGTAATTGGTTAATATCCAAGGTCTAAGGTCTTCGGGTTCGAGTCTCATCTGACGCGGCCTTTAAATTTTTTTATTTAATACTGTTAATTTATCAAAAAAATATAAATATCATAAGATTTAATAATTTAATATATGTAATAATTACAATAAGGGGTGGTGGCGCAGTTGGCTAGCGCGTAGGTCTCATAGCTTCTGAGTAATCCTGAGGTCGAGAGTTCGAGCCTCTCTCACCCCATTTTTTATTTTTATTTTTAAGTTTTTTATTAATATTTCAGTTTTCATTTATCCCCATTTTTTATTTTTATTTTTAAATTTTTTATTAATATTTCAGTTTTCATTCATCGTTTTTTTTTAAAAAAAAAAAAATTATCCCCATTTTTTATTTTTATTTTGAAATTTTTTATTAATATTTCAGTTTTCATTCATCGAGAATTTCTGGTGGTTTTTCAATGTCAATTTTTCACTCAATACAACTTCAGTTTCCATTAATCAAGAATCTCTCAACTTCACTCTGAGGTTATTAGACTTTAATTTGGTTTCTAATGGTTTTCCCGAAGTCAATTTTTGACTAAACACTCGTCAAGAATCTCTCAACTTCACTCGGAAGCTGAATATTCATACTACAACCAAACACATCTCATCTCATCTCATCTCATCCTTCTTGAAAAGGATATTGCAAGAGAGAGACAGAGACAAATAATCAAATGGAACTCATGAGCTGCAGAGCATACTACTAAACATTATATAGATGAGGATAACAACTAGTATCGTGTTATAACAAAGTCAATCAGAATCAAATCAAACATCCTACATAATTCCCCTTCACCAAACAATCACAAAAAATACAATGCCCCCAAACAAACAACATTCAAATCGCCTAGTCCAAAACCAACAACAGTAATACACCTACAATCAACAAACATATATAACTCCAGCTAAAGAATTCTTCCAAAGCGAATGCCAATCATCCCAATTTACCTCATCCACGAAGCTACATTGTCAAAAGAGCTACACCTAATCCTTCTTCTCCTCCGAATCCTTCCTCATCTCCTCCAACTCCTTCAACCACAGATCACCAAACTCGCAATCCTTCCACTGCTCGAACCACGGCCCCCCAAGCGTGTAATGTATCGCCTTCGGATAGGTGCTCCAGTCGCCCTCCACAACCCTATTGTGGCCCACAAGGAAGTTCCACACAAACGGAATCTCCCCAATCTCACCATCTTCGAGCCACTGAAACCTATGCAGGAACGCGCCCGTCTCCTTGTTCACCACCTCAGGCGTCAGCTCGCGGTTTTTGGGGTGGCTGCAGTTGTACACCACCATGGAAGACCAGTTCTTCCTCGGATACACAGTCTGCACTGCCCCATCCATCTTCGTCGTCTCTTTAGGCGCGTAGTCGTGCTGCACGCACATGATCGCGTATTTCTCATCGATCAATTGGAACAATTCGTTGATGTCGGCTAGGTATAGGAAATCGCAATCCACGAAAACCGCCCAGCCCTCGAAATTGGCCAGGAATGGGGTCAGGAAACGGGAGAATGAGAACTCCGTGCTCTCCAATTTCCCCCTTTCCCGCCAATAAACCCCCCTTTCGCGCAATTCGGTCTGCTTGATCGGGTGGATTTCGAGCGGGATCGAAGATCTTTTCAATAGAGAATAGCGGCAGACTTCGTAAGCGAGATCTTCGCGCGGATCATAGCCGATGAAAATCTTGAACGGCTTGCGGCTCACAGTGCCGTTGCTCGATTTCGGATCGGAGTTATTTGCCGCGACGCCGTTTGAGTGGTGCGGTTCTGCTACGGAATTGGGCATAATTTCTCGGTTGAGCGCTTCCAATCTGCACGAAAATGGGAAAGGGGAATAAAACCTAGAAAATTAATTCAAGAAAATGACATTGACTGTGGAATTCTTCGAACAGAGATTGGTGTTTTACCTGGCTAGCAGATTTGAGATGAGCGTAAACGGAGTTCTGTAGAGCTCGATGTGGAAGAAAGCGTCCAGATTGGATGTTTTATTTATTCTTTTCTTTTATGTCGCTCTTTTTGTGAAGAAAATTTGTGAGTCAAGTGATTTTCTTTTGGATAAATCTTTACGGATCAATTTTATCCGAATCAGTAGGGCTATAAAAGTCCAAAAAAATGACTGAAAATGTGTTTTACCTTAAATGTCCCTTATAAAAGTTTATTATTTTAAAATACTAAATTTAATATATTGTGAATATAAATTGAATGTCTTTTCAATTTTCTAGGCCATAAATTAAGTTCATGAACATATGCACTTAAATCAATACATTGAACATATATTGGATACATAAAATTCGGTGCTATGTAAAATTGAACATTTCATTTAATTTTTTTTATAAAAAATTAAACATTTCATAATTCGTAGCATTTTTTATTTAAGAAAATAAGTAGTTTGGTATATATAAATAACTTGTTTTTTAATATGTTTTTATGTTTTATCTGACCTTTTTGTTTTTGTAACATTTTTTTATTTAAACATCCCCAATCACTATAAAATGTATTTCAATTTAAAAATTTAAATATTTATATATTATTATTATTATTATTATTATTATTATGTTGGATAATATATCTAAATTAAATTTCTTTACATAAATCATTAATGAGTATTGTAACATTTTTATTATTATTATTTATCAAGTTTGTAACATTAGTTATCAAGATTATAAAAGTTTGTAACATTTTTTTATTTAAACACCCCCAATTATTATTATTATTATTATTATTATTATTATTATTATTATTATTATTATTATTATTATTATTTATCAAGTATTGTGTATTTTTCAACATCATCTTGATTTTAGTATTTTCCATGAGATCGTAATTATTCGAAACACAACCAAAAATATAAAAAGTCTAAAATGTAATATAATATATATTCTAATTTAGGATTGTATATATGTATATGTATATCACATACTTAATAAAATTAGCATATTTTGTACAAGTAATTTTTTTTAGTATGAAAAAAAAATTGTGTGAGATTGAGCCTATTGTAATCTCCAATGAAATCATGAATAAATTAAGAAGAATTTGAGTTTACTAATTTTAATGTGTGTGAGATTTAGCCTATCGTAGATCTTGATGATCTAACGGGTGAAAATAGTTTATATTTTATATTCTAAAAAAATTGTAAAAGTTTTTTAGAATATAAAATATAAACTATTTTCACCCGTTAGATCATGAAGATCTACGATAGGCTCAATCTCACACACATTAAAATTAGTAAACTCAAATTCTTCGTAATTTATTCATGATTTCATTGGAGATTACAATAGGCTCAATCTCACACAATTTTTTTTTCATACTAAAAATAATTACTTTACTTGTACAAATTATTCTAATTTATTAAGTATGTGATACACACACACACACACACACACACATATATATATATAGGAGGGCTATCGACCTCTTAAAATAAAAAATAACAACTACAAATAATGTATGAATTTTATGTATAACACATATCAATTCGCTGTATAAAGGTATGAATTGCGAAAAATAAATTTTTGCTACTTTTGGGATTCGAACTCAGGACCATGAATTCATCCAACAGGATGTTGAATCAACCGTAGATCTTGATGATCTAAGGGCTTAAAATGATTTTTATTTTATATTTTAAGAAGTGTACTTATTTTAGCCCGCTCTATACATACATACATACATACATACATACATACATACATACATACATACATACATACATACATACATACATACATACATATATATATATATATATTTGTAAATAAATCATATCATATATATATGAAAGCTCAACCAATTACATAAATAGTAACATATTGCCTAAGTTTATAATATTATGAAAAAATTTGATATTGCGTAAATTAAATTATTAGTTAATTTTTTTTATCTTTTTAATATTTTATATTTGTTAGTCTTACGGATAAATGTAAATAAATTGTCCAACCAAAGTTTATAATATTATGAAAATTTATATTGGTAATATATATAATTAAAATAGACTTTAAATGAAATAATAACATATTTTTGTATTAAATGATCACACATGTTCAATAAATGTAAATAAAATATTTAGTAAGTATATGTATTAGAGATTTAACAAATGGTGGTGTTAATGATTGTTATGCATCTATCGATCTCCTTTAGTGTACATTGGCATTGCTTAATGCATCTAAAGTTTCAATAATAGACATCATTTCAAACATTTATACGTCCTATTCTAACAACATCTGCGATCATTTTTATTTTGATATAACGAGCAATAATTGTTCCTACCCGTTTCTTGTATAACATAAAATTTTAACATTCATATAATACTATTTTCATAATTTAAATATAAAAAATACTTTAAAATAGACTTTATTGTTAAATATAAAACGCTCCTCAAACAATCTTAAAGTCAGTGGATTGACTCATGTGTGCATGTGTTTTTGAAATTTAAAAAAAATGTATATATGCAAGGACGATGTACGAAATTGTAAACCCTCTACCCTTGATAAAATATTGAACCCTTTGTTTATAGTTAATGAATATTAAAAATTATGAATTAATTATATTTAATAAAGTATAGTTTATTTCGTCAAGTTACCATACTAAAAGCTACAAAACTAATACAATCACTGTAGTTAAGCCGTTTTTTCGTATATATTAAGCAATAACTTTTTAATGCATTAAGATATCCAGCGAAAAAAGAATGAAAAGTACACAATATATTTTAAAATTATGTTGGCGATCACTAAAGCTAAAGTTGTTATTCATATATATTTGTGAGCAAGAAAAATATATACTTCAATTGTAGCAATTGGACAAGAGGTGACAATTTCATTTACATGTATTTATTTTTAAAATATAAAATTTTGACTCTTTATTTTTAGTTAATAAATATAAAAATTAATTATATTTCATACAATATATATAATTTATGAATTATGTGTATATTTAAATCACTTTACATATTATCAATCAAATGCGTACGAAAAACTTTAGCTTAAAATGTATCCATTGAATTTAGTCTTTACAAAAAAGAAAAGCATACATAACAAAAATAAAAGTAAAACATGTTAACAAAAAAAATAAAAAACGTCAGATACATAAAGAATATCAAAGCATGATAATAAATGCATGATTGAGTAATTAAATACATTCATGTTGGTTTACAAAATATATTATAAATTAGTCAAACTTCTCATTGAAAATACAAAAGTATTTATTGAAAATAATGTTCCCAATAATATATATACATATTCCATTAATATTAAAATGAAAAATACATAAAGGGTAAATATGTCTTTTTATGTTGAACATTAATTATTTTTTGGATTTGATCCGGATCAAATTGATCCAAATAGCAAGGTCCTTTTCTTTTTAGTTTTTGTTGCTTTTGAGATGGATGAGAGAAGAGTGAGATATGAAACAAGACGTCAGCGTTTTGGTAGACGACGGACCACTCATCAATCGACGCGTGTCAGATGATGAGTGATTTTGATTTCCAAGTCGATTTGTTCATCTGTTGTGATGGTAAGCGTGTGGGTGTGCGTGTTTTGTGATTTTGAGTGCCTTTCGACATTAGGGCCCACCATGTACGATTTTGTCTTTTTACACTATACTAGTAGGGAGGGGCTCTTATTGTAGCTAAATTGGTGTACCTGGTCCACACAAAACTCATAAAATAAAATTAATTAAATGGTCATATTTAATAATGTTACTCTTTTTGTTAAATGGTGATATTTAATAAGTATTCTTTGTTGTAAAAAAATTGCATGCTAACAAAGTGGTTAAGTTTTTCTCTTTTTACCTCTAGTAACTAGTCGGTTTTTTCGACGGGAATATATGAAAACATATAAATATTTATAATTATTCAATACATTTTTTATTTGATGAATTTTTTTCACTAAAATAAAGCATTAAATAAATTTGTTTTAAAGTAAAAGATGTTAACTAAATACATTTTTACTACTAATATTTAGTCAAACAATCCTCTCAACTCACAAGCTAATTGTAAGAAACTATTTCTTAGACACTTCCACCAATCCAATCTGATTATAATGATTTTAGAAATTTTCGATGCTTAAAAATCAACATCTATCCCCCTTCAAAAAAAAAAAAAAGAATAAAGCAAACTCCGAAGTCCCAAGCCGAAACTTGATAGAGTAAAAGATGAAATATATCCATCCTCATATAACATATTATTATAATGCGATTATATATAAAAGAAAAGAAAAACCTAAGAAACCTTTGAAAGCAAAAAAGAAGCAGACTAAGGGTCGAGTCTCGTTAAAACCCTTTTATGAAAAACCTGGTAGGAAAAATCGTAGAAAGGAAAAAGAGTACTCGTCTAAAACGAAAACAAAAAGGAAAGGAAAGAGGAGCTGGAAGGTCAGTTTCAAGAATTCCGGCCTAACCATCGTTCCTAAACCGACCCGGCTCAACCATCCTCATATAACATATTTTACCTATGAACATGAAGAAATATGATGGGATTTATTGCACCTTTCTTCCCTCCAAGCACAAGCAGCACACACATATCAAATCAGCCTAGTAAAATATAAGAAAAAAAATATTTTAAATAATATCGTTAATGACTTAAACTTTTAAAGATTGAATAAAATATTAAATTTGCAATTACCTCATAATCTATCGAAAACTTCATCATACACAACGTTAGTTGTTGTGTCTTGCGTATGACCACTCTCATCACTACTAAAATCTTTAGACCTCTCTTTCTAGTAACTCTTGAGATTGCCACGTAGAGTTGTCCATGACTAAAAACTGATTTCGGTAGGGATAATCATACATTTGAAAGAGATTGTCCCTGACTTTTATTTATTGTCATAGCAAAACAAACACTCACAGGAAATTGCCTTCTCTGAAACCGAATTGAAAATTTAGCAAAATCTGATGGACTCATAATCATTCTAGCTATGGGAAACTTCTTACCCGCATTTTTTCCTGATATGAGTTTGCCTTCAATTACGCGTTCTCCAAGTTGAGTTACTATCAGCCTAGTGTCATTGCAAAGCTCATTAGATGGATCAATATTTCTGAGAAGCATTAAATATATATATATATATATATATATATATATATATACCTAAAAATAAGTATTACTACATGCAAATAATCATTTTGTTTAACAAAAGATTGATGTTAGCTGCAAAAATAAAAAATTATTTATTATAATTATTTTTTGTTTGAATATAATATTTTACCCTTAGTGAAATTATAATAAAAAAATAAAATTAAAAAATATATAACTATAAGGAACTGGAAGAAAAAAAAAAACATAACAATAAATAAATTAAAAATTAAAAGATTCTAAACGTATGTTTAATTGGTATTACTAACTGAATTAATAGATTCTGTATTTATAAAATGTATAATTTGACTTTATGGTTGCAATTGAATTTAATAACATAATAATAAATGAATTTTGTTAATCAAATTACTACTTCAGTTTATACTATTCTATGTTATTTATTATACAAATGTTATAATAATTCTAAAAAATTATTATTATTATTATTATTATTATTATTATAAATGGCACGTGATCAAACTTAATGAAGAAGAAGATAAAAATTAATAGAAATTTGAATGTTTATTGACCTGAGAGTATTTTTTCGATGTTGTATCTCTGCACCTGGGTCATAAATATATATAGAGCTGGGAAAATTTAGGGGCTGATCCTTCAAGTGGAAGCAAACTCCCTATGCGATGTAGATTTTGACCTCCCAATCGAAAAGTATAAGGACCGGAACCTGTATTTATAGAGTAATCTATTTTTCCATCCATCGAAGTAAATGAGAACATCATATTGTAAGCACGAATGTTCTCAATAAATTTGTTGCTCTTCTCGTGTCTTTTCTCCAAAAGGTCACTCAACAATTGAGGTGGTTTTTGCAATATAGGTAGAACGACTTTTCCCTTCAAACAACATAGTGAGAATGTTGGGGGTTCTATTTTTGATTGTTCTGTATTTTCCCTGGTCCACATTTGTGCCTTACAATACTGACATTCATAGATTGGATCTCCAATGTCAAAAGACTTTGTTAAAATATGAAAATATTTGTTAATTTATTATGCTAAAAATCTAAAATAATATATACATTGAATATTTGTTCTTTATATGTATGTGAATCAATCTTACCTTTAGTCAATGGCGCTTTATTCTTCATCATGTGATGCATGATAAGAAGATATTCAGATAACTTTCTATTTGTTCAAAATATGTTGTTAATAATTTATTAATTAATAATTTACTTGTATGAATCCAGATAACAATGTTGTTTTGTAGTGGTCTATTCCTTTTTCTCGATAGGATATGACGTCTTCATTGTCTAGTAATATATGATGAGTATTTGAGATTTGTAAAAAATTCAGAAGATTTATTAGGTCGAGTCATAATGGCTTGCCAAATTGGCTTAAACAAACTCCATGAATTATAAAATAATAATATATAATTTATCTTATACCTTCGCTAATGTTTGAGTAATCTACGTTGCGTAACATAATAGCTCGCCTCCTTTGTCTAGCAACCCATGATGAATATATTGCATCTGCAAATAAGAATATATTTATACATTGCATTAGTTCTAAATATTGAAAAAAATGTAAAGTATATTTCCTCATCTTCATCTTCTACAAGCACCTTCAGCAAAAATCTGAGTATAATAGGAAACCAAAAATATAATTAGTAGGTTTTTATTTCTAATCAAAATATTATATGTAATATTTTTTTATATAGATTAAAATTTACAAAACCAATTACCCTATATTTATAGATCCAATCGGTTTTTTGCATTTTTTGCAATAATCTCCGATTTTGCTTTCCTTTAGGAACACATCATGACTCATAATACCATGATTCTTCAGGGTGAAAGTAATATTATATTTTTTGTTTTATGAATTTCTTTTCACTAAAATAGAGAATTTTGCCCACTACAGTACTCATTCATTTTCTGTACAGAGGAAGACAATTAATCAAAACTTAAATAGCAAAATAACGAATTTTAGCTAATGAGAAAAATATATTAGACCAACCATTCTGACCACATAAATACATACATACATACATAAAGACAATTAGTAATTTTTATATTTTAATACTTTTTTCTATTTTCTAAAATGGAGGATGAACTCAAAACAAAATAAACTTGCATTTTTTTAATTTTCAAAATTAATAGCTATAAAAAATTACACTTTGTGGCAATCTAAAGGTATACAGAATCTAGAGCGTGTACTACTGCCCCTAGACAACATTATTGATTCTATACCACTCGAAGCTACCTGGAGTACTACCCTTTCTACGTATGATCGAGTATAGGGTGTTTCAAATATATGTCTTTCCTATACCACCATATCCATATAGAAAGAAAAATCCTCCCCACACCACTATCAACCACGACCATTATTTTTTCATAAATCATTCTTTGCTCATCTGTCAAAGAGGGATATAGACATATAGTTTAACGTTGTCTTTTTTCATTTCTTCCATATTGTAAAACATCTCTTCTAATATCAGTAGATTCTCTTAATCAGATATGACAGTTTCGTTTGATAACGACATGTTAGGAAAATTGGTTAAACTGGTGAAATTAGAAGCAACTTCTCAATTTCAACCAATGCTAAGTTTTTTATTTGATCATCTGTGAACTACAAATCTGTTAAATAAAAAGTCATTAGAACAATGTAATATCCAAATCAAAACTATAAACTATAAATCGTAGACATATTTATAAATTATTTTTATTAAAAACTAATTACAATTTTGAAAAAAAAGAATGAATGATTATTGAAAAAAAATTAAACTTGGGATATGTAATTGAAACTCAGATGTTTCTGACCACATACATACATACATAAAGACAGTTAGTAATTTTTATATTTTTCTGAAAATATTTTAAAATATGTATAGCAAATTAAAAATTACCTCAGAGTTGTTCATTTCTTTAATTGTTTTCACTAAAGCAGGTTTCAACCATTCTTCACTTTTTACTTCTCGGCTAACGTTGGAAATATTAGCTATGGTGTTATTGTTGGAATCTTCAGCAGAAATCAACAAACAGATTCACACAATTCTACGCATAATACATAATCATACATAGATATAGCGCTCCAACAACTATCTCGTAATCCTCAGTCATAACATTAATAACCTAAAAAAAGTTAAGGGCTGAATAAATACCTCTACGTAGAAAGAGAGCAGAAACTTCAACTTGCCAACCGGTAGAGCAGCGGAGAAAGAAAGCAGAACCGGGAGAAGGAAAGCAGAACCGATGAGAATAGTTCACGTTAAAGATATAAAAATAATTATACACCTTTTTATAGATGAAATATAAGATAGTTAATTTGACAAAGAATTCTACCTTTGATAGGATTTATCTAAGAATTTGAGTTTATCTATGATTTGTTAATAATTGCGATGTTGATCAAATACATGTTAATAATTAAAATCAAGAGAAAAAGATAAAGATGATACGTTGAAGTAAATAAAATAAGAAATGTGTTGATTCCATTTAGTCTTTCCTTGGAGCTCAAACGTGGAAATTAGATATATATGATTGGGATATAATTAATGCATAAGAAATTAGATATAGATTTGATGATTAAAAATTTAGAAAAAATAAGAATGAATGAGAATTGAGAAAAATTATAATAGAGTGATTCTATGACACCACGTAGGATAGAGCTTATTTTGCTTATATATATATATATATATATATATATATATATATATATATATATATATAGGGAGAGGTTCAAATAAGAACCACTAAATAAAATTAGAACGGAGAACCATTTTAAGCCATTCGATCATCAAGATCTACGGTTGATGCATCATCTTGGTGAATGAATGCAGATCCTGGGTTAGAATCCTGAAGGGACCAAAATTTTTATTATTTTCGGATGCATTAAATTTAATAGCGAATGCATTAATTTATATAGCAGATGCATTGATTTTAATGGTTCTTATGTTCTCACGATAAGTGTGGTTCTCATTATAACCACACCCTATATATATATATATATATATATATATATATATATATATATATATATATATATAGGGTGCGGTTATAGTGAGAACCACAATTATCGTGAGAACATAAGAACCAATAAAATTATTGCATCTGTTATACAAATTAATGCATCCGCTATTAAATTTAATGCATCCAAAAAAAATAATTTTTTTGCTCCCTTCAGGATTCGAACCCAGCATCTGCATCCATCCACCAAGATGATGCATCCACCGTAGATCTTGATGATCGAATGGCTTAAAATGGTTCTCTGTTCTTATTTTATTAGTGGTTCTTATTTGAACCTCTCCCTATATATATATATATATATATATATATATATATATAGTTCTTTTGTTAACTCATATGTTGTGAGAAATGAGAAAGATTTTTAACCTTTAGATTAGCTTAATCCAACGGATTATATTAGAACCAATTTTACATATTCGTTTTTTTTTAATAAGGATAATAAAGTCTTTTAAGTCTTATATGTTTTTAGTAATAACTCCCCTAATTTAGCGTAACAATATCACGCGTCGAGTTGGAAAGATGATTCGGAGATTTTTTTTTTAATATGCAACCGTTTTTTATGTTAACAGCAACTACATGATAAACCTAATTTTTTATGATTAAAAAATTAGAAAAAAATATAGAAATTTGTTGATGATAGGTTCGAAATTAGATATATAGAAATTTGTTGATTAAAAATTTAGAAAAAATAAGAATGAATGAGAATTGAGGAAAATTAGAATAGAGTGATTCTATGACGCCACGTAAGATAGAACTTATTTTACTTTTATATATATATATAGATTAGATTAAAAATCGACCGATTAAATAATTCATTTGTAGTTTATCAAAACAAAAATGTATTATAAATAAGAATAAAAGGAAAGGTTCGATATTATATTTCTATAAATCGAGATATGATATTTAGAAAGAAATTTATATATTCAAACAGGATGCTTAGGATACTTTTATTCAACGACAGAGAGAGTAATTGTTAAATTAGACTGTCTGCCTCAAATACACGATTGCTTTTGGCCATAGTCCAAAGAATAAAAATTACTATTTTGAAAATATGTTACTCGATCATTTTTTTTATATTTGTAATAATTTGATGTAGTATATTAATTTATAAGAGCACCAGGAGAATATTTGTATATGAATATAAAAGAAAATTTATACGGGTAATCAAACACCGTTTGGATTCGTGTACGGGTAACATAAATATTAAATTTTGGGTACGGGTAGTCGGGTACCCAAATTTTGGATACAGTATACAGTTATATTGTACCCGACCCGTTCATCACCCCTAGTTAGCATATACGTTCACAGCTACTCTTTGGTGTGTAAAAATTACACTAATGTATTTAAAATAAAAAATGAGTAAGAAAGTTAATATTTTCAATGAAAAATTATGATTTAAATATTTTGTCGCATGAATTTCCAGTCAGTGAGATAGTCTTGCAAGAAACATATTCTTCAAAAATTGACAAATGCGTTTTTGGGTCCATGTAGTTCCACTTTTTCCAAATTGGCTCTCGAATTTTCATTTGTTAAAAATAAGTCCCCTTAATTTCATTTATGTTAAATTAGGGCCGAAATATCAACATATATAAAAAGTATATGCGGACCTCAATTTTATACAAGGAACTACATCAAACATAAAAGTATAATGACTCAACTTTTACAAAAACAACAAGCTCTTAATTCAAAAAAACTTAAATTACAAATTTTCTAAATGTGCATTTATCATCTATTGTTGGAAATCTTAGTTCAAACATGTCTCCATCTTTTCAAGAACATCACATTTTATAACTCTAATCTATTGTGTGTGTTGGTCAAGCGGTAAATGGTTAATATCCAAGGTCTAAGGTCTTCGGGTTCGAGTCTCATCTGACGCGGCCTTTAAATTTTTTTATTTAATACTGTTAATTTATCAAAAAAATATAAATATCATAAGATTTAATAATTTAATATATGTAATAATTACAATAAGGGGTGGTGGCGCAGTTGGCTAGCGCGTAGGTCTCATAGCTTCTGAGTAATCCTGAGGTCGAGAGTTCGAGCCTCTCTCACCCCATTTTTTATTTTTATTTTTAAGTTTTTTATTAATATTTCAGTTTTCATTTATCCCCATTTTTTATTTTTATTTTTAAATTTTTTATTAATATTTCAGTTTTCATTCATCGTTTTTTTTTAAAAAAAAAAAAATTATCCCCATTTTTTATTTTTATTTTGAAATTTTTTATTAATATTTCAGTTTTCATTCATCGAGAATTTCTGGTGGTTTTTCAATGTCAATTTTTCACTCAATACAACTTCAGTTTCCATTAATCAAGAATCTCTCAACTTCACTCTGAGGTTATTAGACTTTAATTTGGTTTCTAATGGTTTTCCCGAAGTCAATTTTTGACTAAACACTCGTCAAGAATCTCTCAACTTCACTCGGAAGCTGAATATTCATACTACAACCAAACACATCTCATCTCATCTCATCTCATCCTTCTTGAAAAGGATATTGCAAGAGAGAGACAGAGACAAATAATCAAATGGAACTCATGAGCTGCAGAGCATACTACTAAACATTATATAGATGAGGATAACAACTAGTATCGTGTTATAACAAAGTCAATCAGAATCAAATCAAACATCCTACATAATTCCCCTTCACCAAACAATCACAAAAAATACAATGCCCCCAAACAAACAACATTCAAATCGCCTAGTCCAAAACCAACAACAGTAATACACCTACAATCAACAAACATATATAACTCCAGCTAAAGAATTCTTCCAAAGCGAATGCCAATCATCCCAATTTACCTCATCCACGAAGCTACATTGTCAAAAGAGCTACACCTAATCCTTCTTCTCCTCCGAATCCTTCCTCATCTCCTCCAACTCCTTCAACCACAGATCACCAAACTCGCAATCCTTCCACTGCTCGAACCACGGCCCCCCAAGCGTGTAATGTATCGCCTTCGGATAGGTGCTCCAGTCGCCCTCCACAACCCTATTGTGGCCCACAAGGAAGTTCCACACAAACGGAATCTCCCCAATCTCACCATCTTCGAGCCACTGAAACCTATGCAGGAACGCGCCCGTCTCCTTGTTCACCACCTCAGGCGTCAGCTCGCGGTTTTTGGGGTGGCTGCAGTTGTACACCACCATGGAAGACCAGTTCTTCCTCGGATACACAGTCTGCACTGCCCCATCCATCTTCGTCGTCTCTTTAGGCGCGTAGTCGTGCTGCACGCACATGATCGCGTATTTCTCATCGATCAATTGGAACAATTCGTTGATGTCGGCTAGGTATAGGAAATCGCAATCCACGAAAACCGCCCAGCCCTCGAAATTGGCCAGGAATGGGGTCAGGAAACGGGAGAATGAGAACTCCGTGCTCTCCAATTTCCCCCTTTCCCGCCAATAAACCCCCCTTTCGCGCAATTCGGTCTGCTTGATCGGGTGGATTTCGAGCGGGATCGAAGATCTTTTCAATAGAGAATAGCGGCAGACTTCGTAAGCGAGATCTTCGCGCGGATCATAGCCGATGAAAATCTTGAACGGCTTGCGGCTCACAGTGCCGTTGCTCGATTTCGGATCGGAGTTATTTGCCGCGACGCCGTTTGAGTGGTGCGGTTCTGCTACGGAATTGGGCATAATTTCTCGGTTGAGCGCTTCCAATCTGCACGAAAATGGGAAAGGGGAATAAAACCTAGAAAATTAATTCAAGAAAATGACATTGACTGTGGAATTCTTCGAACAGAGATTGGTGTTTTACCTGGCTAGCAGATCTGAGATGAGCGTAAACGGAGTTCTGTAGAGCTCGATGTGGAAGAAAGCGTCAAGATTGGATGTTTTATTTATTCTTTTCTTTTATCTCGCTCTGTTTGTGAAGAAAATTTGTGAGTCAAGTGATTTTCTTGAAATGCAGTTTTTTCTTTGTCAATTTGGATAGCAGATTTTGAGCGCAAATTCAGTAGATTTAGAGAGAGGAAATACATATGAGAGAGATGCGCACCGCAGGCGTCGGTGGAAAGAGAGAGCGCGAATTTATGATGACGGTGATTTTGGATCTCTTTTTTTTCTTTTTTTAATCTATATTATGGACAACTAGTGCATTATCCGTTGAAATTCGAAGGGTACATGATATTTTCTTGTAATTTATATACTATATGTTATTCTTATGATAATTATATAAAATAATTTTTATGTAAACTATTTATATAATTAATTAAATTAAATTAGTAATACATTTTAAATTATATTAATCTCAACAACTTTTAGCAATTAAATTATTAATTTTGTTGAGATCATAAAAATACCCATTAGTTTTCATATGAAATTTTATAAAAAGTTGACGCTGTAAGAAAAAAAAAGAGAGTAGAAATACATATAAATTTGACATAGGTATTATGGATGATTGATTTGTTGCATTTGTTGTTACAAGATTTATTAATTTTGTTCAATTTTTTTTTATTTTGCCTTTTGACCATAATTTTATGGGGTAATTGCCTGTAAATTCCTAACGTTTACATGGAATTGGTTTTTGCACCTATTTTTATTTTTCTTCTTTTAAATACCTAACCATTCGTTTTTGTCTCAAATTTGTCCGGTCACCGATTTTTTCTTACGCTGGCACCGGAAATGCCACTGTGGCAGGCGGAATCGCTGATTTGGTAGCCGAAAATTAACACATAGCCTATTCATGACATGTGGAATTAAAAAAAATAATAAAAAAATAAAAAAAATCTATGTCATCATCTTCCCCACCCACCCATCGTCTTCCCCTTCCCCCACCCGGCTCTGCCGCCGCTGCCGCCACCACCGCCCCCAGCCACACACCACCGGCGATTCGCTCGCCACCGTCGAGCTCAGTCTCAGCCGCACCCTCCACCGACGATTCCCTCACCTCTGCGAAACATAGCTCCCACATCTGCCGCCGCTGCTGCCACCACCGCCATCAACCACACACTACCGGCGATTTCTTCAAACCCTTATCCCCCTCCTCCAACTCGTCGTTGCCTCCCCCTGCTACTTGCCAGCACCACCGGCGCCGCCCCTCCGCCACCTCCTTCCCTTCTCCTCCCCTTACCGCCGCCTCCCCCTCTGCGGCCGCCAACCCCCACCCTGCTCTACACAACACTCTCCTTCTCCCAACAGAAAATAAGAAGAAAAAAATAAGGAAATTCAGATCCGTCTATACAACACTCACCTCTGCTAATTCCGGCCGCCAACGGCGGCGGAGTTGTGCTCTCCTCCGCCCACCACTAGTCCTGGTCCCTCAAATCCGCCTACACTGTCGCTCCTCTTTTCTCCAAACGCCGCCCCACCCTCTCAGCCTCCCACACCATCAAACCTCTCACGCTAGCCAACGCCACCGAATCCTCTGGCGGCGCCTCCGCCAAGCCGGCCTCCACGAATCCAATGCTTTGAGGCGGCGCCCCAGGCGATGCGTAAGAAAGAGCAGACAAAGCTTCAAATTTGGGCGGATCTGGGCTTCACATCTATCGCCATCTTCATGTTCTGTGCGTTGGGGAAGGTGACAGCTGCGGAGGGTGGGGGAAGGAGAGGGGGCGGCGGCGGCGGTGGAAGGGGGAGAATTAGGGTTTGGAAGTATGGAAGATTGGGGAAAAAGATGATATGGATTTTTATTTATTTTTGTTTTAAAGTTTTTTTTCCACATGTAATAAATGTGCATAGGTGTCAATTTCCGGCTGCCACCTCATCAATTCCGGCTGCCACAGTGGGATTTCCGGCACCGGAGTAAGAAAAAACCGGTCATCGGATAAATTTGAGACAAAAACGAAAGGTTAGGTATTTAAAAGTAGAAAAATAAAAATAGGTGCAAAAACCAATTCCGTGTATACGTTAGGAATTTACAGGCAATTAGCCCTAATTTTATATAGAGTTTGAAAAATCATAATTGAATTGTGAGTATCATATAATTTCGAACTTTTAAAAGCATAACTAATTATGAAAATAATCTCGCCTGATATTTAAAAGACCATAACTGATTTATCGAACATCGTATCATTTGGAGTTTTAAGACCAACCAAGTTGTGGGCATCATCTCGTCGCAAACTTGACAGATCACCTCTAACTTCTGAGCATCATCTTGTCTGAAACTTGAAAGAGAATCATCTCGTCTAAAACTTGAAAGAGCATCATCTCGTCTGGAGTTTTGAGCATCACTCATCTAGAGTTTGAGAGAGCATCATCAAATATGAAATTATATTCAACCATGACTCCAATTGTCAACTATCTAACAAACATAACTCTAACAATTTAGATATTTTATTTATATATGTAATTTTATTAGTTCAAACTCTAGAGAGAAAGGAAAGAGAAGCGTTCTTAAAGCAATAAAAGAGAGAGCGTGCGCTTTATTTCATCATCGTAGGTATTTATAGGCATTACAGTCGGGGTAAAGTAATAAATTCGTCTGTTCATCTATTCCGCATGCTCGCTATCAAACTAATTAAGGCTATTATTAGATTATAACTTGTCAGGTCGTTGTCCCCTAATTACAGAGCTGGATTATGTCCTCATCATCCCGCTCTGTCTAGTAGCTCTGGATTTCCTTCCTTGGGGCAGACTTCTACTCTTTGGCTCCGCTCTGCTAAGTAGCTCCGCCTTTTGGCGAATTATCTTTGGCGTGTGGCTCCGCGCTCTGGCTCCAATAGCTTAGCTCTGACTCTGGATCTGGCGATTTGGCTCTGGCTCTGACTCTAATGACTTAGCTCAGACTCTAGATCTGGTGACTTGGCTCTGGCTCTGACTTTAATGACTTAGCTCTGGCATCTCTGCTCTGACATCTCTGCTCTGGTTAGCTCTGGCTCTGGCAACTCTGCTCTGGTTAGCTCTGGCTCTGGCATCTCTGCTCTGGCTAGCTCTGGCTCTGGCATCTCTGCTCTGGCCCTCTGCTCTGGTTAGCTCTGTCTCTGGCAGTTCTACTCTGGAAGCTCTGCTCTGGAAGCTTTGCTCTGGCAACTCTGCTCTGGTTAGCTCTGCTCTGGACTTTTCCCTCTGCCTATTTCTCACAGCTTCTTTGCTCCCTGCTGCTCATCTTTGGTATTCCACTTTGGTATTTCAAGCAAAGCCACGTGTCCTTATCTTAGGACCTTGCATATTTCACCCCTCATCAGAGTTGATAAATCATATTGCTTCCATGCATATAGGTCTTTTTATATTACTCCTTTTAAATGAATTTCGAGTCGTACAATAATTTAATGCAACATGTTAATTTCCAAGAACACAGATAATATATGTTTGATAAACAATACAAAATACTATTTGAAATATAGTAATATAATTATATGATTGGGATTTGGGACACTTCAAAATGAAATACTAAACCATATATTGTGCGACAAAGAGAGTTATAAAAGAAATATAGCCATAAAAGACTATATAATTTAGGCAATCCCAAAATAGAATATTGGACCAAATATTTGAGACGAAGCGAGCTAAGTGAAGAAAGGTATAGTAAGAAATTCGACTCTATATTATTATTTTTTTCAAATATATTAAATATGATTTATTAATTCATACCTACATACAGAAATAAAATAGAAACTGTAATTTTGGGATGGAGGGAGTAACCGATTTACCTGTAGTCATGAGCGCTGATTTGACGGCGGCCGGCGACCAATTCGGCCGAAAAATTTCACATAAGCAGCTCTGCTCTGGAAACTCTGCTCTAGCAACTCTGCTCTGGCAGCTCTGCTCTGGAAGCTTTGCTCTGGCAACTCTGCTCTGGTTAACTCTGCTCTGGTTAGCTCTGCTCTGGACTTTTCCCTCTGCCTATTTCTCACAGCTTCTTTGCTCCCTGCTGCTCATCTTTGGTATTCCACTTTGGTATTTCAAGCAAAGCCACGTGTCCTTATCTTAGGACCTTGCATATTTCACCCCTCATCAGAGTTGATAAATCATATTGCTTCCATGCATATAGGTCTTTTTATATTACTCCTTTTAAATGAATTTCGAGTCGTACAATAATTTAATGCAACATGTTAATTTCCAAGAACACATATAATATATGTTTGATAAACAATACAAAATACTATTTGAAATATAGTAATATAATTATATGATTGGGATTTGGGACACTTCAAAATGAAATACTAAACCATATATTGTGCGACAAAGAGAGTTATAAAAGAAATATAGCCATAAAAGACTATATAATTTAGGCAATCCCAAAATAGAATATTGGACCAAATATTTGAGACGAAGCGAGCTAAGTGAAGAAAGGTATAGTAAGAAATTTGACTCTATATTATTATTTTTTTCAAATATATTAAATATGATTTATTAATTCATACATACATACAGAAATAAAATAGAAACTGTAATTTTGGGATGGAGTGAGTAACCGATTTACCTGTAGTCATGAGCGCTGATTTGACGGCGGCTGGCGACCAATTCAGCCGAAAAAATTTCACATAAGCAGCTCTGCTCTGGAAGCTATACTCTAGCAACTCTGCTCTGGCAGCTCTGCTCTGGAAGCTTTGCTCTGGCAACTCTGCTCTGGTTAACTCTGCTCTGGTTAACTCTGCTCTGGACTTTTCCCTCTGCCTATTTCTCACAGCTTCTTTGCTCCCTGCTGCTCATCTTTGGTATTCCAAGCAAAGCCACATGTCCTGATCTTAGGACCTTGCATATTTCACCCCTCATCAGAGTTGATAAATCATATTGCTTCCATGCAACAATCACAACACGCTTGAGAGTAGATGCCAACATTCTTCAAACAAAATACCATTAGTGAGAAATTAGTACTAGCAAATGAGAGCAGAGACCAGATCAGAGAAGCTCGGAAGGTCAGAGCAGAAACCAGAGCAGAGCAGCTCCGAAGCTCAGAGCAGATCAAATCGAAATGTCAGAGCAGAGCAGATCGGAAGGTCAGAGCGCTCAGCTCGGAAGGTTTGATATTTAGTGGCATTAGCCATCTTGACAAGAAATAATAAATGACAGTGAATTTAAACTAAAATTTTACCCATTCGTCGACTACAATCATTTCTATGTCTTCTTTGCCTGACATGTCCTTTTGAATCCACAAGCGTAGGATTCTAACAGTTACAGTTTTATTTCTCATTTTATCGTGGAGGTCACTCAAGCGTATAGATCCATTAGTCGTCGACATGTGGACAATTATAAAAAAAGTCATAAACCAATTAATATTCGATGAAATGCAATCTATCACCAAATTCATCAGCAACACAATCAAACACAAACCAATTAATATTCGATGAAATGCAATTAACATATCCCAACACGCGCCCCATAGTTGGTAGACAATAGAATATTCGAATTTCATTTAGGCATTTCGTGGAACAGTTGGTACACAATAGCATATTCTGTTTTTAAAATGCAAACAACAGAAGAAGGAAATGCAATCTATCACCAAATTCATCAGCAACACAATCAAACACAACTATAAATGTTTCAAACAGGATGTAACAATTTACAATTTACCCTATGCAAATTTCACATATCAAACAATACACTACACAAAAATAAAAACTACTTATGAAGAAGAAAAATAAAAAACAACACACCTTTATTGGTAGTGAGGGAATTGGCGGAGTCGTCGAGGAGCGGTAGATTTTAAAAGTGGAATAGGTAGGATTTTGATTGGAGTGGTGTTGGTAAAAAAAATAAATCTTGAAACCATTATTTATAGTGGAAAAGGAGGATGTTGATTGTGAGTGAATAGAGAGATATTTTAAGAAAATCCTGCACTAATTGAGATTTGAGCAGCGTCTAATGTTTGAAAAGAGAGGATTTGAGGCATGATATAGTTAGAAGGCAAATTAGAAGGAGTAAGGAGAAGACTTAGCAGTTAATAGTAAATGAAAAATTAGCGTGATTCTGGAGGACGACAAATTAGGGTGTTAAACAAAATTTAATATGTAATGGGGTATTTTCAAGGTAAGAGCTGAGACCAGTGCAGAGCCACTCGGAAGGTAAAAGCAGAGACCAGATCAGAGCAGGAGTGAAGGTCAGAGTAGCTAGATACCAGAGCAGAGCAGACCAGACCAGACCATACCAGAGAGGATTAACGTGAAAAATTACAGATCAGATTCACAAATTTCGATGTAAAGTTGACTTTTATTTCCATTTAAATGCACCATGTAATCCGTTAATGTTGCAGTAAATAATAAAGAAGATTTGAACAAATCTTGGTTAATATAGCGTGTAGTAATATATAATATGAATATACTATAGATGTGTCACGTAGGCTAAGAGTTTTGAAAAGAGGATTTGAGGACTGCCACGTAGGCTAATGCCTAATCGTATTATAGAGTAAATAAATAGGTTGATGGGCAAATGTCAAAATATGAAACAATTCACTGCCTCAAGTTAAATCTTTTTTACCTCAAATTTTCTTTGCGCCTACTTAAATATTTTTTGACGACGTCTTCCTTTTATTCCCCTTTTCTTCACTTATTGCAAGGAACTCAACTCGACCTTTGAAGGCCCATAAATATGAGTTAAGATGGAGTTCAAATCATCTAAATCCATGAGCTCCAATTGAGCTCATATGTTATGAGTCCTCAAGTTCAAATCAAAGTATGAAGCCTTAAATTCGAACCAAGATCAAACTCATCAAAATATTGTAAAAATGTCACTAAATTTATCAGAAAAAAAAACACACAACTAAGGGTAAATATATCTATTTATATTAAAGTTGATAATTTTATAAAAATAAAATAATGGAATGCATATAATTTGTCTTTGCTATATGAAATTGGATATTTTTGCTATTTACTCAGTGATTTGTACTCCCTCCGTCCACGAAATCAAGGCCTAGGTAAAAAAACACGGGTTTTAAGAAAAAGTGTATTTTTATTAGTTGAGTGAAGAAGGGGACCCACAAAATGTATTGTTTATTAGTTGAGTGGAGAAAGGGACCCACCAATTAATGTATTGTTTATTAGTTGAGTGGAGAAAAAGTATAGTGGAGAAAGGGACCCACTAATTAAATATGAATAAAAACTTTCCAAAAATAGAAAGTAGAAAGTAGGCCTTGTTTTTGTGGACATCCCAAAAAGGCAAGTAGGCCTTTATTTCGTGGACGGAGGGAGTAGTATATTAGTTACAAGTTAGTATGGTGGTTAGTATTTTGTAAATAGTATAACAAATAACCATTCAAATTTCAATGCATGCCATACAATTTCCTTAGTTATCGAACATACTGATTTTAGATATTAAATATATAAACTCAGGGTGTGTTCACTTTGATGGGTGGGAAAAGGAAGGATAACAAAAATGTATGCCTTTAAATATTTTTTTTCTTATCTTACATTTCACACAAAAGAGAAGTTCACCCCCATTTTGGTCTGATAATATTATCCCTCCTTGAAGTGAAAATAAGGAAAGAAAAATAGTGAACTTCAATTTTGTATAAAATGTGAGATAAGAAAGGAGAGATTTAAAAGCATAAAATTTTGTTATTCATCCATTTAAAATGATAAAAAGCAAATACACCCTTATAATATAACTCTTCTTCATAGAGTATATGTAGATAGATTAAAGAAAAAAGGTAGAATTTTAATGCTACTCTTGCAGATTGATGAAACAATACAATGAAAATTAATATACTGATGAGTGATGAGGATGGGGACTTCAATCTGAAATAATCCATTTTATATTGGCGGATGTCGTGGAGCATATCTAATTTCAATTATAAGGTCAAAAGGAGAACAGATGAAACTTGCAAAAATCAACGCAGAAATCGTCACCCATTAAGACCCACATGTCAACGCAAAAAACGAAAAAAGAAAAAAGGATAATTCTTCCACACTGAAATGCTGGCCTTAATTAGTGTCGTAGCGGATTACTATACAGGCAAAAAGGAACAAAAAATCTACTTGTTCATTCTTAATGGATGTTGGCGATGATCGCGTTGAAAATCCTCTCCATCTCCTTCTTCTTGTCTTTGAAATCATCAATTGTTTGAGTCCAACCATTGTATAGCAGACTCGAAAGCATCCATCATCTTCTTCTTCTGGGCTGCTGTGAGCTTGGCTGCATTCTTGTCATCATAGATGGTGTTCCTCATCTTGTAGGCGTAGTCCTCGAAAGCCATCTTGGCATCAACCTTCTTCTTAAACTGCTCATCTGCATCCTGCACCATCTTCTCTATTTCTTCCTTGGACAGCCTACCCTTGTTGTTGGTGATGGTGATCTTGTTCTTCTGTCCAGTCGCTGTCTCCTCCGCTGACACGCTTGTGATTCCATTCGCATCAATGTCGACTCGAGTAACACCTCTGAGCGCCCGAGTAATGCCTGCGAGCACGAATCTCCCTATTAGATTGTTGTCCTTTGTCCTCGTTCTTTCACCTTCGTATACCGGAATATGCATACTGGTCTGATAGTCAACCGACGTGACGAGTGTACGCTCCTTCCTTATTGGGATAGTTGTATTCCTCGGGATGATTACGTACATCACTCGCTCAGCCGTAGTAGAGATACCAAGCGACAACGGAGTGACATCCATAAGAATGAGATTCTGCACCTTCTCATCACCTTCACCACTTAAGATTGCAGCTTGCACAGCAGCACCATAAGCCACGGCTTCATCAGGGTTAATGGTCTCGAGCTTCTTCATCTTGTCTTTGAAAACATGAGCCTCTGCATATTTGTTTGACTCCATCTTCTTCTTGTCTGCTGCAGTGAGGTTGGCTGCACATCTGATGGTGCGTAGTTCTCCACAGCATTCCTGGCATCAACCTTCTTCCCATACTCGTCGTCCTCCCACTTGTACTTGTCCGCATCCTGCACCATCTTCTCTATATCTTTCTTAGACAGCCTAGCTCTGTCATTGGTGATGATGATCTTGTTCTTGTTTCCGTTCGCCATCGCCTCCGCTGACACACTCATGATACCGTTTGCATCAATGTCGATGCACACTTTGATTTCAGGAACACCTCTGGGTGCCGGTGGAATCCCTTGGAGCAGGAATTTCCCTAGCAGATTGTTGTCTTTCGTCCTTGCTCTCTCACCCTCGTACACATTAATCGACACAGCAGTCTGATTGTCCGTTTTTGTGGTGAAAATCTTGTCCCTCCTTGTAGGGATGGTTTTATTCCACTCATCACATCTCCATCACATTCAACACCAAGCGACAACGGAGTGACATCTAAAAGAACCAAATTCTGCACCTTCTCATTGCCTTCACCACTCAACTTGGCAGCTAGCCCCGCAGCACCTTCGTCTGGGTTAATGCTCTTGCACACTTTTTTCCCATCGAACATCTCCTGCAACATCTGTTGCACCTTGGGAATTCTGCTCGACCCCCCAACCAACACCACCTCATCCACGCTGCTCTTCTCCATCTTTGCAGCCTGCAAACACATCTTAACTAACTCCATACACTTGTCGAACAAATCCATGTTAAGCTCCCCAAATTTAGCACGAGTGATGGTCGAAAATAGATCAACCCCTTCAAACAATGATTCAATCTCAATCGTGGTTTCACAAGTGGAGGAAAGGAACCACTTGGCCCTTTCACAAGCGCTCTTCAATCTCCTAATAGCTCTTGGATTCCCACTAATATCCTTGTTCTTCTTCTGCTTGAACTCCAAGATGAGTATGTCCAGCATAAGCCTTCACTTCTATGATGCCCGACTCAATCTGCACCAGAGACACATCGAACGTGCCACCACCAAGGTCGAAAATGAGCACATTTTTAGCTCTTTTATCCAGACCGTATGCGATTGCTGCAGCAGTAGGCTCATTGATGATCCTCATAACGTTAAGGCCAGCAATGGTTCCGGCATCCACGGTGGCCCTACGCTGAGAGTCGTTAAAATAAGCAGGCACTGTGACAACAACATTCTTGACAGTTGATCCAAGATATGCCTCGGCGACAAGCTTCATCTTGGTGAGCACCATTGAGGAGATCTCCTCAGCCGAAATCCGTATCTCCTCTCCTTTGTAGGTTACTACCACCATAGGCCTGTTGGTGGGGCTAGGAATGACCTTGAATGGCCAGTGTACCATGTCACTCTGAACCGTTGGATCACTGAATTTGCGGCCGATCAGCCTCTTTGCATCTGTGCAACACAGAATAACAAAAAATTCAACTATTTGGAGTATAAAGATTAAAAACATTTAATCTTTCATTAGTCGTCTCATTGTATGGCTGGGTTTTATAAATTTTTAATTTTTTATTTCAATTCAGCATTTTGGCATAACTATTAAACTGTCTTCTATTTTTGTGCTCCGAAAGTATTGTTAATATGATTAATTAAAATAAAACAAAAAAATTAAAACGTAATTATGACATAATTAATTCCCACCGTGAAAAAATCAGCCATTATAGAAACGGCCTTGCTCTGAAGTGAGCAGAAGAAGAAAGAGTGGCAGTGGAGATAAAGAGTGTGGATTAAGAGATGAGGCGGATTAAGCAGTAGAGCAGCGGGCATTGAATAGTGTTGGTGGGAGAGGGGAATTTCTCCTTCTCTGCTTGTTTTGCGCTGGCGTTTCGTAGCGCTCCCAACATCATTGCCACACTCTAGCTTCCCGAGGTCTCACTTAATACTAGTATCTTCTTCTTTTAATAAGAATAACATGAACAATTGATTTATGATAAGGATGGGACGTATACCTTAATAAATTGTTCATACCTTATACCTTACCTAATTTGTGGGTTTTGTTTCAGCATTTCTAGAGAAGCATTATGTGAAGCAACATTGAGGAACTAAGGAGCAGGGGAAGCAAGGTGATGCATGCCACTACAATGGCCAATCATCAACTGCTCGCAAACCTTAAATTTGATCGCATCATTTTCAACTTTCCCTACGTTGGATTGAAAGGTTACAAGAATTTTCCCTTGCGTAAGCCAAATTGGTTGTGATTACATTTATTCAGCTAGCTTAGTGATACTGATGCGTGTGTGTGCAGATGGTTTCTGGAGAATGCAAGAGAGATGATAAACGCAAAAAAAAAAAAAACATGAAAAGTAGAAGAGAAAACTGACCGAAAATAGTGCGGGTGGGATTATTGGCGACTTGATTCTTGGCGGCGTCTCCGATGAGACGCTCGGAGTCGGTGAAGACGGCGTGGTGCGGTTGCCATGATCATTCGGTATGATCTCAATACGGTCGTGCTGCCATGCCGCCAAGCACGAGTAGGTAGTTCCCAAATCGATCCCGATCGCACGTCCTTCCCCTTCACCCGCCATTCATGCCAACAAAATAAATTCAGATGCTCTGTCAAACCGTGAAATACACGATACTGTAAAAAAGGTAAAAGCCCTAGTTAACTCTTTTTTTTTTTTTTTTTTTGAAAACAGGGCTTTTACCAATTTAAAATCAGTTGGGCTCAGCTTGGGCCTTTCTTTTAATTAAAAGAATTGAATTGGACATGAAATAAGACAAAAGAGTTCAGTTTATTTCATCATCTTCTTGGGCTGTACATTTTCTTTGATAAACAAATGGGATTATCTATTAATTTGGGCCAAGGTTAATGCTTATATAGCTTAATTAAAGATTTAGTTTGCTTATTTAATTTGATTCTAATTTGGGATAATTAATTATTTTAGAAAAGAATTACATTAATATATCACTACGTGCATAATCATGTGAATATAGCATAAAGAGAGTTTATCAAAATTTTAAGTTATGATCTGGCAATAAGAAGATTTTGATGAATTAATTTTTCAAGACTTCTAACTAAAAGTTTTGAAAACTCGGGTGTAGAATATCAGGATTTCATAGCTTTTCAGAGATATTTGCTAAGACCAATACGTGAGACTTATTAAGATTAGATATCTTGTACTCAGGTTTACTAGAGAGAAGAAATTAGCATTACTTCTATGTTTGTACATCTTTTATCTACAGATTTGGTATATCAAGGTGAACTTTTATTTTTCAAAGTATATTTTTAGTTATTGAACTCTACATATTTATGTAAATGCAAATGAGTGTCCATGTTTAAATGTTTTTATCTTTCTATTGATTAAAGAGCTCCTATGCCTTTAACAATCGGCTCCTGACCAACGTAGCAATTGGATCGCTCTGGTTATGATTAGTGTACACACAAAGAAGTATTGTGGGCTTCTTCCACTTGTCTCATACTATCAGACTTGGGCTGTTTTCATTTCTGATACTCCCTCCGTCCGCCAAAATTATGTAAAATTGCTTGGGCACGGGATTTAATAAAATTGGTGATGATTTTGATGTAGTGGAGAAAGGGTCCCACCACTTTATGAGATGTGTGGTTGAGATTGAGTTTTGAGTGAGTTTTTTGTAAATAAAGAGTGTTAGTAAGGATAAAATATTAAAGAAGATGGTGGGACCATTGCCATAAAAGGAAAGTGACATAATCTTGACGGACGCCAAATATAGTAATTTTTACATAATCTTGGCGGACGGAGGGAGTATCATCTATGATAGCGAATATTTGTAGGCTGCTCCCACGTATTCACATAACACGCGAAGTGATCCTAGCTCCCACATATTATGAAACACAATTCCAGTCACCTAGCTCCCACCACTGCATATAAGATCCTCAAGTTGAGGCGGCGAAGCAATCATTGTCATACCACTCTGCTCAAGCTTGCAATTCCGTAACTCTCTGCAACTTACCTCCAAACTTTGGTTTCTACTTGGTTTTATAAAGCCCTCAGCAACCCAAAGTTTGACATCAATTTTATAATCTTCTGGATATAATCCCAAGTAAAGAGAACACGGTTTCAAGGAAACAAGCAAGTGCTTGTATCACGGTTGCCCTCACCTGATTTTTTCAAGCCCAAGCTCTTATTTTTCTTTTTCTTTTTCTGAAATTGTGAAATTAATTCGACTAATTATGAAATATTTGATGTGTGTAAAGTGGATGAGGACCATTTATTTAATGTGTGTAGAGAAGGTAGGGACCACATGCTATTTTTGAAAAGTGCCACAAACAAAAAAGACAAGTGTGTCAATTGAAGTGGGATGGGGGAGTATTAGTGTAAAAGCCATATTTATTTAAAGATTATAACTTTAAAAAAATCTCTCGTTCTTCCCTCTTTTTTAATAAATCTATTTTTCACTTCTTTTTTATTTTTACTTTTCTTTTCTTTTCTTTTCTTTGAACTTATTTTATTTTGTTAATTTTATTTTATATTTTCATAATATCAAATTTTATTATTGTGAATTCTTCTTAATATTTGTAATTCATCTCAAATATATTCAGTTAAAATAATAGTATTTTTTATATATATTTATAAATTTTATATTATTATTAATTTAATATTAATTTCATATATAAAAATTGTAAAAGCGTTTCCTTGCATTATTATGCATTACACGAATATGAATGCTAAATTGTCATGTATTCACAATTACTATATATAGTAAAAAACATCTTCTGCACATCTGTGAGTATCCACGAATCAATCTCTACCAAGATCTTGGAAAGCTTCAAATTGGGTTTTCAGATTTACAATCTTTATAGTATAATACAATCATCTTATAGTTATAATTTTATAACGAATCATTGGAATAGCTGCTGTATTTTGAAATTTCCAAAAAGAAAATAAATCCCCAAAATCGATAATACATCAAAAGTTTGTGCATATAACTAAATTCTAAAGATCTAGTACAACAAAAGAAGGCCTCTATGTACAAGAAACTCTAAACCAAGAGATGATTGCGGCCAAATCCTTCTTAATCAATTTATGCTTAACCCCTTCGAAGATGTTTTCGGTGCTGCAAAAAAGAAGGAAAAAAAGAATTATATACATTTCAAATTATGCATACATCGTGCTAATTAATTAAACAAAGTATAGAAATTAATCTGAACTAAATATAATCAAACATGATTCTAGCTCTTACCTAATCCAATAGCCTCTGAACTCTTCATCAATCTCACTCTCTTACATGACTCAACAAACATTCTGCACCAACCAATAAAAATAAATTAATAAAATTAGAAAATTAAACAATTTGATCAAAATCAATAATCTAGATCCCGCATTAAGGCCATCCAAGGAATAATACAAAACTAAATTTCACAATATATAAATATTCGATGACTTACTTCCAAGGAACATCTCCAACCAACATCCAGTCCCCATCTCTATCCTCATAAGTAGGTACATATTCTGTGCCATTTGCAGAATCCATTATCTTCCTCTCATTCATCACATTACCTGAATCCACATTAATTGAAAATTAAAAAAATTATCAAAATCAATATTTCAAACTTAAAATAAATAAATAAAAAATGATATTCTAAAAATGAGTTTTTCATGTACTTACAAATGGTTAAGCATGTAAACATGTCCTCCAATGCAGCCAAGAGCTGTTGATAACTAGAATAATTTTGAAGATCAACTTTTCTTAAATATGGAGCTCCATCCACAGCTACCTTCACATATTTGCAGGTTTTCATCATGTTTTTTCTGTACGATCTCACCGGTGGCCACCCCACAACTTGTGCCCTACAAATCAACAACATTTTTCATAAATCTCGAGTATTGTATTTCATATATATATATATATATATGTAATGCGAGTAGATGAATAAACTAAACTCACTTGGCCGGAGGCGGTGTTGAGACACTAACTTCGTCACGATCGCAACTCGCACCCAGTTTCAAATCCACCAGTTCACCAAATCCGCGCTTGGACCCGGACTTGGGCGCCGCCGCCGCGCCTCCACCGCCAGGTAAGCCCAACGTAAGCTCCGTTTTCAGGCAGCCGGAATATTCCATTTCCGACAGAGCGCTTCCTATTTCCGTTGACATTTTCCGCTGTCTGAACAGGAAGAAAAGTTTTGACTATTTTGGGTTCAACTGCTTTGCGTGTTATTTTTCTTTTTAGTTTTTGTTGCTTTTGAGATTGGGATGAGAGAAGAGTGAGATATAAAGAGGAGGAAACAAGACGTCAGCGTTTTGGTAGACGATGGACCACTCATCAATCGACGCGTGTCAGATGATGAGTGATTTTGATTTCCAAGTCGATTTGTTCATCTGTTGTGATGGTAAGCGTGTGGGTGTGCGTGTTTTGTGATTTTGAGTGCCTTTCGACATTAGGGCCCACCATGTACGATTTTGTCTTTTTACATTATACTAGTAGGGGGGGCTTCTTATTGTAGCTAAATTGGTGTACCGGGTCCACACAAAACTCATAAAATAAAATTAATTAAATGGTGATATATAATAATGTTACTCTTTTTGTTAAATCGTGATATTTAATAAGTATTCTTTGTCGTAAAAAAATTGCATACTAATAAAGTGCTTAAGTTTTTCTCTTTTTACCTCTAGTTATTAGATTAAAAATTGGCCGATTAAATAATTCATTTGTAGGTTATCAAAACTAAATGTATTATAAATAAGAATAAAAGGAAAGGTTCGATATATTTTTATAAATCCAGATATGATATTTAGAAACAAATTTATATATTCAAACAGGATGCTTAGGATACTTTTATTCAACGAAAGAGAGAGTAATTGCTAAATTAGACTGTCAGCCTCAAATACACGATTGCCTTTAGCCATAGTCCAAAGAATAAAAATTATTATTTTAAAAATATGTTACTCGATCATTTTTTTTTAATATATTTGTAATAATTTGATGTACTAGTATATTAATTTATAAGAGCACCAGGAGAATATTTGTATATGAATATAAAAGAAAATATATACTCACTCTATTCATAAAGAACTTTCTATAAAAGAGTGACATTAGTTTTATGAAAATGTTATTGAGTGTATTGAGAGTAACATAGAGAAAAAGTTGTTAGGTGTATTGTGATGTGAGTAATGAAAAAGTGTTGTAATTAGTAATGACGGTAATAAAACCCGAAAATAAGGGTAAATAGAGTGTGATAAATGATGTAATATAGTCCAACACTAGATAAAAAATTCTTTTGCGAAAGTCCCAAAAAAGAAAAGTATAAAGTTCTTTCAACGGGGAGAGTGTAATAATAGAGATACATAATAGAGATATTCATGAAACAGAAATATGTGGGATGGAAGATATGTTATGAAATGTGTTGGTTAGATTATTCAAATATTATTTATAAAATTGTGGGTTATTTGTGCAAAATATATGTACGCGTTAAAATATGAGATATAAATATTATTGATTAGAGACAGTCTTAAGAAAAACAAATGTATATTTGATAAGTAGAGAAAGGGTTCCACACATTAGAAAAAATGATATTTAATGGAATTGTTTTAAAAAATGATGAATCTATTAGTGGCAATGTGTATAAATATATAAAAATTGTGAAGTTTTTCCACAAATGGAGTAGAAACATATTGTGTAGGCGAACGAAAATGAAAAATTACCAAGATGTTTCGTAAATGAAAAGGGTATATATAACAAAATATAAATAATTACCATGTAATATAAATATGCTGTAAAGGCTACAAAAGGTTAGGTGGAGTTCAAAAGTGTAAAAGTGATGTAACATGAAATGATATACTAGTTTGGCAAGCTAGGTTACTAAATTTGTTGGCAATTCCATTTAAGTTAAAATGGTTGTCACTTTTTATCTTTGTACAAATCTTACACACTCTCTCTCTTTTAAAATAGTGTGCACTTCAAATTATTTTATAAAATTTAATAAATGTTAATTGAATGTTGTGTACAGAGAAAGTAATTCATTTTTATTGTTTTTATTGTAATATAATGATGGTAAAAAATAAAAAAATAAAGAGTTTGTCGTGAGTTAGCATTCGAATGAAATGTGCACAATTTTGCGAGATGTACTGGAAAAAAAAAATGCATACTATTTCGAGACGGAGATAATATATATTTTATCGTTAAAAGGCATCCTATCTCATTATTAGGGCAGTAATTTTTCTCGAGCTCTACACTATCAAAAAGTGTGTTTGATTTGATTGCAATTTTATCATGACAAAAAGAGGGGCAAAAATAATTTTACCCTTTAAATTTCTCATTTCTTTTCACTCATTTTTTACAAAATTTGTTTTAACCATTTGTCATTTCTTCTTTTCACTAATTCACCCTAAGGACAACATAATATTATTCCTTCATTTTTTTGTGTGATAATATTATACTCCCTTCGTCCCAAATTAATAGGCCACTAAGGTTGGGCATGAATATTAAGAAACAAATAATTTATATTAAAATAGGAGAGATAATGTAAATTTTCTTGTGGATATATTTATCCAAAAAATAGAGGGAGAAATAAAGAAGTGAGTTATATGAGGATATTTGTTATGTTTTGATTTTTTATTTTAGGAAGTGGCCTATTAAAATGGGACATTCAAATACAAAAATATGGTCTATTAAATTGGGATGGAGGAATACATGTTTGGAGTGAAAAAGACGATGAATAGTAAATTAGGTAATTCTCTTATGTAAAAATAATCAGAGAAAAGAAATGAGAGATTGGAAAGAATAATTCTTTTTATCTTTATCTTTTTCATGATAAATTTAAAACAAAAAAGAATACACCCTAAAGAGAAAATATATTATTATATAATTTGAATATCTATATATTATTTATTCGACTAGCAATCAATATTATTTAATTTTAGGGAGGAGTCGATTATCGAATCGTGAAGCATAGACGTCTGAAATACTACAACAAAGTAGGTCAAATTCTTTGCCGTTAGTGAATGTAAAATATAAAAACGTAACACAATATTAGAGTATTAATAGTTGCAAAAACTTAACAAAAAAAATATAATTGTTTGTGTTGTTTCCTAAGAGATAATGTTTGGCAAGAAAATAGTAAATTTGAATCTCATGGGGCAATTCTTTCCAATAAAAGCCCTTAATTCTCATTAAATTTGCCACTGCTTTTCTGGAAAACTCCACAATCTTCATCTAACTTCGATTCCTTTTCTGGAACAACCCGTATTTCCCATCTAATTTATTAATGGAAAAGATTTTCGGACACCAGGTGTCTTAGACACCTTCATAAAAAGTCGATTTTTGTTTAATATTTAATTGGACCGATTTTTTGTTGTTTAGTGATATGTCTAAAATATTCTTTTCAAAAATATATTCAATCGATTTTGTTATTATTTTCGGTTTTTATAGTTTTATTTTTTATTTTTTCCAAATTCACTAATTTATTTATTTTATATAAAAATAAAAAATAATAACAAAATCGATTGAATATATTTTTGGAAATGATATTTTAGACAAATCACTAAATAGCAAAAAATCGATCAAATTAAATATTAAGAACAAATCGTTTTTTTTTATGAAGGTGTCTAAGACAGTTGGTGTCCAAAAATCACTCCCCATTGATTGATTATACAACGAAGAAACTGAATTAAATAAAAACGAAGATTGATATGATCATGATTCAGGATTTTCATCGTTTGAACTTTGGCCTATCAAAGATTATGTTAGATTCCGACATCTTATTTTAGCCTAAGAAACATATATTTTGAATAATTTTGTGGAAATGATTAAATTAATCCTTTCATAATTTGAGTAAAATTAAAAAGGTAGCTAATTAAAATTAAAATTGTATTCAAAACTCGTCCAATTCCAATATATTATGTTGTTATTCTAATATACTATATTATTTGAATTACTTGTACGACGACAATGAGTTGTAAAATCTTAAACTGTTCAGTTTAATTATAAATAAATTAAAAATAACCTAGTTACTAGCGAAGTGAGCATTTTTAGATTAGATGTCCTTAATTTTAATTTGGTAAAAGCTTTAAATATATCTATCTGGGCTAAAATTTGTGGGAAAAAAAGGAGAGTGCACGGAGAGAAAGTTGAAGCGCAGACACAGAGAAACACGGGGCCCGGTGCTGGTGTCAGCAAAGGCAAGGAGAAATTATAGGGCGGGAAGTGGGGCCCGCGTGTCGGGGCAAATCAGGTACAAAGTCAACAGAAAAATGTACAACACCGCGAATGCATTCAAAGAGTGGGGCCCGGTGCCGCATGTGAACCTGTTGCTTTGTCGGGTAATCAAGTCTCAATTTTAGGACCAGCAATATTTTCTCTCTCCGCGACCGACACGTGGGCGTTAAGGCCTAAAGGACCGGCGTTGCCGACCCTTGCCTTTTCTACTTAACCGTCACTCCCAAGTTATGAGATTTTAGGGGCAAGTCTTGTTTTCCAAAGTTTGTGGGTATGTCCATGCGCTAAACTCATAACTCCATGTAGATATTTTTCAAAAAAAATTATAACATGTATCTAATATATAATTAAATAAGTAATTTGCATACAGACGAAATCTTTATATTAAACAAAGCTGAAAAACAATTGCACGCAGACGAAATTATTATCCACACAAGAGTATCAATATTACCCTACACAAAAGTGGAAAAATTACTATTACGTGGGCGGGATTGAACCTAAGACCTCTCATAAAAGAGAGTATTTATGTGCCTCAACTTTGCCACTTGAGCTAGACTTCATCGGTCCATTTGCTATATTTGTAAAATGTTAAGATAAGGTGGTGTAACTATTACTCCCTTCGTCCCAGCTTTTAATATCCATTTGAAAGTGACACGAGTTTTAATAAAGTGGTTAGGTGTGTTGTGAGTGGAATAAAGGTCTCACCTTTTATGTGAGTGTTAAAATAATAAAAATGGAGTAAGGATCCCACATACTTTTACTAAAAATAGAAATTGATACTAAAATGTGGGATATCCAAAAAAGTAAAATTGAATACTAAAAGATGGGACGAAGGGAGTATATTTTTAAAACTCATATGAAAATTTTAATACATATTGTGTTGCAGTGACAGATCAAAGATATATATATTTAAGGGTGCGATAAATGCTTATGTAAATACAAACATAAAAAATATTTAATATTAAAATGAGAAAAATATCCTTATCAATCAAAATAACCAAACAAACATTTGAGAAAATGCTTGGTAGATAAGAAGGAAGTAATACAACTTAATGAGTAAAAAGCACTAGTATAAGATTTATACTCCGTATGTCTCTTAAGATAGTATCACTTGAAAATGACAGGAGTTTTAAGAAATGTTTGGTAAATAGTATCTTGCTCGTCTCATTACAAATGACTCATTACTTTTAGGTATGGAGATTAAGAAATATGTAATTAATGGATAAAGTGGGATGATGAAAATTATTTAAATATTAGGTTTAAAGACAGAATATGTTGTCAAAAAAGAAATGCGACATTTGTAATGGGACATCCCATTATGGAAAGTGAGACATTTGTAATGGGACGAATGGAGTATGTTGATTGGAGAAATAAACCACTACTTTTTACAAAAAAAATGATAATGTGCAGTGGATAATGTGTGAGGTCATGGCCCAAAATAAAAATTATATTTTCTTATGGTACATACAAAAATGAAAAAGTGATACTATGGTACGACTCAAGTATATGTATATTTGTTTCAATAAGTTTCATTGAAGGTGAACTAACATGATATAAAAAGGGGTATAAATAAAAAATAGAAGTATTTTTTTACTCCCTCCGTTCCAATAATAATATCCCAAATTTTCTTTTTAGGCGTCTTATTTATAATGTCTCAACCCAAGAAAGAAACAATTTAATTTATCTATCCTTTCTATCTTTCTTCTCATTTAATTACTTTATCTCTTTCTTAATTTTTCACTATTCTGTCTATATCTCTTCTTATTTACTTTATCTCTTTCTTACTTTATCTATATTTTCTCAATTTACATGTTTCATTTTTTTGGAACGTTATTATTGAAACGGAGGGACTAATATTTATATATACAAATATTATGTTTTTTTTAAATAAAAAAATTGGGGTTACAATTGTACCGCATCGCATCATAATGGAATATCCTCCAGTGCTGTGTTGTTTAAGTAATTAACTTTTTAAATTATCAAATTATTTTAGTTTCCCGTGTAATAATATTATGACAATTAAATATGCAATATTGACATAGTTTTTGGCACAAATTTTAAAAAAAATAGTTGAATACGTTATAATCGGAGAGAATATGAGTCCATGCATTTCGACAGGCATGATACATAAATATTCGAAACAATATACTCTCATGACCATTTTGAAGAATGAGACACAATATTTGGCTACTTATTGAAAAAACACAAATTTTGGTCATTTTTTACGTTTTAGGACTGTTTTGCCCTTAAATAGGGCGGACCGACTTTTGGTCGAATTTGAGTTTGCGCACGGGTTATGCACATATGGCACTATTAGTACCATTAGTACCATATACTATGTCTTATGTAGTGATGCACGAATGGTACTTATGGCTATATTAGTACCATATACTTGTGTGCTGATATTATTTAGATAGATACAGTTATATGACCATTTTGAACACTTCTCCGTAGGGTTTACATTATCCATTTAGGGTTTAGATTCTCCATTTCGTGTGCTGCACGAATGATACTTATGGTCATATTAGTGTCATTAGTGTCTTATACTCTCTTATGTAGTGTTGCACGAATGGTACTTAAGGTCATATTAGTGTCATTAGTGCCATATACTTAGATTTTTTTTTGGCACTAATATTGCCATATGTACCTAACCCGCGCGCAAACCCGAATTCGACCCGAATCCGGTCCGCCCTAATTAAGGGCAAAACAATTTTTACACATAATAAATGGTCAGAATTTGTATTTTTTTTCAATTAGTGGCCAAATATTGTATTTCATTCTTTAAAATGGCTATTTCAAAAGCGCTCTCTAAATATTCTTGTGCCAAAATATATAGTTGGGACAATTTTATTATAAATTATAAAACTTTAGGTTTAATTTTACTTTTGAAATGTTCAGACATTTTTAGTGTTAAAACATTTTTTATATTTTACCGATGCATCGTAGTCCGTCTAATATGATATCTTTCAACATCTAATTATTTGATGATTATTATAGTTACAATAAGTGAAATTTTAAAAATTTACCATTAAATTACGTCAAGGACAAAAAAAAGTTGACTGGTGAAATCTTGATATTCACATATTCGTGAGTAGAGTTAATTCAACTATCATGATTATCTGGTCACAAAATAATCCGTAGCCTTTTAATAGCATATGCAGCTGTCTTGGTTTTGCCACGCACGAAGAATATACACAATTATTGAATTCTATTACCTAATTTAGTTGGACATGGGTAGGGGTGTAATCGAATCGAGCCGAACCGAATAATGGTGTGCTCAAGTTTGGTTTGTTTAGTATCGAATCGAATCCCGAACTTTACTTACCGAATACTTTGAGGCTCGCGAGCGGCTCACGAGCCTAATCGAGACTATACGAACATTCTAAATTTATATTTATATTCAAAATATTTATTATTTTATTTTAAAAATAAATTATTTTATTTAAAATAATAAATATATTAATTATTTTCTTACAACAAATAAAATTAATTAGAGATTTAATACAATTATTATTAATTTTAGTGGATAAATATAAGTTGTATATACTAATAATTTATATTTTTCAAGCTGAATCACTTGACGAACATGTTCACGAGCTAACGAGCCGAATACTATTAAGCTCAAGTTTGGTTTGTTTATTTATCGAGCTTCTCTAAACGAACTTGAACGAGCTTTTTTCGAGCCGAGCTCCGAATAATTCGCGAGCGGCTTGGTTTGTTTACACCCCTAGACATGGGAAATTAATACTATTGAGAAACTAATTTTGTTTTGCATCGTGATAACTCAAGGATATCGACTATCGGAATAATTTTCACCGCCTTTTAAAAAAAAATCCAAAATCAATGAAAATATCTAGCATGATAGCATTTAGATATATTTTGAAAGCTCTATAAAGATAAAATAAAATAGAAAACATGAAATATAATTTAAAATAAGAAGAAGAAAAAACCAATACTTTGTTCGTGAGCTCATATTAGCAAAAGTACAATGCACTCATTTTTTTTTCGTTCTTTTAATAAGCAATAGATGAATAAATTTCTGCAGCATTCATGTTGTTCCTTCAACGTGCAAATCGTAGTCTCATTCCACTATTAGGAATCCCCCCTGTCTCAACTTACTAGTTCAAATAATTTCTTTTATAATATTAATATATAATTGAATATTTTTTTTATTTTTTTTAATGATATCTTTTTAATGGGGTATCAATAAAGTAAAATTAGCAAAAATAATAGTAGAAATTATCTTTTTAATGGGGTATCAACATCAATTTTAGTAAAAAAAAAATAAACTACTTTACGGAGTACTATTTATACCTATTTTAGCTAATCTTCAAAAGTAAACACCACAATTATGAATAATTTACTTTGCATGATGTAAAATACTTATTTATGGATATTTACTTTGCATGATTTTGCATAATTGATAAAATACATATATAATTGATTATTTTTATTCGCAAAAGTAGGACTTCTCAAATCACTTTCTTTCAATGTGATATCTCAAAGTTCCAATCATTTTAGTAACAAAAGATTAAGAGCATCCACAACAGATCTCTCAAAATTGTACTCTTAAAAATACTCATAAAGTCTTCCCTAAATTATTTTTAACCCCTATTTTACAATTGCACACAGCAGCTCTCCAATTTTTCATTATCTATTTTATAAATTTAGGATTAGATTTAAGAGGGTGTAAATTTTGGATTAGATTTGAGGGGGTGTAAATTTTCTTGTGGGCCCAACTTAATATAGGTGATCCGTTGGATGATCATTTTATCTCACTTTTTATTATTTTAGCTCAAATTTAAAGTTATGATTATTTATTAGAGATCTGTTGTGGATGCTCTAGCTAATGTTACTATTTTTATAGCATAAAAATCGGGAATGAGACGTGGAGAATTTGTAAAATCATTTTTTGAGTGATATATTCGATTTTGGTGATAGGGATCACTTTTGTACAGTAATTTATACGAAATATAAAAAATTTAACAATTTTAGAAAAATGAAAAATAAATAAATAGTTGGGATGACTTAAGCAATAATCCTCTCCATAGCTCCATCCTCCATCACTGAACACGCCAATATTCTATAGATTTGATATCATATTAAACTGAAGATTTTCAAAATACAAGTAATATTCATAATCATTTTCAAGTATATAACAATCGATCACCATACTTATACTACGCATATATATAACATACACTCATAAAATAAAGTAGAAAATCGAAAGACACCAACATATTACCAACAAAATATGCATCAAACTCTAGATTCGATTTGGAGACATTATAAATTTTATATGGTCACATACAACTGATTTATCGGACATTCATGTATGCATATGGGGATTTGACAGCACGACAAGGAAACATGTCTCCAATTATTTTATACTAAACATTAGTATTTTTTATTGTGCTTATTCCGAAATTACAAATATCAAAAGTAATTGAGATCGGGTTCATGTTTATGCACTCCCTTAACGAATTTAAGTAAACGAGTTCAACGAACTTAACTAAACCTGTCATTTTTTAATTAAAAAAAATATCCTTAGACCACATAATGAAACGGTGTACTTTGAATATTTCAAAAAAGAGAATGGAATCTAATTATGGGCTAAGGCAGTTAAGACTTAAAATTAAGAGACATTTTTTTGCTTTTTTTTTTTTTTTTTTTCTGGATTTGAAACTTTTTATTTTAAATAGAAAAAACTTGTTAAACAATGAAAGAATGTCTCATAGGTGTCTATAAATTTTTTTATTCACACAAACGGTTCAGAAATCGATCCCAAAATAAAGGCAAGAGCATGAGAAATATGAATGTATAGCAACTCTAATACAAACTATATTTAAAACTTTTTGCGTGTATGACCTCACGATAGGGGGCTAATACCCAAATCAGAGGTGTTGGATTCAACTCCATTGTCTTTAAATTTCTTTCTTTATTTGTTAATTTATTAAAAAAAATTGATATATGGAGATCATCAAACTAAAATGAAATTAATGTGATAGGTAAATGAAATAAGAAAAAGAAAAGGTGTTCTAATTGCAAAGTAATAAATAAAGTTCTTTGGTCCACTAGTTAAAAGAGTCTTTAAGCAAATCATCTGACGGGTCAATATCCGTTAAACCGATCAACCAATTAATCACTATCGAGACACTACTACAATTATTTTTAATAAAATAATTAAATCATAAGAGGAAAGGAAATCGTATAATATTCATACAGAAGTCATAACTTTAAATGAGTTTAATTATAATGGAGTTCAGAGTAAATCAACTTTTGGCTTTTTAACATTGTTCTATATATGTATTGCCAATAAGACAGGTCTAAGTGGTAATTTTCTTTGCGAAGGTCTTGGGTTCAATCTCATTTGCGTGTTATGTAGTCTCATCTACGTGTGATTATTTTCTAGTACCTTTGTGTGGTGTAGAAGTTCCGTCTGCATGCGAGTTGCTTATTTGATTATATAATAGATTTCTCTTATAAAAAACACTTTGTTCTATGTTTTCTTTTCTTTTTCTGTGAATGGACAATTAATTTTAAAGATTGTATGACGATGAATTCGAACATGAAATTTTCATTCTCAAACATTAACCATTTTATTATTACATCAGTACATGCACATACGTTCTTTGTTTTCTTTTATTCTCTATAAATGTAAATAATTTGGAGTTAAAAAGATAATTATTTTAATTAAGCTTACATGAAGTAGCTGCCGAACCTAGTTTTTCAACTTATTTGATTACTAATAAAATCAAAACCGAATCGAGCTAAACATAAGTGGAGCTCAATCGTACCTCGAAATTTCTATATTTAATTTATCAATTTTTCAGTAATACTCTATGGGCTCGTTTTCTTCGTGGTATGGGATAAAACGTAATATCTTTGACTGTGATATCTATTAATTTATTAGATATCAATATCATATTTGGTAAGATATATATAAAAAAGATTTTATGCTATCACACCTCCCATGTGTGATACAGAATCCAAAATATAAGGATAATAGATAACGGGCCATTAATTTATAAAGGGCTTTGAATTTTGAAGCAAACAACATATTATTGTGTTATAGGTATCTATCTCACACTTATTATGCATAGCAAACGTGCCCTATATATATCCTTTCATGATAAGTGTGTCTTTTTGTCATTTTTATCCGTTTATAAGTGTGGTATTTTTGTTTTACCACAAATACTACCAATATATTTTTACCTACATTCACATATAATATTTGTTAAAAACTCATCTCACACATCATTATTAATTACATAACAAATTAATTTTAGTGGGCCTATTTCTCCATTTTATACACTTCTCCTAGTATTTTCTTAAAATCTGTATTCTTCAATCCAAATCATACTTATAGTGGACGAAAGGACCAATACAAATTAATTAGTTCAATTCGAAAATATATATTTTATTAAACACAGAACCATATATTAATTGAAATATGTTTAATTTGCTAACATGCACGAGTAGATCAACAAGATTCCAAATATTCTGGTCTATATTGAACAAAATCACACACAAATCGATTGACTTTACAAAATCAGCCAGAAAAATAGCGATATCAATCTATGTGTGTGTTGAGATACGAGATACGCGATCAAACGCTTGTGATTGATCAAAATCTCTTGCAAATCGAATATACTTTCATATTATATATTTGTATTAACTTCTATCACTTAACACATCTAATCTGTGAGATTAGTTTTAGTTTATCACAAATTTAAAATTTATAGGTTCATAGAATCTGTTCCATATTATATCGTGTTACACAAAATTTTAAATTTTGTTTACTTCTTTGTTCAATGTTCTTTGAATGTAGATCAGTCTGATTCTCTGAACAATATGTAAATGAATAAAACTATTATAGTGGAAATTAATGTTAATAATGGAAGTTTTAATTCGATTCATGCATGCACCAATCAATTAAAACAGCTCTAATCCAGCTGCGTGAAAACAGATAAAAGTAAATTATGGATTGGTTTGAAATTAATAACCCAAAATATGCCTGGTTGATTAATTGAATTGATAAGGATTTAGATTTATAGCTATTTATTTAATAATTAAGAATCATTAATGTAGACATTGACACGTTATCACTAATCACTAGTGTGGTTGATTAATCACTAGTTTTAGCCAGAATAACAAAATAATTATTGTCATCGAATAAGTGTTTCATTTTACTAGATTGTAATGATAAAGTGATGCCAACATTTTTATTTTACCTTTTTCCTTATATAATATAAAATTTCCATGTTTTGAATTTTTCATGCAATTAATAGTATAAGGGTAATATAAAAGAGTGAAATTGTCAATTTTTTGTGTTTTTTGTGTATACAGTTTTGCTAAAGCTTGTGAATTGAACAATTTAGATTCTCGGATATTCCTTGTTGGGTAAGGAATCTGGAAACCAGCTTTGGGTAATTAATATTGCTCTGGTTTCAGAAAAATAAATTATATAATTTCTTGGTATATAATTTTTTTTAGCTAATTAAATACATTTATTCGAGAACATAGAATAATATATTTCAATTTTAATAAATTATAAATATGTCATTGCTTTGTGTGTGTATTTTGGTTTAAACTATATGAACTTGTAACATGAGATGATGAGACTTCCGATCCCTTATGGTATTGTTCGAGCTTAACTGATGGACCAATATTTTAACTCTCCTACTCTCTGTATAGTCAGTTTAGTTCTAATTAAAAAAAAAAAATTATTCAAAAATCGAACCGAATCTAATAAATTTTGATTTCTATAAATAAAAATCGAACATAGTCAAATTTTCGATTTTAATTGGAACGGATTTCGCTCGCCCCTAATTATTTGCATCTTCTTCTTTTTTTTTTTAGGGGGAATTATTTGCATCTTTTAACACACATTTAAACTTAGGTTTAACTTTGAGTAGTGCTATTTAGACAAAATATATCTAGATAAAACATGATCAAATATATATATATAAAAAAAACTATTCAAATATATATATAAAAAAAAACTATTCAAAATAAAATATTTCCTCCATCCACGAAATGTTGTCCTAAGTTCATTTTCGTCCGTCCACAAAAAATTGTCATAATATATTTTTAATAATTATTTGTGGGACCCTTTCTCCACTCACTAACTTAATTAATTTTTTTCAATATCCTTCATTTGTGGGCCCTTTTCTCCACTCAATAAATAAACAATACATTTTTTCTTAAAATATGTGTCTCCCTTCCTTAGGACAACATTTCGTAGACGGAGGCACTAGGGATTAGAATTTGAGTAGTGTTACAAAATTTGTCCGGACAAAAATAAGGTTACAAATTTTTACAAATCAATTTATTTAGTATAATTTAAAAGGATTTAGTTTGTTTTATTGTTTTCTCCATATTGTAGTTTTTTCGTAATTTTTTAACAAATTTTTTATTTTTTGTTATTTTATTTGTAGTTTGTGTGCTTTAAAAATAATAATAATTAAAAAGGTTATCAAAAAATTACAATATAAAGAAAACAATAAAACTAGCTAAATCCTATTTTATTTTGAACCAAAATTTTTAAATAAATTTATTTCATAAAGTATTTAATCATATTTTGTCCGGACAAATTTTGTCCAAATAGCATTATTGTTAGAATTTAGTTAGTTTTACTATTTTGTCCACATTGTAGCCATCTTTGATTTTTTTTTTTTGTACTTTTTTCTAAAAAAATGTAGTTTTTAAAATAGGATTTAGTTTGTTTTACTGTTTTGGGCACATTGTATCTATCTTTCAAATTTCTTGTATTAAAAAAAATGTATTTTTTATACATAAAAAATAACAAAAATTATATAAAAAATACAAAATTAACTAAAATGTGGACAAAATAATAAAACTAATTAAATCTTTTTTATTTTGAACATTTTTTTAAAATAAATCATTTTTTATTTTTTATTATGTAAAATCATTTTTTTTATATATTAACTATTTTTTTATCTAAATATTTTATCCAAATAACATTATTGTTTAACTTTACCCCACCTAAATTGAGATGTACATTCAAACCTTCCACCATCAATTGAGCGGGAATGAGCTCTAAAAGTCCACCGACAAAAAGTCAAGCGTCAGACTTGAATCTAACATAGTTTTTAGGGCTGGAAAATCGGGTACCCGCGGGTACCCTACCCGCAAAATGCGGGTACCCGCGGGACGAAAACCGCCCAAAAGGGCACCCTCACCCGACCCTCTTCATCGATGCGGGTACCCGAATATCCGCAGCGGATACCCGCTGCGGGTATGAGGGTACCCTCACAGTCCCGCGATTTTGATTTTAATTGTAATTTTGCGGGTTTTTGGTCCCGCTGGAGGGTATTTCGTCCCGCGAGAGGGTATTTCGTCCCGCATTTCACAAAAAAAAATTGAAAATATCCTTTCTATTTCATCGATTATCCATAAAACCTGTGACGAGTAAATAACTGAACCTATTTAGAGTGAATGAAATAGGTCAATCAAAAGCAATGAGATGATTCCAGGATCTGAGAATTGATGAACACAATAGGGTTCTTAACAATCAAAAGAGGGGAAATCGGAAATTTTCAATCGCAAGGAAAATCCGACCCCAAACAACGCCAATCGCAGCAAAATCTCACTGAGAAGTTACGAATCAAAAGCAGTAAACACAATTACCTGGACAATGCTGAGCATCAATCGCCTTGAACGCGAAATCGACGCGGGAGCCTGACGAAGGGGAGGTGAGGGAGAGCGAATGCCAGCTGCCGATGTCGACGATGCGGAGGAGGGAGAGATCAAAGTAGCGACGTGCCGGGTGGCGACGGCAGTCAGCACAGCAGCGTCGAGGGGGTGGCGACGGGCCGGCGCGGGGCAGCGGCGGCGACGGCGAAGTCGAGAAGGGAGAGAGTCGAGAGCCAAGGCAGCGGCCAGGCCCAGGGCAGCAGGAACGAAATAGGGGAAAAATTAGGGCTAGGAGAGTTTTGGGGGTTTAATTCCTAAAAACCTAAATAAAATTATTAATTTTAATTTTATAATTGTTAAATTTTGCGGGTAGTGCGGGTATCCGCGGGTATACCCGAGGGTACCCTCTACCCGCAATTTTCGAGGATCCAATACCCGCACCCGACCCTCCACCCGAATTTTGCGGGTATCGGGTACCCGATACCCGCGCGGGTATCGGGACGGGTGAGGGTATACCCGATACCCGCAACCCGATTTTCCACCCCTAATAGTTTTCATCAAGGTGTACATTTATAATTAACCATTAAATACAATAGCATATATATATATAAATAGATGTCAATCGGGCCAGCCCACGGGGTTTTGGGCCACCCTTATCGGGTTTCGGTTTAATCGGGTGCGGGTTAATCGGACTGAGGATTTTATCGGGTTACAAATTTTTAACCCTAACCCTAAACGTTTGGGTTTCGAGCTAGCCCATCGGGCTAGTCGGCTTAAATGCGTAAAATAAAATAATCATTTGTATTTTATTATTTTTAATGATCTAATGTATAATGTATAAAATATACATAGAAATCAAAGATATAAATTATATAGCAAGCATGAAATGCAAAAATATAAGATATTGAAAAAAACATCAAGATTGCATAACATATAAAATAAATTGGTAACAATAAAATGTTCAACTTTGTTAACGAAAAAATAATAAAATATTGGGTTAATTCTTTCTAAATCCTTAAACTATAGTCATTTTCCATTTTTTCCCTCAATCTTTGAACTTTCCACAAAAAACCCCCAACTTTCAATTTTTCCTAATTTTCCCACGACGGGTTTTCCGGCCAAATTCGAAGTCGGAATTTTCCTATGTGGCGTTATTCATGCCAAATCACCCTATACGTGGCAAATCACACCCTCACACGTCACTCTCCCCCTCCCACGTCACTCTCTTTCTCTCTTCCACCATCCCCCTTCTCCCTGTCCCCCCGTCTGGCTCCCCCCCTCTTTCATCGCCACAATCGCCCAGATTCTGGGGACGGCGGTTTCCAGGAGACGGCACAAGCCGAAGAGCGGCGTCGACTCTGCCAAAATTTCAGAGGCGGCGAGCGAGCTCAGGTGGCGCCGGCTCAGGCCGACATTTTTTGGGACCTTCGTCGACTTTCCCCCTTCCCCCATCCCCCACCGCCGCCACTTCCTCCTTCCTCCCCCTCCCTCTCACCTCCACTCGATTCCCAGCGCCGATTGAAAACCCACTTCGTCCCCCTCCTCCCTCTCTCCTCTACTCAGATACCAAATTTCAGATACCAAATTTGAAGAGGCTCGGGGCGTTAGGCGGCGTGACTGGGAGACAGAGGCTCACCAGAGGAGGCAGGTAAGGGCGACGCTGCTATTTACGGTGCAAACCCTAGGCGGCGCGAAGAGGGGCAAAACCCTAGCTACAACTCTGAAAACGTGGGTCAGAGAGAAGGGTTCTCAGGTTGGATCTGTAACAGACAGGGATGAAGGTGGTAGCCTGCCGGTTTTTTGGAGGAGATGAGTGGCAGTGATCGGACTTTAAGAAGATGGTGGTGGACGTGGTAGAACGGCGACAAATTGAAGAATAACAAGCACGAAACGACGTCGTTTATGTATAATAGATACTACGTCGTTTTATTAACAATCCGGCGTGTCCACGTCACTTAATTCCGATTCCACTTGTGATCGAATTTGGCCGGAAAACCCGTCGTGGGAAAATTAGGAAAAATTGAAAGTTGGGGGTTTTTTGTGGGAAGTTCAAAGATTGAGGGAAAAATAGAAAATGACTATAGTTTAAGGATTTAGAGAGAATTAACCCTAAAATATTCAACAATAGTTTGAATTCATAGAAACAAAGCATCTCAAAAATACAGAAAAGTGAAATGATGAGACTTTATAATATTTTGTCATTTTTTTTTATTTTTATATCTAAATATTTAATTAAGTATTCGGGTTTCGGGCTAGCCCATCGGGTTAGTCGGGCCGACCCTATCGGTGCCGGGCTATTCGGTTACGGGCTAATCGGGTTGTAACTTTTATCGGGTTGAAAATATTCAACCTTAACCCTCTCGGGTGACGGGTTAATCGGGCCAGCTCACGGGTTTCGGGCTAGATTGACATCCCTATATATATGCTTGGAAATTAAATAACAACAATTCCAACACTGTAAAACTCACTGCTTAAAGTCAGCGTATTAAGCACCCTTACATGCCAATACAGACAATCTTCAATAAAACATACAACCAATTCTTCAAAAATCTCAAGTCTCTATAGTGAATTGAAGTCACATTTAAAATTAAACTTACTCATTCATAACAGATAGTGATTAACTAAGGTGGTGAAAAGACATATTTATCCTTCTTAATTACGAGAAATACAAGCTACTCCTCTTTGGAAAGTCCCTTGAGAAGGTCCTTTGCATGAAGCCCAACACCTTTGGCTTCTGCCCTTTTCATCACCCTCAACCTTTTGCATGACTCTGCAAACATCCTACATGTAATGGACACAAAAAATTAATTTTAGGTTATTTATTTCAATAAATAAAATAAAACCAATATATTACTAATTGCATCATGTGTTTTGATAATATCAATAATATATGTATGTGTTGGTTGGATATTATATTATATATCTTCAAATAAATGAGATACAACTAAATGACATCTCCTTTCTTCTGACCTCTCATGTGAACTACTCTTTGTTCATCCCTGAATAAGCGTCTTATTTTAGAATTCAATGATAAAATGTTGCTAAATTTACGATTTACTATTTTAAAGTTTCAAATTAGAGATATTAATTAAGAGTAATTTAAAATTGCTCATTTCTTTCTTTAATATATAAATTAGGATAATGAAAGACACTTATTTGAAGACGGAATGATTATAAAATGTTTATATCATAATTAACTAAATGTACGTATGGTGTGGAGTAAATAGAATAAAATATTAGTAATGGTAATGGACAAAAGCCTATCAACAATGACACAACATTGGTACAAATGAAAATAATTGATAAGTTTCAATGAGTCTGCAGCGACAAGCGATGATTATTTTTTTACAAGAAAAGGTAAAACTATTAAATTTTCGAGAGATTCTCATGTTAGTGAAGTGGTGGTCCTAACAGACTTTCAATAATCATAAGCAATGATGCTTGTCTTGACTTGGATTTGTCATTGGACAAATTTGCCCTCTCAATTTTAACAACAGTAATAAATTTGTTGATCATATTTTTTAATTATTGGTATTTTAATTTTAGATACAATATTGTACTGCCTACTATAGGTGAATATATATATATAGTCATATATACCAAAAAAAATAAAAAAAATAAAAATAGGGAGGTGTTATTTTACATTATTGAATATTTTTTTCTTATCTCAAAATTAGGACTTTTTCAATTTCACTCTTTAATGGATTAAACAAATGATAAAAATTATAAAGAATTTTGAAATACCCTAAAATTTCAATTCATTTTAATAAATAAATGATTACCCTTATTATTTTTATCAACCCAAACAACTCATCTTCGGAACTAATTAATGCTTCCTAATAATTTCTATTCAAGCTTAGAGAATGTAATCTATACTTAAGTATCTTGTGGGCCAAATACTCCCCAAAACCTATTATTCATGACAGCTAATTAAGATAGAAATAAAATAAAATCACAAATTAAAAAAAATACAATAAATATAAATAGGTGAGAAGGACATACTCCCATGGAACATCTCCAAGAAGCATCCAGTCCCCATCTTTGTCCTCATAGATGGGAACAAATTCATAATTTTCTTCATCCTCCTTCAATGCTTCCCCTGTTCACATTTAAAATAAAATTCAAAAATTTAGCTTTTGGAAAAACTACATTTATTTCCTGTGACAATATGAAATTATTCGTTGTCTGTCGTGTTTTAATCACGTACATTTTATTGCACGTCACCAAATTTCAAGACTCAAATATATAAAAATGTGTAAGATTGTACAACGAATCGATCAAAATCCATGAATAAATCATGATTTTGAATTTAAACATACCATTCAATTATAACAAAATTCGTAAACAAATCATGAATTTGAATCTGAATTTTAACCTATAGTCTCATCAATTTTAACTAGTGAAACAGTCTCTTACAACTTATTGTGATGTGATATATATGTTCCATCATGTACTAGTCCAAAATCGTTGTGCAAATACGTATACGAGATACATATAGAAATACATAAGTATGGAGGAGTAGTATATTTGAATCTTAATATATAACCGTGCGAAAATAGAGATGATACACAGAAAAAACATGAATAAAGGGGTTGCTAGCAATACCTATCACACGACTGTAGTTGTCATAAATTAGTGCATGTACTTTCTCCGACAATACCATGACATAATTGAATGATATTTATTTATTTCTCGTCCTCCCATCTTTTGATTTTCATGTTTGTTTGCACCCTTCGTGTAACAGATGAATGTCTTTGACTCTCAAATAATCATTTCTATTTTTTCATATCTTTCTCTCTCTCTTTTACGCTTCACTGCCAAAAGTTCTTTTATTTTTCCCCTTATTTCAACTCTTTGATAATTTAAAATGCATTCATTGCATTTTAATTCCACGAACAAATTAAATATATGTCCCACTAAAAATAACTCATTTTTCATCAGGATCGTCCCACTAAAAATAACTATTTTCATAAAAGACAATATTTAACTCTTCAAAAGTTATATATGAATCCTATCGATGTTATCTAATTTAGTTAATTCCCGAGCTACGTAATCTAGTTAATTCACTTTTATTTTTATATTTACTCAAGAAACTCAATGAAAACATCTACAACGTCTGAAAATGATGGAAACATAAAAATAAGAGTATTGTGAAACCAATAAAAAGAAAATTTTATCGCAGGGATTATATATATAGAAAATAAAATCTTAGATCAAATAAATATATACTTCCGTGAATTAACATGATTGTCAAATTGGAATACACTTATAACCCGTTGTTTCAATTCAGCATAAAATTTCCAATTTCAACAGGTTATTGGCTAATTAAATTATCCTAAAATTTAAATTAGTACAATCATGACCATTCATACTATGAGGCCCACATATTGTGTAGTCGTAGTCTATGGTCATGATTAAATGTTTACTATGCCAGTAATAATACTTCACTAATTAATTTCCCCTTAAAAAAAATACTTCACTAATTAATCAATTCGGAGCAGTGTTTAGAACCAAATTCGTTCACCCCTAAGAATTTATATATTTCTCATAACCCTAGCTAAGCTCAATTCAAAATTGCATTTTCGTATAAGAAAATAAGATTATGAAACCTTCATGATATGATCAAATATATCACTTCTAATTGCTTCATCCAACAACTAGCACAACTAGCATACAAATCAACATATATGGAGTATATAAACTAGATAAATTAGATAAAATAATTGAATTCGTTGATCCCCTAAGATGTAAACATTATACAAAAATCTAAGCTCAAACTACCTTTTTATAGTACTATTAATTAAACAAAATTTGCATATGATCATCTCAATGGCAATTCTGGCTGTCCATGATCAAACACTTCCAATTAACATACAAAAATATTAACTCGTAAAAAAAGCAAAAATATAAATATAAAAAAACAAATTAATTCCAAAACAGCCAAAGAAAATCCCTCCTAAAAACCAAAATCTGGAAAATTAATCATATAAAAATAACTTGAACAAGAGATAGAAATGAAATGAAATGAAACTCACCAATTCCAAAACAGCCAAACAAATCTTCAAGAGCCCTAACAAGCTCAGAATAGCCTTTGTGCATGGTCAAATCAACCTTCCTAAGAAAGGGGGCTCCATCCATGCTAACCTTCACGTACATTTTGCCGCCGTTGAAGCTGTTTTTACGCCGGAACGCCGCCACCGGCGGCCACCCCACCACCTGATTCTTGTGCACCGCCGCCTTATCCTCACACCCATCAAACTCCTCAAAAACCCTTTTCTTCTCATTCTTCTCCACTTCACCGCCGCTGCCGCCGGGAAGCCCCAGCCGCAGCTCCGTTTCAAGTCCGGGGCCGCTTTTCTCCATTTTCCTGTGAATTAAGTGACTTTTTGTTATTTTCTTGCAAATATAGTATTTTTTTTGGGGGGGGGGGGGGGGGGTTCTTGGTATAAATTTTGATGAAAACTATGTTAGTTCTTATACATGCAATGCAAGAAGAGACGACAGTGCCAGGTCAAAGGAAGCTTAGTGGTCGGTCACATTAGAAACAATGGTGGGGAATTGTTTGCTGCTGAATTTACCAAAATGGGCCGGCAAGATTAAATTTTGGATATCGACAGATCGGACGGCTCATGATTTGTCACGGTTTGGGAGGGTCTGATCGTGGCCGTTGATTGTGGGTGATGGGAAACATTGCATGTGATGGGCTTAATTGCGGTGGGTTGACAAAATAAATGGAAAATAGGGAATTGTAGTTTACTTATTACTATATGTAGTGTAGTGGAGTGGGTAAATAGTCTATTCATACAATACTCGCTACGCTAGTATTTGGTATCCTCGATAAGGTATGATGGTTAAATAATCTTGTCTTATTTAGGCGTTTGGTAGTCTGAATAATTAGTTCGGACGACTCCATATTAAAGCCAGGCCTGTAATATATTCACTCTTACTCTATCAAAATTAATACCTCATTACCCTTGGGATTGCTTATCGGCCAACGGGTTCACGGTAGTCGGTAGACGGAGCCGGGGGGGGGGGGGGGGGGGGGGGGGGGGGGGGGGGGCTAGGGGCCCCCTCCCAAATTTTGAGTTTTTTTTTTAAATATATATAGATATATGTTTATACCTATTATAAAATAATTTTGTTTTATAAAATAGTATTTGGTTATTATATTCTCTCATATATACTTAATTTAAGGATAATTTTGTTATTTAAAACTATATAATCTATGAAATATTGTTTGTTATTATTACTATTATACTTGTCTTTTAATAAAAAAATGCCTAATATGTATGAAATGCTAAAAAAAATTATAATGTATTGAAACTAATTTGTAATATATAGAAAATATATAATCTATGAACATGTTGTTTGTTATTATTATTATTATTATTATGCTTGCCTTTTAATAAAAAATGTCTTAAATATACGGAATGTCCAAAAAAAGTTGTGATATATTGAAACTATATAATCTATGAAAATATTGTTTGTTATTATTAGTATTATGTTCGTATTTTAATAAAAAATACCTTAAATATACATAATGCCAAAAAAAATTCTCGGGGGCTACCGCCCCCGATCCCCCGTACAAGTTCAGCCCCCCCCGAACTTAATTCCTGGCTCCGTCCCCGGTAGGTGATTAATATCCAAAGTCTGAGGTCCTAAGTTCGAATCCACCGTAATATGATTTTTTATTTACTTGTATAATTTATATATAGAAAAAATGGTTGTGGTTTTCTTCAAAATCATATGCTTGTACACTACAAGGTAAAATTGATTTGAGAATTATTTAGATGCTATTTTGAGACATGTTTGTGTATATTGTAAAATGTCTTATTAACTCTTTATTAATTAATGCGTTGGACATCAAGCGATGTGACTTCCTATATGTGAACAGTGAAATCTCAAGTTCAAACTCCATTACTCCTCCTCCCCAACTCCCGCAAGTCAAAAAAAATTAGTGTGTTCGGTAGTGGTAAGTTATGTGCATGCTTTTGCGGCTCCCTATTTTTTTTGAAAAAAAGATGAAAGAATTGAAATTCATATCCAAGTTATTCACTCAACATGCAAATTTGTTAAAGAATTGGGGTCCGGCAAGGTATTTCTAACGATAATTATACTATTTTCGTGAAAAAAGAGAATAACGAATAAGTTAATATATAGTGTTTAATAAGTTGTTTGTAACGCATATGAATAATCATAATTTAATTAAATCTTGAAATTTTTGGCCCATCTAAGATTCTAACTCAAGTTTAAATAATTATTCATGCAATATAAGTAATTTATTTAATATACTGACTTATTCATATCAATTCTCATTAAAACTATTTCACACACACATATATATATATATATATATATATATATATATATATATAAAACTTAATATCTACATAGTTCAATTTTAGCCCAGTCCAACTTTCAAAAAACAAAAATAAAAAATCTTTCAACATAAAAATAAAAATTAATTTATTATTGTAGAAAATAGATTATTTTTTTATAAAAAATATATAGATGAAGTTTTTTATATTCTTTCAACTATAATTGTATAATTTGCAGGGGTAACTTTAGTATATATTATTGAATCAATAAAAAAAATTATTTATTATAGTGGGTGATCGAATTTTAATCTTAAGTCCATTAAAATTCTATTTACACGTAAAAATGAATTGTATAGACTGCCTGGAAAATTTGGACCGGGGGCTACCGCCCCCGAACCCCCGTTCAATACCTTCGAGTTCAGCCCCCCTATCGACAAATCTTGGATCTGCCCCTGCCAAGACTCTTGAGCTAATTTTGCTTAACTTTTAATCCATTAAAAGGATGAGATTAATAAAATGTTAATTTTAATTAAAAATAAAAATATTCAATTATATATCTTATCAATCATACAAATAAACGTCCCTTGATAGCACGTGTTTCCACCAACACCTCTTAAGATGATTGTCGAGTCCTTCGCTTATGATTCTTCAAGTATGCATCATCTAACTTTATTTAATTTATTGGCTATTGCACATGGGCGAAATTTACCTATACATCTCAACTATCAAGTAATATCCGTGGATTAAAGGACCTGTTTTTTGAAGGATTACAGAACCAGTTCTTGTGAATAATAAGTGGTTAACCAAACCCCATATTATTTATTTATTTATTCATTTATATATTTTTTACTATTTTTGGTCATGCATGGCATTGGTGTTCAGCAATCATGTGGGCCATTTATTAATTTGTTGTTCTTTAAATGGATTGGAGAAGGAATCAATTTCAAAATTGAAGCATACATAAATGTGAAAAAAAGACGATGAACAAGTTTGGAGAACGTTTTAAGACAGATAATCTTTAAAATGGATATTCGCCATAAAATATACAAATTTTGATTTTTTTTATAACTTCTTAATTTTAAAAAAAATACATTATCTTTTAATTTTTTCTGATTTTTCTCACGTCAACTCTTTCCGATGAAATTAAAGCCGAGGTGGCATAATAATGCCAACGTATTGTTACTGTGATCACAAATGAAACGTCTTACAGGTTTAAAATGATACGACTTCGTTTCCTATGAATTTAAAATCCCTCTCTTACTATGAAATAACCTAAGTCAAAATCCCTCTCTTGTGCTTACAATTTTTTTTGCTGGATTTCGAACGCCATTCAGGAATTCGACGATGAGAGTGAGTTGCTGCCCATGGACATGAATCTTGATTGGGAGCCCTAAATTGTTGTAAACGACAAATGAATCCCCTAATTTTTTATTTGAAGATGATTAGATATATGTTATTTCATCAGGAAACAACGTCCTTGTTTCATATAATTAAAAATAACAAAGTTTTAGTTCGCTGACGATTATGCCATGTTGGAAAATTTGGGGGTATTTGATCTTTGTGGAAAAAAATAAATAAAAAATTAAAAATTTGTATATTTTTTGAAAAAAATAAAAGATTATGTGAAAAATTAGTATATTTTATAGTAAATATTCCTTTTTCAAAATGTTGTGCATAAAATAACAGTATGTATGTAGTGATTACTTTGCATTTATTATATTTTGCTATAAACAACAGTTGATTCTGAAACTAAGGACAGTTATAATTTCTTACTGAAAGTATTATTGTTATTTTTTTTTATTTTTTTTGAGGAAACTTATAGAAAGTTATGCAAGCATATCTTTTCTACTTTTATTTGTCAAATATATTAACACTATCCACACAAAGGTGAAAAAACTACATGTACGTAGGCGGTCTTTAAGTCTCTCAGTTTTGCCACTTGAGCTAAGTCCCATCGATTATTCTAAGTTCATTCTTTTGGACTTTAATATTCTAGTTTTGTTGTTTTTCTTTTTAAATAAAACTTCAAGCTGTATACTACCCCTCTTATAATTAGTCTATTTTAAATTATATTACGTACAAAAAGGTTAAAAATTTGCTACTCAAAGTTCAATTAATTAGTCTATATATAAATCATTTTAAAGTACCATAGCGTACACGAGAAAAATTTTCACAATGAAAGAATTTTAAAGACTAGGTGAAATGAAAAAATATAGCAAATAATCATCCTAGTAGAAATGAGAGATCTAATTCTATGGAAAATGAAGATATAATTAACACAAAATAAAATATGAGATAAAATCATTTTGGAGTGATAGTTGATTAAATCTCCAGCTTTCAGATCTTGGGGAATCCTTATCACTTCCAACTCTCTTTGATTTAACGCGTTTCATCTCATTAATCAATTGTACCTTCACTCACTCACATTGCGTTGTAAAAGACGCGTGCCTACACAACTATGCCTCTTGTCGCTCTTTCGCTTCGACCCCACTACTCTACTACTACTAATATTAGTAATATTTAATACTAACCTCATGTTTCTTGGATGATGTAAATACACGAACTCGTACTTATTTTTCATGTGAATCTTTTTTGAAATTTTTTGATTTGTCTGATTTTCACCATAAAATTTATTGAGAGAAAAATCGAAACTAATATGGCAATCAGAAAATGTCGTTTTGAAACTAAAATTAAAATTTCATATCACCTCATTCACTTTCACCTTATTTCTCTCTATATCTTTCTCTCTCCCCATCGAGATAACCCAGTTAGCCATCTTTCTTTTACTCCTCAAATTTCCGGCGACACTACACATCGCATGCACCTTTCTTCCGTTGTCGTCACTATTTCTTTCTGATCCGGCAATGATTAGGTCATTGGAGCTAACCTACACCTTTGAGGATGCGAAGAAGACGACCAATTATATTCTGGTCAATTACAATATATTTTCGTCTGGCCGGATCCATGGGGCCTCAAATTCAGCAACAACACTGATTTCTTTGTTATTTGGTAGTGTAGAAAATAGAATGACGATAAATGAAAGAATGCAGAATCGAGGCAAGAATAAATTCTCTCTCTGTAAAGCAAAATTACTTCCGCTCTGTGCTTGCGGATCTACAGTAATTGCCCCCAAGATACAACGGTTTCAGGATGATAGACGAGTCCTTAGCACTAGGAGATCGCTATCCAGTCGAACGGCTTGATACTCGGGACTGAGTATGTAAACTAAACTAATATGACAAATTGATTATCTGAATTCGTTGGTGTGTTTAATCTCATTCTGGAGGGCCCTATTTATAGTAGTCAAGGGGTTTCCTTGAACTGACGTGACTGTAATTGGCCAAACAGGAGGTCCGAACTGGTGTGTCTCTTCGATCTTAAACCGTCGCCACGTGCCCTGTTTGGACAAACAGATCCTAACCATCGTGTCTCTTCGGTCCTCAACCGCTGCCACGTAGGTTTGGGCAAACAGGTGGTCCAAACCGTCGTGTCTTTTCGGTCCTTAACCGTCGCCACGTGCACTGTTTGGGCAAACAGGTGGTCCGAACCTTGGATATCTTTGGGCATTAATTACTCATTCAATTCTTTACAGATTTGAACAAGTAAATATACCAAATTAATCTACTCAACATGTAGATTCCAAAAGTATCATTTAATTCCATTAATTAATTACCAAAGTAATTATGGTATTAAATAAGCTATTTATTCCAACATTCTTTAGCTGCTCTTGGGTGGGCAACTCAAATTATGAACTTTAAATAATTTTGAAAGTCATTTCGATTATTTCAATAATAAAATTGATCCACACTTAAAGATAAGAGCATTCACATTGGTTAAGTCAGTTACAGACTCATCCATGGAGATTGATGAAATAAGTATCACTGCTCTAAAGATGAATACAATGCTCTATTTATACGACGGATGCAAAGGGGTAAAATAGTAAATTTATCAATATTCACGTACACTGCATGTTGGTGTCTAACTACCTATGTTTATCAGAAGCACAAATAACTAACCGATTGCTCAGCTTTTGCCGGTTGTTGTTATCTTTCTGATGTTGATCTCCAGTCGTCGTGGTGAAATCAGTGTTGGCGTAACCCAGCTCTGGCAACCATGTTGGATCCTTTATCTTCATGTACGTAGTCTGGCGTTCATGTATATGGTCAGTCAGCGTTGGCCTTCATGTTTGCTAGAGGCCAATCAACGCTGACCTCTCATTCTTTCTAAGTCAAAGTTAGTACCAGTTCTCATGTTTCCTAAAGGTCAACTAGCATACCTTCTCCTTAGCCAAGGTCGTCTAGTGTTGGCTTTTACTCCAGATAGGCTAGCGTTGGCTTTTACTCTTGTTAGACTTACGTATATACAAGATATAATATAATCAATTATCCTCTATTTCGATTATTATTAGTATGATGTATATTTCACTCCTCATCAAAGGTGACCACTTATGAGTCAACACCCTGCATAGGGGAAGCTCATCCAACTGACTCATATACATTAGTTTTAGTTTTTGTATTTTTCATTTAATTTAAATAACTCAATTGTTAAAATTACTTAAATTAAAAGACATAATTAAAAAATACATAAACTTAAAACTAGATTAACTTAAATTATTAAACTTAAAGTAATTAAGAAAACTGAAAATTAAAATAATAAAATAATTAAATGGAACATTTTAATATTTAGCCAAAGCTCACTGATTTAAAGTCCATTATTTAATTAAATAATTAAATAGATTATTACAAAAGCCCAACCCACTAGCAAAACCCTAGTTATTTTTTAAAAGCAAGCCCCAAACCGTTTTTTCTTCTACAGTTATCCTTAATTTTCTCTACGCTGCAGCTGAGCTTCCAAGTTTGTCTTTTTATTTTATTTTCACGCGCGTGTATTGCATGCATAGAAGAAAAAGGATGTATGAGTCGAAAGAAAAAAGACGGATGAGTCGAACTCATCAAGATGAGCCGGCCTCGAATTGACACAGTCATGCATCGGTTGACTCATCCGACAAACCGACTCGAGTCGGTTGATGTGAGTGCTTTAAACCCTAGAAATCAGGATATATTTAAAAAATATGTCAAATGTTGGGATAAAAAATGATACTAACCATATGACAAACATAATTTTTCTACACTCTTGTGGAGTTAATTTGAGATTGAATTATGACAAACCTTTTCTAGAATGAATATGACAACACTTAAAAACCGTGTTTGATATGAATTTGTACCTTAATGCCTTTATATATCTTGTAATTAGGGGTGTCGATTAAGTCTGAAATACGTGGATTGGCTCGATTAGCTTGACAATCCGAGAGGATTAATTGGGCTAAATTTTTTTAACCTGATAAATTTATATTTTGATTAGTCCGTATCCAAATAATCCGAAACCCAATAAGATTAGTCTAAAAATAGTCCGAACTCTTATAGGGCTGACCCGAAAAATAATGTGTTCGCCTGATTATATAAATTTTTTCTCGTTATTTGATTTTCAACTTCATTACTTTACTTCTGAAAATTAGTATAATAAGATTTTTTTTTCAAAAGTTTGTGAAATGTATTTTGATTTAATATTAGAAATTCAATATAAGAAAGTTATACTCATCATTTCACTTCTTTGTGTTTTTAATTCAATATTTAACATAAAATAATTAGATGTATAAATTTAAAAATGATAATTATTTTAAAAAAATGTTGCATCTTTATATCTCTAATTTGCATATTAGTTAATATATAAGTCAATGTTGAAATGTCACTTATTTATACGTGTATTTGTTTGTTAAAAATAAAATATTGTTAAGGAAAATATATTAAATATTTTTTTTAAAAAAATAAATTTTTCAGTATGGCCGAAATCCAAATTAACATTTAGGGTTAGTGTTGAAATTTCTAACTCAATTTTTTTTCATCCAATTATTCCACACCCAAATACCCAATAACCCCGATAGGATTGGCTCGAAACCTAATAAATTGGTCAAATTGACATTCCTAATTGTAATTATAGTGTTATTCTAGTTTGCATGTAATTTGTCGTAATTTGTAGGGAAATGCATCATGTATTTGAGAGTTGAATGAATTGGAGTTGACGATGAATTCGATATGGACCCTATCATCATAAAACAAATCAATAACAAAATGCAAATATCTTGATTGGTGTTTTCTATGCATATCGATCGACTAATTAATATAGTTGCTCATACATGTTCTTCTACAATTTGTTCTGCGATGCTCGAGCTAGTCCGATCTGTTGGATCGAGATTTTTCAGGTTTAGCTTAAGGATATTATAATTAACCAATAACATTATTTATGATTTAAATATAGTATTTGATCTTCCTTTTATAAAATACGAAAAAATAAACTGCAACCGGAGATCACTTACCATATACAATCGTGTTAGCTTGAATTAATTATGTCTCAAGGATTTTATGCTAGGCCACTTTAATTAGAACAATAAACTGCAGACATATTTTATACTTTATTCATACATACAATAATTTAAATCTTATACATGTTTCAAATAAAATTTAAAATAATTAAATAATAGTAATTATAAGTTACTCCCTTTGTTCCATTACCAGTGTCCCACTTTCCTTTCTGGGTTGTCCCATTAGTAGTGTCACATTCCCTTTATGGCAATATTCTCTCTCTCTCTCTCTCTCTATATATATAATATTTAAATAATTTCCACCAACCCACTTTATCTACTTTCTACACACTTCTTAATCTACGTGCCCAAAAGAAATGAGACACTACTAATGGGATGGAGGGAGTATTTAATTAGAAAATACAGTTACAAAGAGTAAAAGAGTAAGTAGCAACAAAACTTGTGGTCATGTTCCCTCTTTTTGTCTGCCCCTTGTTTTGCACATAGGGCACACATGATGGGAAACTATATCATGTTTGGTTGTTAACATTTTAGACAACCATATTTTCCTTCAAAAGATATGCCCCAAGAATCTAATTATTATTACCAAACCATAAAACATTTTTTATATCCAAACAAATTAAGTCTTATTGTTTGGTCATATGGTGTTCAAGATTCTTGGGCAAGGCCCTCCACAATATGGACATGATCATGGCCACATTGCAAAGTAATATAGTTAGTTGAACTTCTATTATTAATATTATAAAATAATTCCAAATTTTCTGATAATTTAAAACGAACTAGCTAGTATAGTCACATGATTTTAATTGTGACGCAAAAGAAATCAAATTTATTTTATTTTGGCCAATTTGATACTCAATTTGTGGTCACATGATCTTTTGAAGCAGAATAAATCAAATTTATATGAATATGAATTAATTAAAATCAGATCAGGGTTAAGTCAGTCAAACACAACTAATATGTGATCCATGCGAAGTTCATTTAAGTACTTCGATTCTCCTGATAATTGATAAAGCAATTCGGAAATTAAAGTTTGTTGATCTCCAAATTACTTGCATTTCAACTACTTTTTTTTTTTGAGGAGAAAACCACATAACCAATTTATTTCAAATCCCGATGAACAATATCTGTAAGCCAGGACGGGAAATCCTGCTTCCAGATCATTACACCATCGGACCAAGCAGCAAAATTTGCTAAATAATGGGCAGCCCTATTCGCCTCGCGACGAACATGCTGAAAACTAAAAACAATCCTTTCCTTAGCAAGCACAAACGCTTCAAACAAATCATCAGTTAAAGAATCCGAACCCTTGTATATAGTCATCATTCACCACATGCACCGCCAACATTGAGTCCGAGTAAACCACGATCGGGCAACTACTTAAATTGCCTATTATTATACTCCAACTTTACTTGATGGGCATGATCACTAATTAAGATCCGGGTCAAAAACTACTCGAATAAACATAAATATTTTGTAAAAAATATTTTTTACTCAACTTATCCTAAAATTGCTAAACCATCAATTTTTGCGAACTTATCCAAAAATGTCGAATATAGGGTCAGGAAACGACCTATATATGTGAGTGTGACAAATTCATATCTACAGAATCGATCATATCCAGATGTCCCAATTTGAAAGTTGGCCCCTTTTCACGTGAACTTCAAATCCTTCTTGTCCGAAATATCAGAGTTTGAAATATTAATAGCAAAAGTATATTTAATTTCCGGTGATCTACTTATCTTAGAGTCACTACATGCATCAAAATAAGCCCTTCTCAATGCAGCTAAATTTATGTTTGAAATTGTATTTATTAAATTAATTCGTTGAATTTCTAATATTATATCCATAAAACAAAAACATGCATGCAGAAAAAATGAGGTCCACTCATACTTATGTACCCTTAATCCTCACGATATTTAGAACTTAGAAGTCCCCATCATTGACAAAAGAATGCATATGCACCACATTTTGGCTTACACATATGTTTATCATGGACTTCAATTCTTTAGTATCTACACGGTCGACACAAATAATATAATGACCTATTTTTTATAGAAATTATCGATATTAATTTACGTTTGAATTCAAAAAGTGATATATAGTCCAGCACGTGTATTAATTTATCTTACACGAGTTGCACAAAGAATTTGACTTAAACAATTATATTATCGAAAATATTGGTTTGAGTTTCCTAGTTTTAGTTATAATTAATATGAACTTTTTTTTTGAAATAATTAATATGAATAATTAAACTTGTTGTGTTGTTGAGTATTTGTGATTCTGCTAGAATATATCTCTGATTTCAAAACCTACATTCTTCTATATTTTCTCCATTAATGGGGATGAATATTTAAGTTGTGGAATTCAAGTAAGCTAGGTGGACAAAAATAGTCCATAAATTTCACATAACTACATCATGGGCTCATTTAAGTTTTGTGTCGACTTGAATGAGCGAAAAGAGGCCCTAGCATAACTGAATCGACACAAAAAAATCAGACCGAACCGTTAGATTTCGATCTGATTTTTCTTAGTTCGATTATTAATTTATTACTATATATTAAAAATGGTAATTCCCAATTTCAAATTGATTTAAATGATAATTTTTAAAATATGTATAATATGAAGGTTACAAATAAATCACATTTCATTCACACCTCCACTATCTTACCCACTATCTTGGAGCCTTTATAATTGGTAAAATAGTAATGAGTTTTCATAGTATTAAGTTATTACAAAGTTACTTCAATATGATACCTTTAGCATGATTAGTAATCTTAATCTATAATATATTAAAAAGGTAACTTTCAATTTCAAATTAAGTGATAATTATATAATTATAATAAAATTAAATATTTATTTGTAACTATATTTTTTCTTTCTATTTTCTTTTTCTTTATCTTCTTTTTTTTTGTTTCATTTCTTTCGAAAATTATGAAATTTGATTAATTATAAAATATTTAATATGCATATGAAATTAAAGATAACGATAAAAAGCTTTAAAATAATACTATATTTGAAATTTGACGCCTATAAATACAGTATATAGGGGAAGACTAGGGCTGGGTCGGGATCAGGTACCCTACCCGAAAAAATCGGGTACCCAATCCCGAATAAGGCCAAAACCCTGTACCTGATCCTGAACCCGAAAACAAATCGGGTACCCTAATACCCGAGTCAGGTATTCGGGTACCCTAAATTACCAGGTCAAAATTGCATCTTTCAAGTCAAACTGTGAAAATCGGGTATTTCGGGTATTAGGGTACCCAAATTACCCGATTTGGCTTAATCGGGTAATAGGGTACCCTAATACCCGAAAATACCCTTTTTTAAAAAACAAAATCGAAAATAATTTTAAAATATATATATTAAAAGGACTACTGGACTAGGGTTTGAAAAATTGAAAGTTGTGATTCAAACTTAATTTCAGCTTTTATTTTTCATTAAATTAATTAAATAATTTTAAAATATATATATTAAAATTTTGGGTATTCGGGTATACCCGATACCCGATTTTTTGCACCCTAAACTACCTGAACCCGACCTCGAATTTTTCGGGTATAGGGTACCCGATTACCCGACCCGAAAAAATTGGGTATCGGGTACCCTATACCCGAATCCTATCTTCCCACCCTTAGGGAAGACAATACATATATTTTTCCATATTGTAAAATCCAAGATTGGATATGAAATCTTCAAGAATTGGATACGTGATGGGCATGATTGGGTATGTTAATGTATGTTGTTAGTGCAGATCAACGGCGGCTGCATTGCTACCAAGATTGTGTAAAACAGACGTGTGCTAAAAGATCCCTCAAGCTGCGATCCTTATTGCAGTCGCTTATGTGGTGACGCTTCTGTACCCGCCTCCGCCGTCAGCGGCGTTGCCGTGGAAGGAAACATTCACGACTACGGAATTGCTGAATGATTTATATATGGACAACGATTTGAGATGTTCTTATAATAATATACGTTCTGCAACATATATTCTGAAACCCTAGTAATATAAAAAATATGGTATTTATTTGTATTACTTTGATTTGTGTTCAACCTAAAGTGTACTCTTTAGATTGCTCGCAAGAGAACGAGGTCAATCGTAGAGTGACAAGTTGACCCAAGTCGTATTCCACGAGAAAGACTTAGCAGGGCTAATTATCTATGTGTTAAACATGTAAAAATAAAACACCTAAACATTCTAACCAGTTTTCAAGTGATCAAGTAAAGTATTTAAAACAACGAGAAATAAATTCAAAGTAATAAACAAACGGAAATTCAAGGATTAAAGATTCTAGGGCGATGGATCATCTTCTCGGGAAATCAATAAACAAGTGAAGATCATGCACAATTAATAAACTCACAAAATTCTCCTAACGTAGGTGCTCAAACCATAGTTTTCACATTCAAGTATGAGTCTACGCTAATTAAATCACATGAATTCATCAATTATTAGACTATACGTTTCCGATTAAGTCTAATTCCAATTCAACCACGGTCAAGCAACGAGTTCTTCTCTCGATCTCACACGTTGCAAACACAATCAAGCAGTGATCAATTGCTAAATAAAATATCAAACAATTGAATCGGATAAAGTGCATCAATACATCACAAGCAAATCAATTAAGCCCAATTGAATCTCCAACCCTAGATTATGGAAATTAGTTCATCATGCTGTAGAATTCAAAGTAGGAGAAAAGTAAACCATGGAATTAAAACTAAGAAGAAAGATAAAGAAATAATTACGAAATTCAAAGTGCAAATCCGTTCCAATGCGTAAAGAAAGTGAAATAAAATGAAAAACTAAAGTTCTCATATTGTTCTTGCTTCAAAAAGGGAAAAGGATGGAAGTTCTAAGTGAAAAAAGTGTATTTGAATCTCTAAAAACCGTCATTCTTATGAGAAATCCCGTCAGAAAACTGTCAGGGTCAGCCCGGTTGACTAGTGCGCCGCGGCTCACTTCACATTCTGCCCATTTTCCTTCAAGCAGTCAACCCGGTTGGCTAGTGCGCCCCGGCTCACTGTCTTCTCTTCTCAATCTTCTTCCTTTGCATCCTCATTCTTTGTGAGCATGGTTAGCATGTCTTAAACACTCTCTTTTGCGTCGTTGTGAGCTTTCTTCACAATCTTCAAATGCTTTAACATCGACATTCTTCATTTAACACCTAAAGCATCACAATTAACCATTAAGCTCGAATTAACACGAAATCATCACTACTCTACACAACTTTTACCATAAAATATGACTAAACTAATAATAGACAATGGCATAAACACGACGAAACAATTTGCTCTCTTTTTGTTTTATTATTTCTTTGTTTTTTTTTCTGAATTATTTGCACACTTGTTAGTTGTTAGAAGTAATGTGGGTATCTTTTGATATTAAGAAAAAAGAGAAAAACAATGAGTACGAAATTTGATGGTAATACATAACTTGAACGAGCCAACTATTCCACAGTACCATGAATTTATTTATCATTATAATAAATTACTATAATCTAATTAATCCTTTATTTATTTAAACATATATTACTTTACATAATTAAAGTAAATTAATACTTCATCCGTCCCACGAATCTTGACATGTTTGATTTCGGCACGAGAATTAAGGAGTTATAGATTAGTGTTTTAAATGTGTAGTTAATAAAATATAAAAGTGATAAAGTATGAAAGAGAATGTAATAAAAGTGATAAAATAGGAGAGAAAAAGTAATAAAAGTGATAAAGTAAGAGAGAAAAAATAATACTAATTATTACCTTAAGAATAGTATTTTAAGTGTGTAGTTAATAAAATATAAAAGTGATAAAGTAGGAAAGATAATGTAATAAAAGTGATAAAATAGGAGAGAGAAAGTAATAAAAGTGATAAAGTAAGAGAGAAAAAATAATACTAATTATTACCTTATTTGGAAATGCGTCAAGATTCGTGGGACGGAGGGAGTATAAAGGATTAATTAAATTATAATGTTCACATATTTCTTTGGGAGGTGGTATTGGGTACAATCGGGTGTACCCGTACAATCAGGTTGCACTCCTGATCCGCACCTTGATCCGAACACGCATCCTGACCCGAACCGTGTAGAGGACACTATTTTGGGTGCGGGTCAACCCGATTGTATCCAAAATTTTGTGTTTCTCGATCTTTTGGAGCAATAATAATATATTACCAATTCAAAAAAATAATTCCGTTATAGTAATTTTCTTTTAGTTTTATATAGAGGTAGGTAGTACCGTAGAAAATTCAATTATTGCCAGCTAAATCCGAGTCGATGGGCTTCAGGGAAGCCCGAAAAGCTCACATTTTGCGCAGCTTTATGGGCTTATAATTCCAGCATGAAAGTTACACATTTAGCAGTGGTTTATCTCCTTATGAGATCAAAATTCCATGGCATGTATGATGTATCCTAATCCTTCAATAATAATAATAATATATTAGTACAAAATTTCTTATACGAATACCCACACAGTGTAGACTATTCACATATTTTAATTAGATACTTGTAAATGTTCTATTAATATGTTTCATAAGCCAATTACAAATGTTCTATTAAATTATGCGACTATTCTTACGGGAGACTTCGTCGTTATATATGGATTATCAACTCTTTCTTTTTTTCTAGGGTATATATTATCAACTCCAAGTATCTTTACGGGAGACCTCATCGTAATAGTATACTAATTGCATAATTTCCTAAATGCTTCAATAAATATAAAGAGGCAATTATGTCAAACTAACATACGGTTATTCAACGTCTCTCGATTAATATGATCAGAACATCAATATATATAATCAACACAATATTATTGTAGTTAAATTGTACGACAATACAAATCTTCAAGCAAGCCTCAGCGGTCTCCTTCGTCCAAGTCTGAACCGCCAGTTTGAGGCACACTAGCAACCAAGGACGGCGGCGTTGCGGCGGAGGAGTCGCCATTGCACTCGCTTAGACACGCGCCGGTGCAAACTAGAATGTTCCCGCTACAATTCTTCATGCAACGGGTGAAGCAACTCCCCTGCGCCGACACAAACACCATCATTAACAACAACACACTCACTTTTACTCTCGTATTTTCCATTTTCTTCCACAATTTTTATATCGTTGGATGTGATTCTTTTATAGGCGATGGATTACATATATTTATATATATATGTGTATAAAGTGTGGGATTAGGATTTTGGATGGATCTATAATGTATTTATGAAAAATAGCCATTTTGCTATAATGATGACAAAGAAATAAAGCACTTTTAGTCCCTAAAGAAAAAGCATTTTGACTAGAAAGACAACATATTTCATCTCGTGTAATCTATAATTTCAAAGATAAAATTGGTCAGAGTGCAGATGATAAGCAACTTGTGGGCCCTCATAAAGTAGACTCACTATAACAAAAATTTCCACCACTATATAAGACTTGGTAATTAATATTCGTGTCATAAAAATTAATGATATTTGAAAGTGTAACTATTAGTAATTAATTATACTATTAAATGTCATTAATTTTTATGACACACATAATAGTTATCAAGCTTCATGTCACCAGTGAAAACTTTTTGTTGTAGTAGTGACGTACGTTTGACTGTAACTTTATAAGAGCTGAAGACATGAATTCATCAAACAAATGTCGAAATACGGGCGGAATTATCGGCGGCGGAACTCCCGCCACCGGCGGCGCAACGACGGCAAACAAGCTCTTGAATATTTAATTTGTATATATATCATTTCTCACTCAAATTACATACAATACCTCTCAAATAATTTTTTTGAGGTTGTTTCCTCTTTCATATTATACAAAGATTTCCAATCACATTAAATCTAATAATGTAAAAAAAAATCATTAAAGAAAAATGAACACTTAAAAGTTAATTTAAAGCAATATATAATTTTCTTTGTATTGCTTATTTGAGAGGTTTTTACATGAATGTGAATGCGACTATATTTTATATTTAGTATATTAAAATGCATATTTTTAATTAAATGTACTTATATGAATAACAAAATTAGAAAGTTTCGTCAATACGAGCACACTCTAAAAAAAATCATCAAATAAACACCCAAAAAAAACATATTGTTTGTAAAAATTAATATTATGGCCGCAAATCCTACGCTTCTCCACTCAATGTGTTAAGTGATGCACAAACTTAGGCACAAATTAATAGCTAAAAATATGCTGTCTTTTATACTATAAGTTCACCTGTAATGGTAAAATTAAAATCAGAACTCCCGAATACTTTATAATTAATTCAGCCTTAAATCAAAGGAACAAAGAGAAATATGGCAGGCCAAGGTCCCAACAACTCTTTATCAGGACAAGCTCAGGTATTTTTATTTTTTAAAACTTAATTGATATATATATATATATATATATATTTACTGTATCGTTGATGAGATTCACTTTAATATTTTAAGAGATTATTGAAATAATTTACTTTAGTTCTTTCTGTTTTGTTTATGAGATTTCCCTTTGTATATCAAATTAGATAAATGCAAAAATTGAATAAGTTTTTCATTCCTATAGTATATGGGCATCTTATCTTTGGGTTTGATTCTAGATGACGAGGGACAACTTGCACGATCAAGCCCAGAGCAACAACTTCCTTCAAGAGGTACTTACAAATTTATAATTAATTAATTTACTTCTTCTTTCGAAAAAAAAAATGTAACAGCCCAAGCTCATGGTTAACCCAAGTCAATAAAATAGTCCATATATATACATGCTATCCGTCATCATAAAATATATTCAATTTGTTATTTTCGTCCGTCATCATAAAATATGTTCAGTTTATTTTTAATAAGTTTTTTTTTCACTCACAATAAAATGGGACCATTTCTCACAACGCATTCAACTATTTTATTAAAACCCATGCCATTTGGAATGAGATACATTTTATAAGAACGGAGGCATTACTAATCAATCAACTTTCCAAGTTTCCACTAACTATGTTTTGTTTGGCATAAAATTCAAGACCGGAACCCATGCTAGAAACATGACACAAGGAGTAGCTGAGGTGGGGAAAGGAGCTGTGCTCGGGGCGGCTAGCCTTGCCGGTGGCCTCGCCACAGGGGCGGCCAATGTGGCGACGGGGACAACCGATGCTATCAAGAATACTTTCGGAGGCTCCACCCATCCAACCGGGAATCATTCCAAACAACCCTAAACAAACTATCTATTCAACTATTGTTTCCACCAGTTTCAACTATTTCAGGTTTTATTAAAATGGTGTTTATGGAAAAATCTTTGAATTTGAATCTCATCAATGTGAGATTCACTATAGTACATATATATAAGTAGCGATTGCAGATTTCTCTTATTGATCCTTAAGAACAAAATAAAAATAAAAATTAACAAAATATATAATTGAACCTTCAGGGTGTGTTTGCTTTGAGTATAAGGAAAGGATAAACTTCATTTATCACCTTATACCTTATTTGCTTTGACGTAATAAAAATTTGGACAAATGATATAAATTTTCGGGCAGCACATTTTCTCTTGAGAAAAGAATAATTTTATACCTAAGAAAAAATGGTACTTATACTACCTTATGAAAAGTTTGGCCGAGCAATTTTTGTGGATTTCATTTCAATTTTCAAATTAGAGTTCATTTCCAAAGCCCAATTCTTAATTAATACCAATTAAGTCCAAAACAATAAATATAAAAGGGTTCCCTAATTATTTCTTCCAACCAGCTGTTGCACAATTCTTCTTTCTTTTTTTTGAGGCGCCACTGCACAATTCTCCATTTTCACCTGGCTCTTCTTCAATCAGTACGCTCTTCTTCAACAAGCAGAAGACGTCTTCTCAATATTCACCAAGAATAGGGGTTCGTTTGCAATTTTTAATTGATGTGATGAATAGTGCAAACCCAAATTTGGTGTTGTACTGTTCAAAATGTGGCCCCAAACTCATTTTGGGTTTGGGTTTGGGTTTGGAGCACCAATGGAGTGGATTTGGTACTACAAAATGAGATTTACAGTACCATTGGAGATGCCCTTATAGGGATAACAAGCAAACGCACCCTGATATATATTATATCTTATATTTTTCTAAATTTTGGAAAAAGAGTAAGATAGGAGGACGTTTACTTTGTATGATTGATAAGTTGCGTGATCGGATCACTACAAAAAAAGCGTTGATTACCAACGGCTAAATGCCGTCGGTAACAAAAGACGGCCGCCGGTAAATAGTGTTACCGGCGGCGATAACGGCGGCAATCTCCCGCCGCTAAACGGTTCGTCGGCAACGACAATAACGGCGGCGAACATCCGCCGTCGGCAGTTAACGGCGGCGATGCCGCCGGAATTGTCGCCGTTAAACGGCGGAGCCTAGCCGGCGAATTAGCAGCGGCAGACACCGCCGCTAGTTACCGAGGGCTATTTTGCCGTCGGTAGAGAGTCACCGGAGTCCGGCTGACCCTGCCGGAAAACTACCGACGGCGAGTGCCGCCGCTAACTAGCGGCGGCGAATCGCCGTCGGTAACAAGCTACCGCCGGCCGGTGGGTCATGCCGGAGGATGGCCGGGTATTTACCGAGGGAAAATTGCCGTCGGTAACTACCGACGGCGTTTTGCCCACGGTAATGTTTTTTATTTTTTTATTTTATTTTATTTTATTTTATTTATTTATTTATTTATTTATTTTATTGTATATTGTATATCCACAATTTATTTCCGTATTTATACGGTATTGCATACTTTAGACGAACTTCCTAGTCGGCGACCCGACTTCCCAGTGGGTCACCCATCTTGCTTGTGCTCTGTGTCAAGCACGCTTAACTTTGAAATTCTTTTCGAGTGATCATCAGTACAGAACACTCGTATTATTGATATATCTACATCTATTAATTCATTTAAATGCTATATATTCACTCATATAATTATAATCTTTGAATATGTGGAGATAATACCTGAAATATGTTGTTAATTAGTGAGCGAGTTCGTTTCGGTCCTTATTTTTATCGTCGGTAAAATATTTAATTAATATTTAATAATTAATTAATTAATTAATTTTTTTTTTAACATTAATACACCAAAAGTGTTTTAATTTAGTTATTATAATGTGATTTGAATTTATTTGTTTATGTTAAATGCAATCATCATCATCATTGCCATAAATATATAAAACATATATAGTTTTAATAATTAAAGCACTTGAAATATATAGTTCAATAAAACATAAATTTGAAAAGAAAGTGCAAATGTAATTTTGTTTGAAAACATAAACATAAGTCTAAGCATCATCATCATCATCATCATCGGCATCAGGGTGTGGAGGTGGCTGAGCATTATACATCCTCATAAACGCCTCCATTTGAGCCATGCGGTCCTGCATCTGTTGGCGTTGTGCTTCCTCTGCCGCCATGCGCTCCTCCATCTGTTGGCGTTGTGCTTGCTCTGCCGCCAATTGCTCCTCCAGCGTGGAGATCCGTGTCTCATAAAGCTGCTGAGACACCGCAGAACTGCCCGTGCTGCGGATAGACCCCCTACTAGCCTGACTCTGCCCGGCACTCCCGACGCCGTAGATTCGTGACCTATCAATTCGCACCACCTCCAAATACACCTCGTCTAGCCGCTCCTGTCGTCCTGTGGCAGCGGCCAGTCGATGAACCTCGGCCTAATACATACATAACAATGCGGTACGATCATTGTATCTCGCGTACATCCACGTACGATTATCACTCATTCTTGCAAATTCTAATTGAAAAAAACAAATAAAATATAATAAATTACTTGAAATCTAACAAAATTTCGACAGCATAACCCCACTATCCTAACTACCAAGTGCTCGACTCTACCAGCAACTATAGTGACCATAGTGGTCCTAATTTACTAAGCCTATACTAGGTCTACCCGGCCCCCCAATGTCGAAGCAATAATACAATACAAATAAAAGCAATAAAAATCATGGTAATTAAATTAAAAACAATCATTTGTAGGGAGAAGATCCTTAAGAAATAATCAATTTCTATCCCAAAGGGAGAAGATCCTTAAGAAATTGATTAAATCTATCCCACAATATATATATATATATATATATATATATATATAATAATATAACATTTCATAAACACATAGCACATAACATTTAATTTAACAAAATTATCCAACATATATAAATTATTCTAACAAACAATTCTTAAACTAATTGATTAAAATTAATATAATTTAAAATTAATCATGCTTCATAATTTAAAATTAAACTAACAACATATATTAAATAGATTAATATAATTTAAAATTAATCATGCTTCATATAATTTAGTTATAAACAAAATCAATTATAAATTAATTAACTATATATAACAAATAAATCTATTTAATTAATATATAATTAAATACATAAATAAATTCATAATTAAATAAATAAATAAGAGAGCGTACGGTGGTGGTTTCCGGTGGGTGTCGTGAAGAAGGCGGTGAAACGAGGTCGTCGAACTACAATAAATAATATAAGTGAAAATTATATAATTATATATATAATTAAAATTAATGAGATATATATATATATATATATATATATATATATATATATATAGATCTAGAGAGAGAGAGAGACCTGCTAGGGCGGCGGCGGTCGGCGGCGGCGGCGAAGCAGCAGCGGAAGCAGCAGCAGCAGGCAGGGGAGGGGGGGTGGATTTTCGTGTGTGTGTGCGGCGCAGAAACTGAAAAAAGAAGGAACCCGCTGCCCTATATTTAAACGGTTACCGACGGCAAATGCCGCCGCTAGCTAGCGGCGGCAATTTTGCCGCTGTTAATTCTATAAAATAAATTATTTAATGCGTATTTTAATATTAACGGCGGCGTCGCCGCCGCTAGCTAACGGCGGGGAATTTGCCGTCGGTAGATGGCCGGTAAATTCGAAAGTTCGGGTCGCCTGGACTGCCGCCGCCGTTAGCTACCGACGGCAAACTAGCCGCCGGTAGTTTTCGCCGGTAAAAACGCGTTTTTTTGTAGTGGATATTTTTATCCTCATGAGTAAAAATTTCTCCAATCGCATATGAGTCAAGCTAAACTAACTCAAATGATAGAAATAATCAATGGTCTTGACATATTCTAAAGTTTCAATCCATCAAAATAAACAAAAGATTAATCTTACTATTTTTATTTATCATCGATATACCTATGAAATATTTTTCTGTCATGTTTAATGAAATTCCATAAATGGGTAATCTTAAATAAATTGACAGCCTCCGAATTGATTCTTACATAAATTGACAACCATAGCTCCATTATTGTGACGGATGAGCACTCCCACGCCGAACTTATTTGGCTCGCCATGAAAGAGAGCATCGACAATTCTACATCAACTCAGGTATCGGCCCCTTCTCGGTTTCCGCCAGTCCTTTACCCCCATCACCACCACCGGGAGAAATGTCGGCTTGGCCGCTTGCTAGCTAAGACTCCCACAGCGCCGCCGACTCCAACTTATTTTTATTTTTATGAATTTAGATTTTCAAATTATTAATCACATGCTTCGGATTTATGTAGCAGAACGAAAAATCTCGGAGAGAGTATTAATTAGAGCATCAGCAATGGGGGCTCGAAATTGGGCTCGAGCCTCCCAATTCACGAGCCCCCCGTTGCCGAGCCTGCGGCTCGCGAACCCACTTCTCTCCAGCGCTCTAGGCTCAAAAGTGTATTTGGATGGGCGCGTTTTATGCACCTTCCATTTCGAGCCCCCCTTTACAAATTTAAGAGCCAAAGGTTGGCTCTCCTATAGGGGAGGTGGGCTCTTAAATGGTGGGGACCATATTTAAGAGCCCACCATTGACTTTTCAATTGCTGATGCTCTTAAGTAATTTGAACTATCTATTAACTAAAAGAAGAAAAAACCACACCAATTCAATTATACGCTTCATCATTAGTTAATTGTTAGAATTGAAAATGGTAATTGCAAAATAAATTACTAGCATGTACTCATTTAATAATTACTACTATTTTTACAATGTTATCTTTCCGACTAACGGAAATATAATATGGACTAAACGGATTGGAAAGATGATATTGATGTTAGCTTGAACAATAATGAACGATTTACTATTTTCACTATGTAACTAGTAGTAGTAGCAGTATTATTATTATTATTAGAGCTATGAATCACATTTTATTTTGTGTATTATTATTATTGTTATTATTATATAATAATATCTGAATTTAATTTTAGAATTATGAATTATATAATTGACTTTAATAATGTATGTTGTTGTTACTTAACCCCTTGGCAAAAGCGTGTTAATGCATATCGCGATATCAACAGTATTAAAAATAAATTAAAACATGAAATTAATAATGCACACTACAAAATATAAAATGCCAGGATTTTCATTTCATTACTCGTATACCAACAAATTGGTATGGTGACCTTTTCAAACACAAACATTCTTTATTTAAAAATCAGCACGATCTGTACGCGCCGAATACACAAACTTATTTATTACATGGAAATATTTAAATATGATGAGAATTATTTTCTCAATTTATAATATTTGGATCTGTTGACTTTGCTGTAGCTGGTGGATATGCGCACTTATATCGACACCCTCTTTCACAAGGGTCGACCTTTGGATTGCAATTGGCCAAGCAATTTTTGAAGCAAGTTTCGAAATTATCAGCAACAACTATATTATTATTAACCAAAAGAATTAGCACAGCAAAAAAACCAACCAAATATGCAATTCTTGAGAATTTCATGTTGAGTAATAATACTGTGAGAAATATATATGTGATGATTAAGGATGATATATATTTGAATATGTAGTTGAGGGTATATATAGGTTCGTCATTTGATTTGGGTAAATTATGGTTAAGGTAATGAGACGGATTAGATTATGGGGTGTAAGCTATTCTATCACAAATTTATATGTGATACTATGCAGGCAGATTTGATTTTACTTGATAGTCGAAATTTTTTGGTAATTGTCACAATTCCATTAATTTGAATTATGTAATACGATGGAGGCAGATTTGATTTTACTTGATAGTCAAAATTTAGGTAATTGTCACAAATTTTATAATTAGTTGGTTGGAGATTTTGTGAGTTGATTGTAATAATAAGGGTGTGTTTACTTTGGTAGTAAAATTTTCATTTGAAAATGATGGATAAGAAAATGTGAGATAATATTATATTTTTCTCCTTTTTTTATCGTGTGTACTTACTTTGTTAGAAATAGATGGATAAACAAATTGAAATGTTGGAAAATATTTTCACACCCTCCCAATAGGATAATATTATCCAACATTTCTGAGAAAAGGAGTTAAAAGGGGCTGTCCGAATAAATTTTCCAGCCTGACCGGAGAAAATTATCAATCATAGGAAACATGTGAAAATGATGGAAAATATACTTTTTCTAACCTTTTCTATCAAAGTAAACACACCCTAATAATAATAGATTATCGAAAGGCACTAAAATTTGGCATATTGAAGTGTATATTTATATATTTTATATTTTAAGAAGTGTTTTTATTTTAGCCCTTTCCTATATATATATATATATATATATATAGGGAGCATTCCAATGAGACCCCATATTTTTAGTGAGATCTTAAATACGATCTCGTGCGTTTATTTTATCAATCCTATGGCTGATATTGTACCTAGAGGGCGAATTTTTTTCTCAGGATTCGAATCCTGGAGGGAGCGAAATATTTTAAATTTCGTTATTCATCAGTATATACTGCATTGTTCATCAGTATACATTGTTTTGTTCATCAGTATACATTGTCTTGTTCATCAGTATATATATATGTCTATTCATTGCCAATTTTTTAAATTTCGTTATTCATCAGTATATACTGCATTTTTTCATCAGTATATATGTCTTATTCATTAAAAAATAAGGGTCTTAGTGTCTCACGAAAAATAAGGGTCATTGGAGCGCACCCCTATATATATATATATATAGGAAGGGGTACTATGAAAACACTCTTAAGTGTATAAAATAAGAATAATAATTGACTATAGATCTAGAGTGAATTGATGGTCCATATTAGATTCTGCTCACTTGACGAAATTCGTAACACTTATACTTACAATTCATATGTTTTTTTTATGAAGGATAAAATAGGAATTGAAAGTTTGACCTTTCTGTCTCCAACCATTCGATTCCAAGATTTGCGCTCATTAATTAGGAAATTTAGATTTTCCATGTTTGATTCATAAAACTAAAATACTAGATTTTTTTGGTATTTTCAGAAGGATGAATTCACAGACTAAGGATTCAAATGAAATTTGAACAACGTGTGACGACAATTGTTTCCAATTCGTAGACTGTGACAAATGTTCGGAGTACTGTGACAACCGCTGTGACTGTTACCTGAACGGCGAAGATGCGCCGCTACCTGCATACTTCATGGTCGTGAAAGGCTGACGTTGATTGATTGAACGATTTAAATGTTTTCATCGAAAATAATGAAATGAACCTTTGTTTCACACACACATACAAGGGTTCAAATGAAATCTATCTTGAGACTTAACTAATATTAATAGAGAGCTATTTTAAGCCCTTTACTAATTGTTACTTGATCAAGAGTTATAGTTGTATTTTCTTGGAGTTTTATTTTGAAATGGACTAATTGCAACTCAAATCGTTCAATTTGTCATTGCATCGCCACTTTCAAAGTGTACCTAGCGATTGGGATAACGCCCAATATTCTTTCCGTTGACCTCAATTATGATGTGGCATCCACTTAAATTTTTTCTTTTACACGTGGATTTTCAAGAAGATTTTGTTATATATATCCCTAAAATTATCTCGTTCAATCATTTCATTGAACACTTCCAGTCATCAAACGAAGAATATTACTCCTCTCAGTTTTCAGCAAGCATTAGGATATGGGTGTTGCCAGCAGGCATGAAAGGCGGCGGACATGGTTTACAAAATACATTCAATTTTGACTACAAAGCCTCAGTAAAATGAGGGGAGAATACCACAAAAATTGTCATAACATTTGACTTTTTTTCAATATTAACTTTTTACCTTTTCAATATTCTTTTATTCCATATTTTCAAGCATCAGAATGCTGAATGCATACGTGCTCATGTAAATGAAACAAGGAACATCCATCCTCGTCACATCCTCATAAATTAAAATTTATATATACACTTACTACTACTACAAATTTTAACATTCTCTACAAAGCATACACTAATTTGTTTTTAAACACCGCGGTCTATATTACTATAGACTACACTCTTAAGTAAGCCTAGTGTATGTGCGCGCGTATTTTTCAAATTGAAAATTACAGTAGCAATAAAAAGTGCAATGTATGTGCGTGTTTTTGTTAATTTTATCTACAATTTTGTTTGAAATAATACCACGTCGATTCTCGGTCGTCCATGTCATCTGTACTTAACGAGTAAGAGGGTTTTTTAGGATAATAACTTAGGTCGATTTGGAAATTAGGACAAAAATTTTCAGACTTGTAAAAATAGGCACTGATTAATAAGCGTTGCACCCGCAGAATATTTCTCGGCCCATTATTGAATTTTCAAGCTTACCCGCACAGACCAAGCACATGACATCCTATCTGGAGCCCTTAAAATGACGTGCTTGCCACATAATCAACTCCTCCGTGCGGGTTGTCACATGCTTGGTCCGTGCGGGTAAGCCCGAAAATTTGATAATGGGTCGAGAAATGTCATGTGGGTGCAACACTTATTAATTAGTGTCCTATTTTTACAAGCTCAAAAATTTTTGTCCTAATTTTTAAATCGACTTAAGTTATTGTCCTAAAAATCCCCTGACTCGTACGTAGCCGAAATTTTGACTCCGGATACACATTGAACAATGGAGATAATTACAAGTAATATTTGTAAATCCGATCTAAAAATGCTAACGTTGGTTAAATATTTATGGTGTTCACAATAGGTCCCACGATAGATATATAGTGCATGGTTAATAATAATTGTAATATTGTTAAAATTGAATAATTGTAACAAATTTCACAATATAAAATATTAATAACAAAAAAATGAAAATCATTTTTTTCATGGTTAATATGAAATCGAAGATATATTTTTAATTAAATGTAGTGATGGAAGATAAAATCATATAAATTTTCAATGTATATTTAATGAATTAATATATTGTTATAGTATTTTTGGGACCTAATTCTTCTTCTTTTAGTAGAAAAGTGAAGCGATGAAAGATGAAATTAAAACATATATACTATACAATTTTTATTTAAATCTAATAATTGATATATTCATGTAGAATTTAAAAAATATACTAAATTTATATATTCTTTTAAATATGTAGTAATTTATAAGATGAAGTAGATATAATTTTAATGTATATCTAATGAATCAATATATATTCTTCTAAATAAATATTTACATATGAGCCTTGTCAAATAGCTACACATATATAACAAATAGATTTAGTGTAATATCTAATGAATTATATACTTATAAATATATAATATTTCAATTATAAAATTATCCTTAAAATAAAATAATAATAGGGATATAAAGCACTTTTTATATTAGTATAGTATAGATATATAGCTATATCAACAAAATTTAAACACAAGCCAACAAATTAATAATAAATTTTGTAACGATTCTCCAAAGTATATTAATATAACCAACCTTTTAATAAGAGACTAATTTCTTAACGCTTCTCCTAATTAGTAAATTAATTATGTACATGTAACTAGCTAATTAAATAAATGATAGGCGTAAAAGTTATGTTAGTATTAACCTATAAATACAGTCCCCGAAGATCTATCAAATATTGGATCTAATATTGTACTATATATATTTGTAATAGAAGCGAGGAAATATGAAATCATGGAGAATGGGATTTGTGGTTGCAATGGTGATGGTGCTGATTTTTGCCTGTAATTATGTGGCGGCGTACAATGAAGTAGAGTGCTACGATCCATGTATGCAACATTGTACGATAGATTCTTGCATCTGTGACGATGTATGTCGTGCTCGCTGTGTAATTTGCCTTCCCCCCGCCCTCAGACCTCCAACACCTCCTTAGTTCATTTTAATTTTGTACACCCACCAAATAATATAATATTAATGGAACCTTTCTAATTTCAAATGTCTAATTAACCTATATATATAGAGAGAGGAGGGCTAAAATAAAAACACTTCTTAAAATATAAAATAAGAACCATTTTTAGCCCTTAGATCATCAAGATTTACGGTTAATTCATCATCTTGTTGGACGAATTCATGGTCCTGAGTTCGAATCCCATAGATAGCGAAAAATTTATTTTTCGCAATTCAGACATTTACACAAAGAATTCATAGGTGTTTCACATAGAATTCATACATTTTAGTTAGTTTATAGTTTATATGTTAACGTATACCTACTTACATCATGCGAAGGTTTTGGTTATCATGATTTTGTAACGCTAAAGTCAACCAATAACCAACCCATGAAGAAACTAATTTTTGAACGCTGCTTCAACATTTATTACCTACATGTAACTTAAATAAATTGTACGCATGCAAAGTCATGCCACTATTAACGCATAAATATCGTATTAATACTCGACCTAAAATATACATTAATTTGAAATAAAACCAAAATAAAGTCAGCAAATTAAAATGAAATCGTGGAGAATTGGATATGCGGTTGCGATGGCGATAGTGCTGATTGTTGCTGCTGATTATGCGGCGGCGCACGAGGATGGTTTAGGTAGTTGCTACGCTGGATGTACGGACGGTTGTACGGATCCTTCCAACTGTTACGAATACTGTGAACACGAATGTCCGGCGCGGCCGCCGGTGGTGATAGGCTGACGGATCGATTAATTTTAAGGCTTTATGTTTTGTAGGATGAAAGCTTTAATTTATTTCTGCTGTGCGGGTTTGCACGCATTCTGTTCGACGAAAGGGCTGTGTCAGAGTCTCAGAGAGGTCATCTTGCACACCAGCTGCTCGACGGAATTACTGTCACAAAAGCGTGACTTATCTCCAATTGGTGTTAATGGGATTAGTTATGTAACCTGATGCAGGTAATAAGGCAATAGTAAAATTTTATTTTTAAAGATTATATTTTTAATTCCACCTGAAATGTTGAGATTTTATCAACAATTTTAAGCAATAATACAAATTTAATATTATTAAATAATCATGATAGAAATTAGAGAGAATATAGCACTATAATGTGAATGAAGCCGTTCACTAGCTAGCATTTTTGTGCAAGTCACACAAATAACTTGTGAGTTTCATGTGATTTTCTACAAACAAATAAAATGATATAATAACTTCAGGAAAGAAAAAAACTCGCTTAAAAAAAAAAAAAACTTCTATGTGCATGTGCAAAACACTAAAACTAGCTAAATAGCACTATTATTATTATTATTTTTTTTTATTTGATGAATTTATATGATTGACCATAATGTGACCAAATAGCACTACGTACTCTTTTTTCAAATGTGATAAATGAGCAAGGATTACTAAAGTAGGAAATGAGACGAGTCTACTTGTATAAGAAAAAAAATAATAATATCTTAGGATGCGTTTACTTTAATTATAAAATTTTCATTGGAAAATGTTGGATAAAAAAAGATGAGAAAATACTATAATTTTCTCATTTTTTAAAATATATTTACTAGAAATGAAAAGATGAGAAAATGTTGAAAAATATTTTCACATCACTGCTCAAAGATAATATTATCCAACATTGGAGAGAAAATTAATGAGTGAAAAGGAGCTGTTTGATAAAATATTCCACCCTAATCGGAGAAAATTTTTCTATCATAGTAAGCATGTGAAAATAGTGGGAAAATGATGAAAATATATTTTTTCTCTCCTTTTCCATCAATGTGTGTTCTCATTGATTGTAAATTTATCATGAAAAAATGAGGGATTAAAAAAAAATCAAGCTTTAAATTCCTCCTTTCTTTTCTCTCATTTCCTATAAAATAAATTTTTACCATGTATATTTTCAGAAAAGAATACCACAATTGCCGACAGCAGTGATAAGATATTCTTTTAGAAAACTTTTGAATTCACACACAAATGTTCAAATAGGAAGACGATTCTATAAGGACATGGTGCTTCAGCGACTCTCATCGTCATGATAATTGCAGATCTAAATTAATAACGATAATAACAATGGAAATAAATAATAATATCCAAATTTTAGTAGGCAATAATTACGTAAGTTTTAACTAATATAATATTCTTTTACCATTCTAGCTCGCCTTAATATTTGCATATTATTTACACTATAAAATACATAGACCCAGATATTTATTAGCTATGACCAAGAAAAAAGATTTTTTAAGGAGTATAATTCTAAAATCTTTATAGAATTTATAATTACAACATGACTTTTATACGTTATAATAACAATATCATCTTGTTTTTCCTTTTTGCACTTACAACATCTCTAAATTGTGAGTGGTGATCGCTACATGTCGGACAAACCTTGCCAAATATGGGATGTGATTTCATAAAAGGTAAATATATGGTGTTGTAATTGCAAATTTGGGGAAAAGATTGTGTTATTTGCTGAAGTTAAATCCAATTTAAATACCATTTCCTGATAATATATATAAGATCCTAAGGTAACTAATTAGATTCAATATTCTTAATAAATATAGCATTTGCTTTTCAACTATATATATAGGCACGTATATTTACAAAACCTGCATACCCGAAATCCAGTACACAAACCTGAACGATTTTATTTATTCACTTACAAAAAATCGAAGATGAAAATCGTTTTTGTTTTATTTATGATGATGATTGTCTCGATTGAGTGTGAAACTAAAGATGAATGTTATGGACGCTGCATTGAAGATTGTGGACGTGCAGGAGTGCAATGCATCAATATTTGTGCAATTACGAGGCATTGTGATGGCAAACCCGCCGCCGCCTCCGGAAACTCTCGGCTGTCCACCGCCGCTGCTGATGAGTTTCAAGTTGCTGATGTATTACCATAGAAGAAAGGAACACCACATAATTAGGGGAGAACCTAAAGATACAACTTCCTAAATATGTACCCTAAGAAAAACCTAATTATGTAGAACTGGATATCTTATTATGATAAAATAAGGAATTAAAAAAAAAAAAAATCAGCCCCTTTAAATTCCTCCTTTCTTTTCTCTCATTTCCTACAAAATAGAATTTAATATTATCACATCAAAAATTAAGGGATAATATTATCCATCACTCATTTGTAGTGTAAAGAAAATGAGTATTTTTATTTATAAAGTATTATAAGATATATTCTTTGCAGATAGAAGTTTTTTTAGATCTTTCTATTTTTACTAATAAAATACTATTAATTATTTACGTAAATCTTATTCCTATTAACATAGGAGTATAAAATTCGATTACTTGGTTTGGAACTTGGTTCAAATATTTTAAATTCTACTTTACTATTTTTTTATATATTACTTGTTATATCTAGTACACTTTGGGGGTTGTAAATATGTGTCATACTTAACAATCGATCAGATATGATCAGCAGTTTCCAAATGCCTGCAGTCCATAGTCAGTGATTGAAGCATCTTGCAGTTGACTTCTCTATCAATTTTACACCCGACTACAGATAGTCAAGTGAGTGTTAGAGACTGCTAGAGGATTTCGTTCAAAAGCATGGAGATGAATTACAATTGATTTGCTCTTTATCTGCCTGGCTGAAGAATAACCCTACAAACTACCATACAAGGCTTGTAGCCAAGCATATGCTTATGCTTGCAGGTGATTCCTCACAATACAAAGTGTTTTACAAATATGCAAGGCCACGTTAAAAGAAAAACTATAAATGATTTCCAATTTACAATGCGCACCTACTTTCGCCTCAAAAAACCTATGATTTCTAAATTAATTTATATTTCTCATTTAATGTGTATTTTGTTTTGAGGCATGTGCAATTTGCATATCAATTTGGAGTTCCAAAAGATCACTTGTTTGTCACATATCATGATTTTAGCTTTTGCTTTCTATTTAATTGTTTGGTCCTTGTGAGTTGTTTTCTAGTTTATGAGAAGTTAGAGGCATAGACAGTAGGATAATTCTTTTCAAGACGTATACTATTTAGACTCAAAAAGTCAGTTTAATTTGTGGGTTTCTGGTCGCCGTGGTAGGTAACACTTAATCTGTATCTTTTATGTGAAATGATTCTAAATCAATGAATGATATTGCCATTTTCATTTGAGTAGCCCAATGTATGGTTGCTTGAGTCACATGTATAGGCTAGCTTGATGAAGGCTTGGACAGTCCGATTCAGAACTGATTAATAATGATCTTGGAAATCTGCAATTCTAGGCCCTCAGGATCCCCTTTGTAACTTTATGTTGGTTCAGATTTTCATGCATCTTATTGTTCTCTGTATTGAAATGCCATGGTTTCATCTACCTTCTGACTACTATGGTTGTTTCAATCAGTTTGGAAGAATGATCCTCGGAGAGATAATACTGACTACCACATTTGTACTTTTTTCATGTATAGATGCGAAACAAGTGTTCGGTGGAAAATGTTCTGTTCAAGTTTACCGTATACAGGCCTGCCTTCCTAAGGATCCAGCAACGCTTTGGAATCATGAGTTTGTTCAGGCTAAAGATCTACTTAAGCAGCCATCAACTGTTGATAATTGTTTGCGAGATAACAGGTTCCAAAGGCCTCTAATTCTCTACCTTGAACAATTAAAACCTTTTATAGAATGAAATAGGAATTCTGTTGTCTTAAATATTTACAAATGTATCCTCATCATAGCACGTATGCTTTACAAACAAAAAATTTAATGTCGCTAAAACTTACTGACAGGTTTTCTGGAATTTCAAATTCATTTGTTAAGAGAAACACCTTTGGGCACTGGAAGCCTGCACGTGAAATTAACAGGAGTCTCAGGTCTGTTGAGCAGTTCTTCTATTTCTCAAACTACAGCTGCTCCACAGTCTATTCAAAAATCTGCTCAGATTGTTGTTTCAAATGCAGGGGTGAAATCCCCTAGCATTGCAAAGCTTGTGAAAACTGAAGGTAATGTAAAGCCGGATCTAGCACAGGTAGCAAAAAAAGAAAAAGTTCCTCGGTCTTTCCCTAACAACAAAAAGGGCCAAAATGATAAAAAATTCTTCTGGAACTGGAGGTTCATTAGCTAGCATATGGGGTCGAGCATCCGCAAAGCCTAAGCCTGATGCTTGCTTGGTTCAAACTGACAAAGCCAGACAAGGCTCTTATGGTTAGCCTAATATAAATAGTTGAAAAGCAAATGCTGAATTTATTAATACTAAATCTAATTAGTTACCTTAGGATCTTGTATATATTATCAGGAAATGGAATTTAAATTGGATTAACTTCATCTGATAACTCAATCTTTTCCCTAACTTTGCAATTACAACACCATATATATATATATTTTTAGCGATCACCACTCACACAATTTACAGTGGTACACACTATATTTTGGGACAAATGATCCCATTTGAGGCAATTGTGGCATTATTTTCTGAAAATATACATTTTCAAGTCTAGATTTAGGATTTAAAATCGGGTTCAATTTCGGATTTGTTATTTTTTTCGATCAATGTACTAATAGTATATTACATTTGTTTTTTAGAATAAAGTATATTATGTACTTTAGATACAAAACTTTCAATGTCGGATACTATGCAACGATTGTCAACTGACACTACACCTGCTAAATTTCTAGCGGGACTACCCACTAGGAATCTAGGATATGAAATCGGGGAAAATATGAGAGTTTTTAAATAAAAATAAATACGTATACCTTAATTGAAACTTCATAGTTTTCATCGATTGAAACCAAAGTAACTGACCGTACAAAAATTATATAGATGTGAATAATATCCTTCATTTATTTGCAAATGCTCATAAAGTGTGAATATAAGATAGTATAATGCATTTAATCAAATTTCAACTGTAGAGAAAATAAAGGTGACAGACAGGATTGTATTCCAGTCAAAACATGCAAGAACCAGCTATACGATTTTTTGAAGTGAGAAAAGTCGAAAGGTGCAAATATTTAAAAGAAAGAAAAATGCAATGCAGCATAAGCAAAGACACTAAAGAATGGATATCTTTAATTGTTTTTGAAAAGAAAAGTATTTCAGAAATAAAAAGAAGAAAACGTTAACGCACAAGAATCGCAGATGACTGAGAAGTCAAATGAAGTGGTTCAGGCAAACTAACGAGTACAAACTGATTCGAAAAGTTGAATTTATGCTATGAAGGTGACATGATTTAAGGGTACAATAACAAAATTCTGCATACAATATATGAGGGGTAAATTCTATAACACTACTATGTATCTACAATTCACAACGCCGCATGACAAAGTCTGAGGGAAATTAGCATGGAGAGAGAGAACTAAACTAGAAAAAATAGGAACTCCAAAGTCTACAGTAGTATAGTATGTATGCCCCAATAACAAAAATAATTGCGCTTATCTCAACACTTGCAGAAAGACACCCGGCCCCCTGATCGCCTCTTCCGGGCAGCCAATATAGATGCTGGGCATACGAGAACTAAATTTAGTCGGGCAAACAACCCTTTCAGCAACAGAGATCTGGACAAACTGTGCAGATCTCGTAACATTACAAAATAACTGAATTATTTAAGGAAGTTAAAGAGCCTTACCACGAGAGAAACTGCATGCAGCTGGAACCGTCTGTCTTCTCTGGCCTCAGTGACGTGGTGTAAGCACTGGAATATGAGCAAAAGGGGAGAAAAAAATAAGGGTCGACCATTAAAAGAACTGCTACATAAGATGATAACATGACCAGTAAATGTGATGGCCAACCCACTAAAAACAAGACTTCATATAAGTTTTGACAAGGTTAAGGCATCATGTACAAATTAAAGCAGCATCTAAATATAATTTGAAAATGAAACTTAAATATGCGAATTGATTTGAAATTTCATATTTTTAAAAGGAGCATCTTTGAGACATTAAGAAACTTTGATTATTTTAAATAGGACAAAGGTTTTACCAAAGAAACTTAGAAGAAAACTTGGATAAAAATAATTGCTTCGAAATATTAATCAACATCAGCTGAAATATAAAAATCTATGTATAGACACACATAAAAATCGATGTATAGTATCAGAGAAGTAAGAAGATGCACTAAAAGCACATAATAAATTATGTCTAGATAATAAAACATAATAGAGAGACTGCGAAAACTGGGCAACGCAGCAACTAGAAGAAAATCAATTAATCACCAGCAACAAAACTAGGAATATCACACCGGCCCAACCAATTGCTTTTAGGCTGACGGTTTTCCTTCATTATTCGTACCCCACTCTTCCTCAGCCTCATTGCCATTAACAAGTACAGCACCATCAGTTGAGTCGGCATCCACCACAACAGGCTCTTCCTGGCCATCATCATGCCCTTCTACTTGCTCGCTATGTTGTGTTTCTTGTGCTTCATGTCCATTCTGCTCAGCATCCTGGATAAAATTGAAAAAAGTACAAAAGAAAAATGTACTTAGCGTGAACGAGATAATACAAACATAAGTTCCAGAAGTTAGTACTTGTGTGCTATTAGCAGAATGTGCATGACAGCAATTTTACGAGTTCAATTCCATATATGAGGGTGTTTGGCTAACTAAGCTTATAAGCTCCTAAATCGTTTAGGATGTTAGATATATTTTTGAAAGGTTAAGATGTTAGGTCTTATTTAAAAATAAGTTGTTGGTGTGTTTGGATGATGACTTTATTAGATAATAGTAATGGCAAAGGTAATAGCAATGGCTAAAATACAAGTTTTTAGCTCTTTTTTCAAAGAAAAAGCTGGTTCCCTTACTTCTACCAAAAGAGCATATCTTATAACATCTTTATTTGGAAGCCAATCAGATCTTTTTTTTTTTCAAAATCACTGTCAAACAATTGAAGGTACTTCTAAACTCTAAAACAACTTGTTAGTTTGTTAAAGATCTTATAAGCTCACTCGTAAACCCTCTTTAAAACTTGTGAAGTAAATAGTGAAGAGGAATAACTTCATATTAGCTGAAGCAGTAGGGTTTAATAGGAAAATTATTTGACCAACACCTCATAATCCAAGTCTCCATTTTCTGGTAGTCCTTCTTCTTCTTCTTCCATTTGCATGCTTCTAAAAATTTCTACAAGGCTTGCTGTTGATCTATCAGCATGCTGCAGATATTCAGATGCTGGAGGATATTTTCCCCTACAAAGAAATGGAAACAAATATAGTCCTATCAATATATGTCCAATAATTAAGACAACAGAGGGAAACTATCATGTTTTAAATCCATAGCTAATGAGAACTGTATATTAATATGCTTCAATATTCAACTGTGGAAAGCAGGGGTGGGTAAAAGATAAACCTACAACTGATGGGTAATTCACAAACAAAAAATGTTTGATCAAATAATAATGGTGCATAAATTATCTAAATAGAAAGACCTTGTCTCTGCAGCTTTGGCTTCAACAGAAAAAGCAATTTGCCAATCATCAAACATATTAGGATATTCTTCTGGATCAGCAAGAGATTCGGCAGCTTTCTGATTAATCTGCCAATAATAATGGAGACAAATTGAATAACAAAAAGAACACCAAAGAAATATTCCTAAAGCATGACTCCTACATTTAGTTTTCTTTTGTGGTTTCAATAGAATGCATCTGCAAAGTATCCTAAAGCATGACTCCTACATTTAGGAAGTAGACATAAATAGTAGCAAGATGAGGACCTTGTTGAGGTCCTTTCTCCAAAGAGAAACAATATCTGACACTTTACTTGGGAGGTATGACCGTGCCATCAATGCAGCCTCAGGTATCCGATTGCTACAAAGGATTCATGATTTATTAGAGTTGTTATAACCAAACGATAGACCAACTAGATGAAGTAATGAAAAAACCTGTCAATCAATAGCTGAAGGCAGTCCTCCAATTTACCCAACATAAATAAACATAGGAATGCCACATTGTTTTTCCCATGTTCTTTGGCAAGAGAAGCAAGTTCAGAAATTCCCTCAGCATTGCCTAAAGAAGAGTAGAGTAGCAACAAACCACTCATGTCATTTGCTTGCTTTAAGCACTCCTCCGCCATCTCCAACTGGACCACAGTAAAGAAGCATAAAGTATTAGGAAAAAAAAAAGTCACATCTGGACCAATCTAAGCAAGCATATAATCAAATCAATAAGCTGAAGCATGGATGTGGACAAATGTGCAATCTGGCACCCAGATTAGAATAAATTAAAAGGAATTCAGGGCAAAAAGAATTTAGCAGTTAAACCTTAAAGTCTTAACAAAAGCCCTCATGTTTTAGCTTATAAATTAATAGTCAAGAGAATACCATTCCGGTAGACAAGGCTAGTTCACCCAATTGCTTCCATTTGGACTCACTCTGTGCTACTGTTGCAATTTCCTGCAGTGAAAACCATATTGCACAATAAGAGCTACATAATCAATCCAAAAGACAAGAATTCAGTGTATAACCCGAAAAATATTTTTCCAAAGTCAGCAGCATAAAGAAAATTAGAAGTGTTTTATGAAAGAGTTTCGAGTAATATATAAAACTCTAATTAATATACCCAAAAAATAAACACCATTTACCTTAGCAATCGCTAGTTTGCCTAGCTGTATGGCCAACTCAAATCTGTAATCAGGATCTGTAGCAACTTCAAGTGCGTCTTCTATCATACCTCGTGATTCCAAGAAACGAGCGACACTGCATGCAGTAAGAATTTTTATATTAATCAAATTTAATAAATGGATGCAGGAACTTAGGTGTTAGAATTGGATTGAACGAGAATGTGTAGTGTGTAGTGAGAGGAGAGCAAGTGAGTGAGCCAGAGAGAGAGAGAGAGACAGACAGACAGAGAGAATGAGGTTAAGAAAGTTTTTCTTTCTTGCATTCAGAATCAGTCATTTAGCAATCAAGAAAAGCCAATCTAAGAATGTTAAATCTGACATATATTCTTATAACTATAAAATTCAGAGTTTAAAAAAGATTAAGAAATGCAAGGTATACTTTATGTGTATAAAAAATACAAGTAAATGAGTAATTTTATCATAAGAGCAAGCAAGAACAAAGAAAACCAGATTAATGTGCCTAATTGGCTTATTAATTAAGATGATAGTCAACTCCTCAAATTTAAAACATAACACAATATTTTACAATGATGCTGCACATGAAAATTAATTTCAACAGCAAGTTGACTTAGTTTATCATGCATATATTTTGAAGAGAACATTAAATAACTAACTATAATGTTTAGAATTTAGATGTTAAAAAACCTGTTGAGATGCTCCTTTGGAATTGATGGTAAGACCTCATTCGCCCTTTCCAAGTCACCACGCATTACAAGAGTCTTGTATTCAATCAAGCTGAGCAGCAATGTATATCCGACAACACTGCAATATTACATATAAAGAAAGTTTGAGAGATCACTAAAATTAAACAAGAAGAGTCTCTTCCCCTCGAATCAAGAAGAAAGAGGTAACAGGGTTAAAGATCTTACAAACATTTCAATTCCAATAGTCAAAATAAAATGGCACGGGCTATGTTTTCAAGAGGTATCATGAATTACTCACTTAAATTCTTTGTCGAGGAGATAAACACGACTTTGACTAGCAAGATACCCAAGCAGGTACATGGGTCGGTCTAAATGAAACATTGTTGTCACCTAAAACATCACATAACGCAACATTGTTTTCATACATTCTGGAAATAACATTTAAAAATAAAAGTTATGATAGAAGTACATATGGTGGTGTAAATCCTACCTCACCACCCACACAGTAATTGAGTCTCCAGGAAGAGTTATTGTAAATGAAACAATCCCCGACCCAAAGTCCAGTCCGTACTCGTTCATTAATTTCATAAAGAAGCTCAAAAGCATCTTCCACACCTTGTTCATCTACTGATCTCCCACTATCCAGATGAGCAGAAACAACATCACGCTGCAACATGTAAAAGCCGATTCAGTTAGAAACACTCCCCCAAATGGAACCTTGGTATACATTCATGAGATATAAAATGAATACAGGCCTTACGTTGTATCTAAGTATGTAGAATGATGTATCACTGGCAATGGTCACCAAATCACCGCTATCAGCCCAGTAGAGATTCTGGAACATGTTACCAAGAAACAGATTTATAAAATAAAAAAAAAACAAAAAAAAAAACATAACCTATATGGCCAACACAGTAAGATTCATATCAAATATCTTAATCCGCAATTTTCTTACTTTAACAGTGACATCAATTCTTCGTATCAACCTACAATCAGCCCAATCATAGAAACAAATAAAGTCATTTGAACACATCGCCAATAAATTGCCCCCATGTATATGCTCGGCAGAAAAAGTGGGCCGGATGCTTTTCTTCTCCTGAACAAAACCACTTAATCGTTAACCGTAATAGTCAATAGATGAATCAAAAACTCAAGATTCAATGATGAACACTACACAAACACTAAACATTGTCCTTATGAAGAAGAACCACGCATGCACATTAATGAGTAACTACACGGTGCAACTGTTCAAATGCACTTTAGTAATTCTAGGACCAAAACTGGAAAAAACTAAATGCAGAACTTAAGAAAGAGCATTGAGAGGCCCAAGCAAAGCAAGATACTAAGAATTTCATCTACTTTAAAGTTTATAAAAAGAAATGATCATACAAAAAGGATAAAAAGAAAAGCAACCTGGAAATTTTTGGAGAAAATCTTAATCTTTGATGTGCTTTCTCTAACAGCGTATTCTCCTTCGGTTGACCAAACAAATTCCAATGCCGAGCCAAATGATCTGTTTCTCCATGCCAAAGCTGTGTATATTATGTATTCACCATCTCCACATACAACAACAAACCTCCCATTGGGATTATGCTTTAAGCTCTGCCAAATAAGAATCAAGGAGAGAGAGGACAAGTTAACAACAATATGGCAACCTAGAAGGCAAACAACTGAGCTAGCTTATTTGAGCTTCACGCAACAAGAATGCACCACAAAGATGCAAAGAAATAAAAAAATTCTGAGTTTTTTATACACTAAATATCCCTACAAAATACGCAAAATCTTTTCAATTACAGAAAATTATATTCAATGTCCAAATGCACATGAGGCATTAATTAAAAAAATTAAGGCAAAAAAAGATAGGAAAAGAGGAGGCAGAACAGATAATCATCCATGTTCTTATACACAATCCAACTTAAGATACTTAAATCAACATGTTCATACAAATACCTGTGGATAAAGATCACAATTTCCCAGTTCCTTAACTGCCAAAGGTAATCTCTCTCCATCAGCAACCTGAGATGACTTAATCACATAACTGCATTTGGCTTTAATTGTGTTGTTAATTTAAAGAAAATTCATACCTCATAATCTGCCCCAACACTCTTGATGTTGACAGTCTGAATTTCATTATGCTTGGCCCAAATTATTTTCCCTCCATTGTCCATACTAGCAACAGGTACCTCACGGCCAAGCTTTACCATGATTGTGCCTTCATCATAACCGATTACGACCCTGAGCATTGAGTGATTCAGATGTACTATCCAAATAAAAGAGGCACACATACAAACAGTTTACTTCTCAGCAAATTCTCTATGGTTCAAAAACTTTCTTCAGCATCAAGGTTCAAAAATAATGTATACAGTTACTCAATTATGTTTCACAGAAACAACTATTAAATTTAAATTCAAGATCATGAAACAATATGGAAGCTAGGACTTTCAGAAATATTTAACCGCCATGAATAGATTAGACAGCCTCCAAACCACTAAATTCAATCAATAGCAATGGGACTTACCTTCTTGAACCTTTAATGTAGCCAACTGCCCAAACTCTTTCAAGGCCATAATTCAATGTGTTTTCAAGTCTGCGAAATGATACGAAGGTGAGGCATCTTATGCACGGAATGTGGAAAGAGAAAAATGGGAAAAGTCATCTGCAGGTTAGTTAATTTAACTGAATGCTTTTTTAGGCACTCTAATCTCAATATGGTACGACACATGCGGAATAGTTAATTTAACATTATAGACTTTAGATATCCGAAAATTTGATATAAATTTAGCAAGAGCAAATCTAAAATCAAGAGGTTGGAATTTAATGCATGAGTTGAAAAGTGATTCAAGGAGTCAATCCCTAGTAAACAACCCCTCACCCCACCCCCACCCAAAAAAGATGTGACATGTTATTCTCAAAAATTAGAAAAGCGGTACTCAAAATAAAAGAAACCAATCTTAAGAAAAACAGTAATGCTGTGCAAACAGCAAGGGCATGATAATTTGGAGCCATGAAATCAATAGGAGAGAAGTGATATATGATGGGTGTAAGTATATAACCATCTTCAGCATACAGGTCACCTGTAGGTGGTTGCATGCCAAATGCGGACAGTACCATCCTCAGAACCGGTTATGATAATGGGAAGTTCGGGATGGAAGCAAACTGCGGATACATTATGTGTGTGGCCTTCTAATGTCTGCACACAGCTCTTTGTCTGGTAATCCCACACCTATTTGCAAGTTTTACAGATATTTTAGATTATTGTATACTGTATAGAGCTTCACATTCCATAAGGATAAAGGCAGAACAAGAGACAAACCTTAGCAGTGTGATCATCAGAACCAGTAATTAGATATGGTTTATCACCACCCGTGAAATAATCTACACAATTGACTCCTTTCAGGTGAGCATCCAAGGTAAAGTTCGGATCAGGAGAGCCAAGATTCCAGATCTATGAAATCAATATTGCAAGCTTAAAATGCAATGTCAAGTGAACTGGAAAAAAAAAACGGAAAACAGCTAATCAGTGGGTAATTTCATCCATACCTTAATAGTGCGGTCAAGTGAAGCACTGGCAAAAGTATTGGTATCTTTCGGATTAAAAGTCACTTGCATTACATAGTGAGAATGGCCCTCAAAAATTTGAGTGCACAACCACCCCTTCTCCCAGTCCCAAAGCTTTATTAGCATATCATCGGAGGATGACAGCACGTAGGGAAGAGTTGGATGAACAGCCACACACCTGATATAGTCTGTATGGGCCTCAAAAACTTTTACCTTATCCATTGTATTGTAATTGTACACACGAATGAACATATCGTCAGCACCAGCAACAACCCACTGCTTCCGTGCAATAAATTTTGCTGATCTAACTGCAAGATGATGTGGTAGGAATTAATATAAACATATTTCTCATCAAGTGAAAGATTTCTAGTATCCAAGAATTCAAATTTGATTTTAACATGTACCTGGTAGTTCTGTAACCTCAAAAGATTTAACCATTGTCTGTAGCAGCAGAAATTAAGATTCAGAACATTAGTTTAATGCGCGAGTAAGAGAGGATATGTGAAAGCTAGTTACAGAAATGTCAAGGAACTTAACATCCCTTTCAAATAATTCTTCTTGATAATGCACATCCTTGTTATCATATTACAATGTAAGCATGCCGATGTCCATTAGATTCACTGTACTTAGAGAAACTAGCCTCTTAAAGTTGAATTCTATAGCTCTGGTAAGGCACATTGTACACAATATCTACCCCACATTTGCATGTGGGGTCAGGGAATTAGGTCTCATATGACACAACACTGAGTAGCTTTTTTTCTTTTACCGACACAGGATGACGATGATTAACAATTTGAAAATTTCAGACACCAGAAATAAAGTCAACCTCATTTCTAGAAGAAGTCTGTAAAACTATTCCTCTAATTGATGAGATGTCACGCAATCTTACGAGCTGTTTAAACTCTAAAACCTTACTTTATTCTGAAGTTTACAAAGAAAACCAACCATTCAATCGGATATCATGATATCAATTGTGCATTCCCCATACCTGAGTCTGGTAATTCCAAATACAAACAGTCCCTGAATACAAACTTGCCAATATCCTGTAAAATCACAGGAAAACATAAATAACTAAATTTTGGGGGCGAATGTGGAAAACTGAAGAAACAGATCAGTGTACTGCAGCTGGCATATAAGCAAGTCAGGCATATAATCCATCCCAGAAACACAAACAGCTCAAACACTATTGCCTAGATGCAGTAAATTGACAAATGTAGCAATACTTAGAAGCTGATTAACAAAGTAACCACAGGGAACATGATGTGTTACGTGTATATGTTGATCTCTTAAATTTGTAACTAGGAAAAAGCTGGTAAATTGTTGAACTGATTCAGTTGTTGTGCCTCAACCAGAAATAACAATTCCTCTTCCATAAAATAACCGAACCTTTCATCAGGAAGTATTTCCATATTGCAAATTAAAATGTAAACGCAACTACTAGGACGTATTAGTTGATTGCCCAGGAACATACCATGGCTCTGTTGGATGTAGATCCACTGATTTTACTCTTTCTGATCGTTGTGCAAGCTTCCTCTGATAAATTAATTAGAATGAAATATGTAAAACGTCAGCTAAACACTCTTATCCGATGCAGACAAGGAAAATCACACGCACAGTCTCAATTGAAACGATTTCGGTACCTTGATTTCTAATCTGAGCGGCTGCACCAAATTCCAGAATAAAACAAACAAACAACAAAAAATGAGTCAGTAAACAATAACCTTACCTCAGATCTTTACAAAACCGAAAATAAATCCCAACAAATTGCCAATCTACCGCTCAAATTCAAAGCAATCGACATGTCGAGTCTCAGTCCCAGAATTACAAGCCAGATCGATTGGAACACACGCTAATTAACATCAATTCGAAAAGGATGGTAGATCTAGCAGACAAGCGCCTAATGCGAAATTGCTGAATAACAATCGAATTAAGATAGAAGCAGAGAAAATCACCATTTTCACAGATTTTGTTTACAATTGGGAAGCCTGGAGATCGGAGTGTAAGATCTGCGAAGAGTGAGTGAGTCGAGAAACACGCACTTGAATACTGAGATCAAGAGAGAGAAAGTGCGCGTATTATGTAATCAGAGAGAGAAAGTTGAGGCTTCGCTGTGCATATATCACAGCGAGTGTGTAAATTTTTCATGACAGAGATGAAGGTATTTTTCTATGAAATTCTTTTTTTTTTTCGAAAACAAAATGAAATTCTTTTTTTTTTCTTTCAGAATAAACTAGCGTTTAACCCGTCGAATTTTGACGGGAATTATTTTATGTTATCATTTATAATTATTTTTATTACTATAACATATGAAATAGTTTATATATAAATTGTTTCTTTAATTAATTTAATATGATCAAATTAAATTAGTAATACAATATTTGAAATAATATTAATCTTAATCACTTTCGTCAATTAAATGTAGATTGTGATAATAGAAATACATTTTTATATAAATATTCATTTGATGAAGTTTATAAAAAGTTGATGTGGGATTGAATATTATAGAAGAAAAAAAAATGTAAATTTGAAGTATGATATGATGTACGATTGATGTGTCGCATTTACTGTTAATCGTATATCGATAATATTTACTATCTCCGTCCTTCAAATATTTTCCTTTTTTTTCTATTTTGGTTCGTCCCCAAAACATCTTCCTAACCTATTTTTAAAAACAATTTCACTAATTATTATTCTTACAATTTCACTTTTTGTGGGACTCGTTCTCCACTTTCACTAACTATCACTCTTACAATTTCACTTTTTGTGTGACCCATTCTTTACTTATCAAATGCATAACTAACTTTTATTAAAACCTGTGTCATCCTCTCTTAGGAAAATGTTTGGGGACGGAGGGAGTATTAAGTTTGTTCAAATTCTTTCAATTTGACGGATAAGAAATAATTTAATTAAACATATGTCATCTGAGTATCATCTCATATGGACCTAATAAGACCAGATAATAATATGAAACTCTAAAGACCACCGACATTTGAACGTCAAAATTTTAAAAATCATATTCTTTGGAGTTTGAAATACCACATCTGAATTTTGAACATCATCTTTTATGGAGCTTGAAGATTATAACTTACTTGTAAGTATCATTTTGTCTAAAATTTGTGAAACTATAATTAAGTTATGAGAATAATCTCGTCTCAAACTTTAAACCACAACGTCAAATTTGAAATCATATTCAATCACACACACACACACACACACATATATATATATATATAGAGAGAGAGAGAAAAAAAGGTTAAACAGAGAATGACAAATATGTAGAGAAAGAAGAATTAATCTGGAGCCTCCAAAATTATAATGGCCGATTTTTTTTTTCTGTTTCTTTTCCTTAATTATAGCCAAAAGGCTATATATGTAATTCAATAATTTTATGCAGCCTCTAATTAAGGATTATAAATCTTTAATTATCTTTTTTATTTTGGTAAGATATTATCTTTCCATATCTTCTTCTTTTTTCTTTTCTTTTTTCCGTCCATATCTGAAATCTTCAATATATTTTTCTCCCAAATCTCTGTATACTATATAAAACAATCATCATTAACAATTTTTTTATCTCTCCAATCTATTCGACCCCATTCCCCCATTTGTTTATCGATATTGTTCAAAAATAGTGTTCGTAATTTTTTTAAGCCTATTCAAAATATTTTGTGTTAAATATTTTATGTCAGTAAGAAAAAATTCATATATTTTATTTAGTTGTTCATAATTTGTTTATGCTTGTTCAAAATATTTTATCTCAGCAAGAAAAAATCAAATATTTTATTTAGTTGTTCATAATTTTTTACGATTTGTTCGAAATGTTTTATGTGTAATATTTTATGCCAGCAAGAAACATTCGAATATTTTGTTTAGACGTTCGTAATATCATTACACTTGTTCGAAAATTTTTATGTTAATTTGGTGAATAATGTTTTTGATAATCATAAATTAAGATTATTGAAAATTCATAAATATAACATGTAAGGAATAATAACAATTTTTAAATGAACAGATTACACTTTCTTAATGAACAAAACATAATTCTAAGGAACAGAAAGTTAAGAGCGTTATGGTCGTCAAGGGGTTCCGGTCTCTTGGCGTATGTTTGCAAGTATGATAACTTGATTTGATTACGTATGTGACGTATATGGATATTTTCTTTATGTTCCTCACTGAGTATATTTTTTCAATATGCTCACCCCTTATCTTTTCAGTTTTGCAGTATCAGATTCGAAGTGGCCATGGACATGGAGAATGACTAGGGATAAGGATTTTCACATTGAACATTTTAGTTGAACTTGTTAAGTTTTAGTTTATTGTTTTATTTTTTTTTTCTTTCATTTTATGTTACTACTTTAGTTTTTTTTTTTAATTATTTTAAACTTTGATAGTCAAGAAAATTTATTTTAACTTTCAGTTTTTTTTTTTCAAGAATTTAAATTAAAAAGATTATGAAAGACGGGCTGTGACAAAGTTGGATGAAGTAGTGTCCGAAACAGAGCTAAATTATTTCAGTACTACATTTGAAAATGTTTTTTGTTCAAATTTTATTCCATAATTTATGTAAAATCTTTTTCTTGAATGTATAAATAAAATTTCACGTGTTGAAAATATAAGTTATGCTTGTAAAATCATTTCTAGAATGTCTAAAATGATGTTTTAATAGAATATAAAGTTTGAAATTCAACCCCAATTGATCTAAGTTGTAAAATAATTGCACTTAAACTATATAATATATACACTTTTGTAGTTTTGGATTCGATCGAATCTCATCGGGGACGCAATTATAGAATCACGAAAGTATCAAATACTACTTTTTATGTCAAATACAAATTATTTTATGAATGTGTTTGCTTTGAGGAATAAGGAATTTTCTAGAGGAGCTCTAAAGATTTTTTATTTTATTTTTAAAAATCAAATTTTAAAATCGAAAACTTCAACGTAAAAAAATCATGTTAAAAGAATAAGTGGAAATATGATGTATTTATAAGAGAAAGTTGATAATAGTAATAATAATTAAAAAAAATAAAAATCAACAACTAAATCCTAATTTTGCTTTTTAAAATAAGTGGTGTGTGCAACGCACGCGCCTCCTATAAAAGCACAACGAGCCGAGCTCATTCTATCAAGTTGTGCATCAAGCCGAGGGGCTTGGCAGCGGGGCAGGGTTTAAGCCCGCCCAACGCAGCCTGTTATGGATGCTATAAGAAATGTTTATTTTGATATTATAAAAGATTCGAACAAATTACATAAAATTATGGGTAATATTATACTTAATTTTTATCATCTTGTAAATAGTGAGATAAATATATTATTTTTCAAAACAAACAAAATATAAATAATATGATCCAAAATGATAAATTTATGCCTAAAATGATAAATTTATGGTATTAGCTCTAAATTTATGTCTTATTATATTATCTCTCTATTTAAAAAGATTAAAAAACAAACAAACAAACAAATGCATCCTATAAATTTGCAATATTTGTTCTCCTTTTAAAAATACAAAATTTATAATTTTTACGAAAAGTCAGATTTTTACTATAAAATAGTATGAACTCCATTTATTTTAGGTTTGTGTCCATTTTGTTCTATAAAACTTATAATTTGTCAGTATCCTCTTTAGATTGAGCTCTTTAAAATAATTTATAAATTGTTTAGGAGGAAGTTCATTCAAATTGTAAAATTAAGTTCTAAAAGCTTATAAGCTCTCAAAAAGTAAGTTTCTTTATTCTAACTTATTTTCTCATTATGTTATAAGCAGCTCTCATTTTACAAAAATAATTCAACTACTATAGTTTTTATTTTCATCATATATCATTCTAATTTCATTTTCATTCAATTTTATCTTTTTAACAAAAACTTTATCTCTCTAACTAAAAATTCTTTCTTTAGCTTATAAATTCAATTACCCAAACACTTTGACAACTTATAAGTTTTTTAAAAAAACTAGGGTTAATAGTGTTTTTATGTTCCGAACTTTTAGCGTTTTTCATAAAATGTCCCGAACTTTCATTTTCTCCTAAAAACCCTGAACTTTTAGTTTTTTTCACAAAATGTCCCGCTATTCAAAATTTGATGACAGAAAGATCATAAAAAATCACAAATTTTCAGCGATTTTCAACAATGGTAGTTCCTAATATGGTTTTCCAACAATAACGGTCCCCAAAATATTTCTTTCGGCGAGATAATTTATCTTTTTATCACTAAAATTTTGTATAGCGGGATATTTTATGAAAAAAATTGAAAGTTCGAAATTTTTCAGGAGAAAATGAAAGTTCGGGACATTTTGTAGAAAACGCTGAAAGTTCGGGACATAAAACACTATTAACCCAAAAAACTACTACATCTTTGATCACTAATTTCTTAGCAACAAATACTGCAACTAACACAGGCAATTGTAGCAAGTAAAAAGTAACCGAGTATCGTATCCACAGGGACTGAAAAATCAAAATCACTCTAGCTATCTCCTAAACAAACTAAAATAGTAGACAGGCAAACGAAAATAAAGATTGATTTACTAAAACGCAAATAACAAATAAAAACACTTAGGAAATTCAAATAATAAAAGACTCTGACCCTAGGGATGTACTTTTACTAATTAACTACATGCATTTAACCTATTGATTCAATTACCAATTTAATCCAACCCTGACGAGAGATCACAAAACTATTCACAAGCTTCTCTAACGAACACCTATGAAAGTAGATTAATTTACCCCCTTCACATTCAAGACTCCAAGGAATAAATTAACTCCCAAGCGTACACAAAGAATAGCTCCCTATAGTTTCACCTATCCCATTCAAGTGTCAAGGCTACTACTATAACATGCATTCCTGAATCGGCTGAACAATTATCGCATTCAAGACTCAAACTGAACAGCTAGACATGTAAATTATTGGCCAAATAATTCACAAGAAATTAAGCACCAGGAATCATGAATCACAAGTTGAAGACAAATTGATATCAATAAATCATACACACATAATTAAATAGCTATGTACAAACCCTAGGTTCAGATAAACGAACTAGCCAGACATACTAAAATAAATCAAAAGCATAAATACAAAGAAAGCAATTAAAATAAATGAAATAGATAAAACCCGGAAGAAATTCTGGATGAACAGCTTGAATCTTGAATCTTGCAGGAAAATAAATCTAATCTATGAAAGCATTAAAATCCTAAGTCTAAAACTGAAAAATGTGAAAAGAGGTAAAGAGATGTGAAAAGATGTGTCTAATAGGTCAGGGAAAGGACCTAGGCACAGGAGATAAATACAGTGTAGAGCTCGAAAATACTGATAAAATCCGAAAATCCCGCAAAATCCCGAAAATTCGGAAATTCCCGTCGGGCACTATTCACTTCTGTGCGCGACTTTCTTGTTTCGGCCATATCTTCCTCGTCCGAACTCGGATTTGCGAACCGTTTGCGCCTACGAACTCGTATCGAGACGAACTACAACTTTCATTAAGATCAACAGTCCAAATTCGAACTCCATATTTCTGTAAAATTCATCAAAGTACGAGAAAGTAACATATTTCACAAGATAAAACAATTTAAGCACAAAACAATCATCCAACACTCAATTTCCCATAAAATTAACATCATAAGAACACTAAAAACCATGGAAACATAAGTGTTATCAACTCCCCCAAACTTAAGCCATTGTTCGTCCTCGAATAATGAGAAGAACACAATCAATATCACGAATGGGTAAGAAATCTAGCTCATCGATGCCTCCGAAAGAATAAGAATGATAGAATTCTCAAATCCTCAATAATTAAGCACAAAAATCACCAATAAACACAACTTATAGCAAAATCAACCTTGACATTCCAAACAATTGAATCTCACAAGGTATGTGTATCACTCAACTCTCAATTTGATGGAATATATATGACGTGTATGCTCTCATCGAATTCAATACAATGTAGATCACTTGACATAGGCTTGCCAATCGTCTACAATCTCCATCGCTAAAAGTGTGTCAGGACTAAGATCAAAAAGGTCTTTTTTCTTTGGGTTATAATGTAGGGACATTGGTTAAGGTAGGGAAATATAGGCTAAGTGACTCAAATAAATCAAGAACACCAACCTTATGACTTCACTAATCAAGCATGGAATAAATTCCATCTTCCACCCAACTATATCACCATAATCAACACAACTCAAGGGATTTAATCATCACAAAACAGAACTAAATACTCTTTTATACTCTCCATTTATTTCCAACAAACACAAAGTCGATTTTCTAACAAATATCTCAAAGTACACTCGACTTCACATTTTTTTTTCTTTTTTTTTCTCAATATTTATTTTTTTTTCTTTTCTTTTTTTTTCTTTTTTTCACAACCTTCTAGAGCTTATAAGAGCAAATAGTAGCACAATATCATCCCTTTTTTTCACAGCCCACTATGAATATTCAACACACAAAGATTCCCATATACTACATCACCCCCTATCATCCGGCTAAAGAATAAAAGCTAGATAGGCTCAAAGTAGATAACAAAGGATAATTTTTTTTTCAAGGACAGTGTTTGGGATAATAATGTGGCTAACAAAAGATGGCCTAAAATCATCTCCTAATCCTGGGCACAACAGCAACCTCGACACAGAAACCATGACAAGTTCTAGAAGATCACCACATGCATGACAAAACTCACAATAAAGAATAAACTGTGTATGATAAACAGTTATGGCTCAAAATCTCACATGTTTATTCAACGTCTAAAAGTCAAGGTCAAAATCACTCTAGAATTATGCAAATTAGTTCCAATTATGCTTAAATCATCAAAGAAAATCAAACTCCAATTATTTTTTCACAGAAATCATCATTGGCATCTCACCAGAAATCTAATGGAGCATTAATCATCTCAAAAACAGAACAATCACACACCACCAACCAAGCTGGATAAAACAATAAAGCCAACAAAAAGATAAAAGTGATACACATATCTACTCTCACCCCCTCCCCCAAACTTATTACAGAACATAAGTTCGAAAATAAGTTTGGAGGGATGATGATATGTGTGTCACTACTCACAGGAAAAAAAAAATGCTCCACGGTGGTGGTATGGACAAGGCGCGAGTTCTCGCATCTTCCAAGCTCAACACTGCACTAAACTCCCAAACAAAACAAAGAAAACAAAGAAACAAAAAGAAACTAAAAGAAAGAAAATAAAACAACGAAAACGGTTGGGTTACCTCCCAACAAGTGCTTAATTTAACGTCTAGAGCTCGACGATACCTCATGTTCTCAATGAACATCAAACACAGCGGGCGTGACAGAACGCTTAACACGAACAGAGGTAGAAGACCCATGCGCATCAGCTGCGTGAAAAACGACGCTTCCATTGGGCACATCTATCATAGCCCTCCCCGTAGCTAAGAATGATCGACCAAGAATCAACGGCGGATTTGTATCTTCAGGAATATCGAGGACCAAGAAATCCGTAGGGAAGACGAGCTTGTCAACCTTCACAAAGATGTCGTCAAGCTTTCCTCTCGGCTTCACTCTTGATCTATCCGCCATCTGAATCTCCATTGAGGTCGGCTTGAGATCTCCAATTCCCAACCGCTTGAAAACAGAGATGGGCATCACATTGACACTAGCCCCTAAATTGCAAAGAGCCTTGGGAAAGAGCTCTCCTCCAATCTCGCACTCAATGGTGAAGCTACCCGGATCTTTCTTCTTCGAAAGTAGCTTCATTGGCAGCTCAGTGCCCACAGCTGTCGCCTGCGAGATTTTCCTATCCTCATGATCCATCTTCTTGGTGTGAACGACTGCCTTTTTTTCTTTATCATTGGCAGAGGAACGGATATTGGCAGAGAAATGGTTGATTTCTCTGCTCTGGCTGTTGAGTTCTGAACTTTGCTTCGCTGCTCTGCTATCTTGAGGCTCTGCACGCCGGTCTGATTCTTCAAGTAGCCTCTCTAGCTCATCCACTATGCGTCTATGCTCTGTCTCCTCGGGATTTACAACTTTTCTCTCGTTCTTGCAATGGGAGATCTCCAGCTTGATTTCCTTGGCATTCTTGCCGTTCCTCCGCTCTGGCCGATCCCGCTGCTCTGCAGAGGAATGGTGATTCCTCTGCTCTGTACGATCTCGCTGCTCTGGCCCGCTTCTCACTTGAATTGCGTTACATTTTTTGCTCGGCTTCTCAGCACATTGCTCTTCAAGCACCTTCCTCTTCATCAGCCTACGGGGAAGTGGACCCTTTGGAATGTATTCCCTAAGTGGAACAGGAGCCTTGTGTGGTTCCTCAATCAGAGATTCATGCTCCTTGCTCGTCTCCTCACAGTTTGCCAGGAAAAATTCAATCGCTTCCTCATCTTCAGGAGACACAGTGTCATCGAAAATCGCATTGCATTTGCCCTTTGGATTGACAGTAGTGTTGCTCGGGAATTGGCTCGACTTGTGCTGCGCGGCTGCTTGGTTGGCAATCTGACCAATTTGAGTCTCCAACATCTGCACTTGCTTGGACAGTGCTGAGAAATTATTTTCAATATGACCCACTTGAGACTCCAAATTGGTCATTCTTGTATTAACAGTTGTCTTCATACTAGACATCTCTGTTAACATCTGCTGCATCATATCCAACATTTGAAATTGAATTTGCTCAATAGTTGCCATCGTATGCAGTGCCTGAAAAAACGAGAAATAGAAAAATAAAAATAAAAAGAAACAGTAAACGCCTAGTCCTATCGGAAATATTAAAGCAACTTCTAATCAGTCCCCGGCAACGGCGCCAAAAAGTTGATCACTAATTTCTTAGCAACAAATACTGCAACTAACACAGGCAATTGTAGCAAGTAAAAAGTAACCGAGTATCGTATCCACAGGGACTGAAAAATCGAAATCACTCTAGCTATTTCCTAAACAAACTAAAATAGTAGACATGCAAACGAAAATAAAGATTGATTTACTAAAACGCAAATAACAAATAAAAACACTTAGGAAATTCAAATAATAAAAGACTCTGACCCTAGGGATGTACTTTTACTAATTAACTACATGCATTTAACCTATTGATTCAATTACCAATTTAATCCAACCCTGACGAGAGATCACAAAACTATTCACAAGCTTCTCTAACGAACACCTATGAAAGTAGATTAATTTACCCCCTTCACATTCAAGACTCCAAGGAATAAATTAACTCCCAAGCGTACACAAAGAATAGCTCCCTATAGTTTCACCTATCCCATTCAAGTGTCAAGGCTACTACTATAACATGCATTCCTGAATCGGCTGAACAATTATCGCATTCAAGACTCAAACTGAACAGCTAGACATGTAAATTATTGGCCAAATAATTCACAAGAAATTAAGCACCAGGAATCATGAATCACAAGTTGGAAGGCAAATTGATATCAATAAATCATACACACATAATTAAATAACTATGTACAAACCCTAGGTTCAGATTAACGAACTAGCCAGACATACTAAAATAAATCAAAAGCATAAATACAAAGAAAACAATTAAAATAAATGAAATAGATAAAACCCGGAAGAAATTCTGGATGAACAGCTTGAATCTTGAATCTTGCAGGAAAAGAAATATAATCTATGAAAGCATTAAAATCCTAAGTCTAAAACTGAAAAATATGAAAAGAGGTAAAGAGATGTGAAAAGATGTGAAAAGATGTGTCTAATAGGTCAGGGAAAGGACCTAGGCACAGGAGATAAATACAGTGTAGAGCTCGAAAATACTGATAAAATCCGAAAATCCCGCAAAATCCCGAAAATTCGGAAATTCCCGTCGGGCACTATTCACTTCTGTGCGCGACTTTCTTGTTTCGGCCATATCTTCCTCGTCCGAACTCGGATTTGCGAACCGTTTGCGCCTACGAACTCGTATCGAGACGAACTACAACTTTCATTAAGATCAACAGTCCAAATTCGAACTCCATATTTCTGTAAAATTCATCAAAGTACGAGAAAGTAACATATTTCACAAGATAAAACAATTTAAGCACAAAACAATCATCCAACACTCAATTTCCCATAAAATTAACATCATAAGAACACTAAAAATCATGGAAACATAAGTGTTATCAATCTTATAAGCTCTTAAAACATCTTATAAGCTCTTGTTATAAGCTCCAATAACTTATAAACTCTTTAAAATAAGCTTAGCCAAACACCCACCAAAAGAGTTATGGAAATTGTGGGTGACATTATTTTAAGATAATGTCTTTTTTTTCTTTAGAAAGTCACTTCTACTAGTACTATTTTATTACACTGTATTAAATAATAATACTAATTGTAATACTCCCTCCGTCCCATGAGGTATGACCTAGTTTTTTTCGGCACGTGAATTAAGAAATTAGTATTTTGTGTGTCAAGTATGATAGGTGAAAAAGTGAAAAGGTGAATAAAATGTATTTTTTTTGTCATTTTTAGAAACAGGTCAAGCTTCGTGGAGCAAACTAAAATGGAAATTGTGACATGCTTCTTGGGACGGAGGGAGTATTAGTTGTTATTATTCTACCTAAAATAATTTATTATACGTGTTCTTATCTTTAATTTTCCTGACAAATATCAATAAAATAAGATCTTAGTTTAAGAATGTACTCTGTATATTAATTTTTCGAATAAAACTCAATATATAAAAACACAGGATCCTGGTTTAACTATTTATTCAGTCTAGGTTACAGCATCATTAATACAAGAAAAAGGCTATCCCAACATTAACTAAGTCAAAGAAAACAATTGAACGACAGTGGATTTTGGACCCAGTCCAAAATGGATCTGGATCCTAATCTGGATCTCAATTTTAAAAATAGATTTGGATTTGGATATGAAAATTTCAGATTCGGATTCGACCCAGATCCGACCCGTGAATCCTTCTTATTTAATTTATATTTTTTATATTTTATATTTATTGTATTAATAATATTAAATATATTAAAAATTAGGGTTAATTGCCAACAAAATACTAAACTTTCGTCTAATTCTAATTTTGCACACAAACTTTGAACTGTAGCGTGAAAATTACTAAACTTTAGATTTTATCTGATTTTGCTACTAATACAAATTCCGGTCAAATATCATGTTAATATGACGTGCCAATATTTGACGAGACATATTTATTATTAATTTCTTATTAAAAAAAAGAACACTAATATATCAAATCAAATAATAATATTTTTTAATTCTCAAGTTTAAATCAATTTTTTTCTAGTTCACTATTACACAACTGATTACTCCGATATATAAAATAGAAGCCATTCAAATAGTATAAATATATATAGTTTATAAAAAAATAATCCTTAGATAATGAAAATTTAATAAACTTTATTACTTAGTTAAATAAATTTTTTTATATATTAAGTTATTGATAATTAAAATGTTCTTTGGCTGACATACCTAAATTCGAAGAATACCCTTACTATTATTGAATTTATTCAATTAATTAATTCAATTAAAAAAATACTATTATTTGATTTGATATATTAAATTATTGAAGATTTGAGTTCTTTTTTTATTGATAATAAATTAAATAAAAAATATTATTTTGCCAACTAATTGTCACACAAGAATAAATATGCCACGTCAAAATTGGCACACCATATTATATATTAGCTTGGTATTTCGCCGGAATTTGGATTAGTAGCAAAATCAGATAAAATAAAAAATTTAGTAATTATCATGCCACAATTCAAAGTTTGTGTGCAAAATCAGAAATGGATGAAAGTTCAGTATTTTATGGGCAATTAACCCTAAAAAATTATAAACAATACACTATGATTTATGTCCATTATGTCGAATTTGTTAGATTTATGTCCATTATTTTCGAAAACATGCATCTGACTTGTTAGATTTTGATGTTCAGAACATGATTTCTTAGATGGGAAAAGGTGCAGATTGGCCCCCGAAGTAGTAGCCCCTATAGCGTATAACACATCTTACTCACTGTGTGTGCAACTAAACCCCTGAACTCCGAGAAAAGGGTGCAAATTCCCCCCTCTGATCTAACGCCGTTAAGTGTCCGTTAACGTTTGGGTTTAATTGCATCCTCTACTTCAGGGGTGGATCTGCACCTTAATTTTATTTTTTATTTTTTAATTTCAGCAACCCACCTCCGACATCAACTTAACCGCCCCCCATACTCATTGGCTCCAACTTACACTTTGTCAGCTCGCACGCGCTCAATCTCTTGATCGTCGACTGCTTACCGCCGACATGCAGCAGCATCACCAACTCCAGATGTATACCTGGATCGAATCCTGCTTGCCAAATCCATATCCGTATTTTTTTTACTTAGGTCAGGATCCGGTCCAAATCCATTAGGTCCAAAAAAACGAGATTCATGTCCAGATCCATTAGATTCACAGGGTCTCGAGTCCTGACCCGGATCCATTCTTTTTTCTCTTTTAAAATAAATTTACAAATATTAAATTAACCAAAAATAAATTCATAATTATTATCTAGAGTTTTAATAATTATTCAAAAATAAATAAATAAAATTTAAATATATATTATATAGATAAATATATACACAATTAATATCATAAGATAAGCCTAAAAGGTTAATGTGTTGGAGGAGATGCTGTTGTGCGGGGCGGTGAAGAAGCTGGTGGCGTTGCTGCATGTAAGCGGTGGGCAGTCGACAACCAAGAGATATTGGGCGCGTGCGAGCTGACAAGGTGTAAGTCAAAAACGATGAGTACGGGGGTGGTTAAGTTGATGCCGGAGGTGGGTTGCTGAAATTATATATATAAAAAAAAAGGTGCAGATCCACCCCTGAAGTAGAGGGTGGTGCAATTAAACCCAAACGTTAACGGACACTTAACGGCGTTAGATCAGAGGGGGGAATTTGCACCCTTTTCTCAGAGTTCAGGGATTTAGTTGCACACACAGTGAGTAAGAGGGGTTATACGCTATAGGGGCTACTACTTCGGGGGCCAATCTGCACCTTTTCCCTTCTTAGATTTATGTCCATTAGTTTGATTCTGAAATCACATATATATATATATATTTTTTTTGCTCAGAAAAGGAAATAATATTAAGAAAGGTACCAGAAGTACCGAGTACCGAAATTTGTGCTGCTTCGTTTCCTTCTATTTTGCTAATGGTATAAGTTTTCTTACATGAGTTAATAAATTGAAATTTGGGTTTTAATTGTTAAATTGATTGCAAATTTATCATTTGCAAAAAGGGGAAAAGTGGATTAATTGGCTTGTTAATCGTAGGCATTGAACATTTTATTTTACAATACTTAATTTATGTATTGTAGTTGAGACTTTGTATGGTATGAATATATTTTGTGCAATATTTTTCATGGTAAAAATTAGATTTGATTTTATGATTTTTTTTAATTTAATTTAAAAACAGTAGATTCATGAATCTGGACCCGCGGATCTGACGGATCCTAATTTGAATCCAAAATTTTCATATCCGCAGATCTGGATCCAAATCTAGATTTGATAGATTAAAATGGATTTGGATTTGATATTAATGAGATTCGGTCCAAATCCTACCCGTTGTCCATCCTTAGTCATATTCGGGACGATTTAGTGATTATGCAATTTTATTGAGACCGAAAATTTTAAGTTCAAATTTCACAAACGTCATTTTCAGGAAAGCACGTCACATTTAATTTTTGAAGCATGATTCACTTTTTTTTGGAATTATCTAATGCATAATTCAAATAGTGACTACATATTACCTTCGTCTAAACAGACAAAACAACACATAAATTATTTTAATTTTTGCATTTATCATATTTGAATATTTCCCTTCATAAACTAAATACAAAACTGAACTTTAAAAAAAAAGGATCAACAACTCTATAATCTATAATCTATAATCTATAACCTATATCTATATCTATATCTATATCTATAATCTATAATTCTATAATTCTATAAAAGATGAGTTTTTTTAACCTTCATTTCTTTTCTCTCTCTTCTCCCATCAATTCTTTTACTATTTTTTTTTTCTCTTTCTTTAATAATTTTAATTTTTTTCTAAATATCGTCAAATTTGATTTATGAAAAAAAAAATTCAATATGCGTCTTAAGTTTAAGTTTGTAACAAGATCTTTATTATGGTATAAAATTATCAAAAATGAATTTAAAATGAATAGATTATTAAAATTTAAAATATTTTACTTTCTTTCTCTTTGTTAAAATTTTACAACTTTTTTATTTATGTTTATATATGAAAATATTTATTTATTATTAAGTAGAATACTCTATATTAATGTGCATATTTATTTTCATTATCAAATTATTTAAATTATTTAATATCTATAATTATCATTATATTTTATACATAGTTGAAAATTACGTTTTTACATTTGAAAATTTATTGAGCAATTGATGTTTTGTTTTTAAACCATATTTTACATTTATTTATTTAAAATATCATTTAATTTTAATTTTCGCCGTTCATCGTATGGGTGGACTAATTTAAATAATTAACAAGTTTAAAATATTTGTTAGATACAAATTTTAAAGATAAATAGGTCATAGGTGACACTAATAACTAAACATCAGGGCCCATTTTTTCGCTGAGAAATCAGTGGACGACGTCTAGCCCAGGAATGATATTTGGACTTGGCCCAATATTTGTTCGCATATTTTACAAGTTATTGTTTGGTTGTGTTGCTAATTTTCCAAACTCTGAACACGCAATTTAATCAAATTGTACTATTTGTATCATAGTTTTTTATGATTAGGGTCCAATGCTGAATCAGCCTTGTTTTGAATCTCAATTATTACAATTATAAATCACATCAAATCTTAAACTACAAATTATGTGTTCCACTCACATAATATAAATTTTAAATAATAGTTATACATGTCTTTGATAATACATGTTTTAACTTAAATTTTCCATCTAATCGAATAAGCAAGGAACTTGTATACTTTTGTCGTGTAGTTATCATATCAGCATAATAAGAATTAAGAATTATGTAAAATAAATAGTTTGAATTTTATATTTGAATAGTTTCTAATCAAATTATACATGTCTTGATTTATAGTTTCTCAATGGCATTTCTTAATTGCTTTATGATATACATTAAAGTAGCTTTCTCTTTATAAAGAACTAGTACGTCATCCCGTGCAATGCACGATAATGATAAAATTAAATGATATTTTTAATAAATAAATAAATATAAATATAAATATTAAATATAATTCATATATATATGTATATATATACATATACATATAGGGGAGGACTATAATAAAAACACATTTTTTTGTATAAAATTGGAACAATTTTCAGTCCTTAGATCATCAAGATCTACGGTTGATTCATCATCTTGTTGGATGAATTCATGGTTCTGAATTCGAATCCTATAAGTAACAAAAAAATTATTTTTCGCAATTCATACATTTATACAGTAAATTCATACGTGTTCTATATAAAATTCATACATTTTTACTAATTTGTAGTTTTTATTTTAAGAGTTGTTTTTACTGTAGTATGTAGTCCTTCCCTCCCTATATATATATAGCCAACAAATATTATATCTATACTCATTTTATTTTCTTTATTATAATATATATAAGTATACATAATACTACAAATTAGTAAATTTTAGAATATTCCCCCCCCCCCCATTTCTTCAAAGACACTACTACGGCAACAAGAGCCCTCCTAAAATCGAACACATGATCAGTTATGATCATTAAAAATCTTGCTTAGCAACCATAATCTCTTTTTTGTCCCTCCTAAAACACCATTATAACAAACAATTAGGTACTAACATGTTATGCCCCTTCAAAAATATACAATTTCAAACATAATTTGTCGAAATTGTGGGGCACCGTTACTTCAAAATCAGCTTTCATCAGTTTCAGCTTGCATCCCTCAGGACAGTCAGGGTAGTACGGATAGGGAACAGCCTGAGTCAGATGACGAAAAGAGCCAAATTGAGATAGTTGAGCAGGAACACGAGAGGACTTCTGCACCTCTGGTTGTTCAGCCACTTGCTGTTATGACTGACAACAACGCTGTGCTAACTTTGACTGGGACGACAGGACCCATTTCTCGTACACGAGGGCGTCCGAAAGGGGCTATCACCAAGAAGGGAGAGAGTTTCTGATTCTTCTATCAAGCACAGGCTCCGCCGTATCATAATCAATGGCATGTCTTCGGATTTCCAAAACTCAGCACGCCGTGATGATATGCATGGCCCAGGTCTTGACACTTCTACGCCTGTGGAGTTCCTGAATAAAGTGAAGTATGCTCAGTCTGTAGGACAGATACTGCAAAACTTTGTGATCAACTCCTCTAACTCTACCGATGCAGCCCATGCTATGTCGGTTGTGGCCTCTTCAAAAATGAAGAAAAAATGGGGCGATATGTTGGACGATGAAGAGGACGATGTTTTAGACGAGGACGACCCGCTTAAAATGTTCTCTTAGTCTTGGTTTCTTTTTTGGTTACCCGGGGTTTCTTGCGGGTGCTTTTGCTTGTTTCCTTTTGTATCTGGTCTCTCTTTTTTTTTTCTTTTTCTTATTAATAAAATTTCTATTTCAGCAGTTTCAGCAATCATAAGCATGTTGAGTGATTTTATTATTTTTATTACTACTATTATTAAAATACACAAATTGTACGTCGTATTAAATTACTCATATGCATATTCTCAAACAATTTTCATATCGTCGTCGTCGTCAAAAAAAAAGAAAAAGATAAACAATAAATTATTGAAGTATGAAGTTTAGTAATCCTGATAAAATTTACGGACCATGCTTCGGTATCTTTATTTGCATAATTTCTATTTGAATTAAAGCTAATAGGTTTTTTTATTAGTAAAAATACTTTATTGACACAAAAGAAAAAACCTTAGGTACCAGAAGGACCTAAAACATTACAAAATAGAAAGTTTGTGTTCGCATGAACACCAAGAAGAGAAGGGAACATTCACATCAACAATTTGATATATCTTATTCCAACTCCAAAATCTACCCTTAATCTTCAAAACAAGTTGATTAGCATCCCACACCCTACTCATAACTAATTTATTTTTTGTTAACATAGTCTCCAACTCTCATCCCCACTCAACAAAAAAAGGGGGTCTCCATTAGCATTTTACATTTAATCATTTAAACAGCTTTCATATTTAAATGGATGAATCACATATTTTTAGATTCCATGTGAATCTTTATGGATTTGAGCCATGATTTGCAATTTCATGATATTCCACTTAGACCTACCTATAATTTATTTCATCCACATACCCAAAAATGATGTGGACCTATTGCTTGGAATAATCTGATTGGTAGAGTTTTTTTAGTGAAATATACTCCATCCGTCCCAACTTTTAGTATCCAACTTTCCTTTTTTGGCCGTCCCACATTTTGGTATCCACTTTTATTTTTAGTAAAAGTAGGTGGGCCCTTACTCCACTTTAATTATTTTAACTCTCACATAAAATGTGGGACCCTTATTCCACTCACAACACATCAATCACTTTATTAAAATCCGTGTCATTCTCAACTGGATACCAAAAGCCGGGACGGAGGGAGTAGTAATTTTATGAATTATACTCTGTAAGTCGAATCCTGTCTAGTTAGCTTCGTGCACTCAATGAAGGCAAAAATACTTTGCAATAAGTTTACCTTTGTCTTCGGAATAATTTAAGTTTTGTATATAACATTTTTTTAATAAAGATTTGTGGTAAAAATAATTCTAGAAACTTTCCAAATCCCTCAATCTGGACCCTAATTTCACCCAAAATCCCTCAATTTGGACCCTAATTTCCCTCAAATCTCTCGAGGGGACATCAAGCGGTGTGACCTCCTGTGTGTGAACAGTGAGGTCTCGGGTGCAAACCCCACTACTCCCCCTCCCCAATTCCCCCAAGTAATAAATAAATAAATAAACTTTGAAATTAGGGCATTCTGGTATCATATCGCCATTTCACACAATTTTGATGAATATATACACGAAATTAAATACTATTGCACTAGGCCATCACATGAATGCTCGAATTTTGATATAACTATTCCAACCAGTTTAAGTTCTTCTTTGAAAATTTTATGAAGTCGTCACTCGAATTGCAGTGTTGCCGTCGGAAGATCCAAAATTTAAATGATTTTTAATTAAAAAAAATAGATTAATGTGCCACAAATTACAAAAATAAAAAATTACAAAAAATAAAAAATGACAATGCCACTAATTACTAATGAGCTCTTCTGAGATAATAAATTGCAATAAAAAAAATAATAGATCTTAATTTAAATAAATAAATTTTAATTGAGTTTCGTATTCATATGTCTCTGTAAAAAATAAAACACCACAAATCTTGTAGTTGAGTGGATTCTAATACATATGAATCACAATTTCTCATTTTTAACAAATAAAATAAATAAATAAAACGAAAGGAAAGGAAAAAAATACATTTTAGCCATCACATAATTATGAGACGAATGCTACATTTCACCCCATTATAGCACTGTAATAAGTTGACTTAGGCCCAAGATTGGAAATAATCCACACATAGAACCAAATAAAATAAGCAGGAGTAACATTTTGAGTAGCACTCACAAATTCAAAATTTATATGGGCCAAGAATGATATGTTCTTAGAATGAACATGTCCACTATCTCTTAAAATTTTATAAAGGGTGTTTGGTTAAGGTTATTTTAAAGAGTTTATAAGTTTTTGGAACTTATAAAACGTTTTAAGAGCTTATAAGATGTTGTTTCTTAAGAGCTTAATTATAAGTTGTCAAAATATTTGAATAATTGAGCTTATAAGTTAGAGAGAGAAAATCGAAGAGAAATGAACTTGAATGATATATGATGAAAATAATAAATTATACTCGTTGAAAAGTATTTGTAAAATAATTGTTGCATATGAGATTATAAAAAAATAAGTTGGGGTAGAGGAACTTAATTATTTTTTGGGGAGTTGATAAGCTCTTGAAGCTTATTTTCGGAGCTTATTTTACCAAACACTTTGAAGGAGTTTATAAGCTCCTAAACAACTTAGAGCATCTGCAGCGCGGAGGGCGAAGGGAGCCTCGATCCTCGCTGAAGGAGACGGGCGTGCGCTGGAGACGCGGCCAGGTGCGAGGCGAGGTCGAGCGCTGGACCCGGGGCGAAGGCTGAAAAATTGATTTGCGTGGAAGCCACGCGCGTGAAATAAAAATAAAATAAAATTGAAGAGCGAATTGAAATTTGCAGAGCGGCTGGGTGGGGGAAGTTGGGGAAGAAGGAAGGGAAAAAAGGCTGGGTGGGGTGGGGTGGGGTGGGGTCGGTAGGGTTTCAAATTTTTTTTCTTTTAAAATCCTATTTATTTTAGTTAATGTAATATTGAATATTTCAATTTTTAAAATCCTATATTTTCTTTATGTATTTTTTTATTATTTAAATTATGTAATATTTTTTTATTGTAATGTTTGAATTTTATTTTTAATAAAAATTTGAAATTTTAAAATTAAAGTGTAGAATTGGGGATTTTATTTTAAAATTGGACTTGAAGGAGCACATTTGGTCTCGTTTTGGTCCGATTGAGCCCTAGAAAATTATTGTAATTTTTTTATTATTATTGTATTTAAATTATGTCTTTAAATTATTGTAATGTAGAATTTTAATTTTAATAAAATATGAATTTTAAAAATAAAAGTGTAGAAATATGAATTTTGTGGAAATAAGGATCTAAGCACCCACCTAAGACACAATGCATTGGAGAGGGGTGTGTCTTAGGTGGGGCCCACACAAACATTGTGGATGCTCTTATAAGCTATTTTGAAGAGCTTATAAGCTCAGCCAAACACCCTCTAAATTCAAGTTGGAGGGTGTTTGACTAAGCTCAAAACGGTTGATCCATCATTTCCATATATATACAAGATTGATAAAAAAGAAATTAAGTTTTCACATATACAAAATATAAATAAATTATGTAAACAGCGTCCTGGATTCAATTCATTTACCAACTGAAAATTTCTACTTTTTCTGTATTTTGCATATTATCGCTATGGAATTAAATTAAATAGGATAACTGCATGCAGTTCACATCACTATGGAATTATCATGAGGGTTAGTTCATTTCAGCCACTAAGGTAATACTTTATGATTAATTTATGCATATAATCAGCACTAAAAAGAGAAAAAGAAATGGGTTGCATAGTGATTGCTAATTGCTATGTTTTGGTCTAGTTTATTTTCAATTTTTGATGTTTACTGAAAAAGATTTTAACATTGTTGTAAGAAGAGTGAAAATGACAGTCTAATGAAGAAGTAGCCTTTTGAAGCCAATTTTCGGTTCATCCAAAATTATATCTCGATATAGATCCCATTTTTAACACTATCATTTAGCCTTCCTTTATTGAATATTTTGCGGTAAGCTAGTGTGATGATAAAAATATATACAAGTATCATTTTCGTGCTATTAGTACTTAAATCAACAAGTATATTATTGAATATGGATATAGAGATCTTTATAAAAATTTGTCTTTACTTCTCAATAAAAGTCCATGTACCTAACTTATCTTCATGACCTCATATAGATAAAAGTGGAAGTGAAATTTTGTAAAAGCATTTATATATACTTAAGGTGTAGATTGTTACTGAATATCTATAACATTTGTCTGTATTTGTTTTTTCAAGAAATTTAAGGGTTCGGTAGATAATGCCGATTTAGGTAGGAGCTAACCCAGTTAGATCTGACATATATCTATATTTATATTTAATTATGGAGGCAGTCTTGTGTACCACCAGTGGCATGATACCACCGGATTTTCTGCAACCTTTTTTTTAATAATGTAAACGGGTTCGGGTTTAGACCCGAATTTGCTAAATGAATCAAGATTTGGCGCGGGTGCCACCGGTGATACACAAGTATTTGTGTTAATTATGTCATTGTATCCATTTTTATATTTGCTCAACCCCTATTTAGTTGCAAAAATATACTTCCAGAAAAACGTTGGACTTGTAGTAAGAAGCGTAGTGATTACTGAAGGGGGGGTTAGGGTAGGCTGAATACACACGTAACACACCAAACCATTTAATTATTTTCTTTTTCATTAATTGATTTTTTTTTTTTACTTGGGGGAGTTGGGGAGGGGAGCAGTGGGATTTGAACCCGATACCTCACTGTTCACACATAGAAGATCGCACCGCTTGATGTCCCTTTGGGGACTTTTTCATTAATTGATATTAAATTAATATATTAGTATATATCTTCGCAGTTAAATTAATTTTATGTATACTCTGCTGCTTATAGTTTGACAAAATCTAAACTTTTTGGTTACAAACACGGGGAAAGTCAATGGCTTTTGAGTAAAATTACTAATAGTACGAAATTAGTAAAATCTTTTTTTATTTTGAACGAATTTTTGTAAAAAAATCGAGTTTTTCGTGACCGCATAACTTTATTTTAGGATTTTATAGTGAAAATATTACATATAGTTTTCAGTTTCAAAAGTCAACTTGGATTAATGGTTCCAGTGCAGATGACTAATAAATGATACTACTACATTTACTTTTTCTTTTTTTTTGAAACTATAAATGATACATTTACTGTACATCAGAAAAAGGGAAATCCAGTTAAGGTTCAAAAATATTGATTCAGACTGTTAAAGTAATAGTAGTATTTCAGAATGCACTATAAGTCATAAATGCACTATAAATCTTGAGAAGTTTGTTGCAATATAATATAATTAACTTTTCCCAAATCTATCAGCCATGCAAACAGAGTTTCAAGTTGAAAATTTAATTTTATTGCAGAAAATCGATTTTAATTTTTTTTAGTCGATTGCTGTATTTATTCAACATTTAAACAATAATTTGCGGAGTAAAAGCTTTAATCACATTCACATAGTCAGGTGTTTCCTTACACATTTGACTACTAGCTAGGTACAATAATTTATCTATCATTATATATTTTCTCACACATTTCTTATAAAATCGTATTTGTTTAACGAATCTAAAAAAAATTCACAAACAACCAAACAAAGTTATCAGCATCTAAAAGTATTTTCGTCTATTAACTTTAATTTGGGCTTATAATGCGCGTTTTTATAGAAATGAGCATTTATATACACATTTAACCGAAGTGACCATTTTTTTACATATTATAATTACACTCTGATGAATTCACATTATGTGTATGTTTATCTAATTGCAACAGATAAGTCAGACTTGATATTTAATGAATTTATTGTGGGGTTAGATTTGGTCTACATGAGATCTTGTATAATATCGCTTTTAATCTGTTAAAAAATTTAATTGTTTTTTCTTTATTTTTGATTATTGTGTTTTATTTTAAGATAGTCAACGATCCACTCATTCAATAAGGATTTATAATTATTTATCAAAAAAATAGGATTTATAATTATTTTTTTATAATATTTGAATTAATAATTAATTATTAGAGTGAAATAATTTAAAAATTAGAGTGTATAATTTTTAGAAAAAATTATTTTTTAGTGATAAACATTACTTAAAGTTTATTATATAATAATATCTTTATTTTTATATTAAATAATTATAAAATAATGAGATTAAAAGTGGGACACATAATCCATGTGGATTTGATGTGCTTTCTTCTCCTGAAGGCTGAATTATATATAGGTTATGTAAATTTAATAAGGTTGGCTTGATTTCAAATTTTCCAACTCAAGTTTGGATATTCACGAATTTAAAGGTGCCTGACAAAATAAATTCATTGAATGAGTTTAGCTTTATTTTTATCTGAACTATATTGGCTTTTCCAATTTTTCCACACAATTGCAAATACAGTATATCCACAAAATATGCATGCTAGGCACCAGCAATATGTAAGCAAGGGCACTAATATATAGCTAGGTAAGCCGTAACTAATATTCCCCTAAAGGAGTCATCATTCATTAATACTGTTTTTCATGAAATTATTCAAACTCAAATAAACATTAAGGCAATATGCTGAACTTGAACATGAAGTTGTTTTGGTTAATAATATTCTACCCAACTCTCATCCTATCAAAACATATAGTATGATTTTCCGTTTGAAGTTATGCTCCAGTTTCATGTTTCATTTAAATCTTACATGCATTTGTAATACGACACCATTATAAAATATATCATATATATGTAAACGTCTAGCTCAATAAGGGTGCGATCCAATAGTAATATAACTATATTACGACATAAATGGCTATGCAAAATATAGTTAACATTTTCATCACTTTGCTAAATTATCCTTATTTAAGTTGTTAGAAAGTCTATTGCATATGACCATTATACACCTATGAAAAAGTAAGGTAATTAATGTTTTGTATTGTGGTATCGGATAAAATTCCTAATCATATATAGTGCTTGTGTTGTCGTATTGAATAAGACCCATAATCATATACGATCTATATTTATATTAACAATTAACAAAATACAAACTTCATTTTATCGAATATCATAAAATGCTCCTAAAAAAATATCAAAAAATGTTTGTGAAATGCATAATGCAAATCTTAAATGATTATTGATAATGCGTTAAAATTGGAAGATATAAGTTCCAGATAAGCTATAATTTTTAAAAATTATTTATACACTTTTTTTTAGGATTTATTTATACATTTTTCTGGGCAACATTATGCATTTTTGTATTTTGCATCATGTATATTTATGCTCAATATTATTCATATCAAATATGCATTAAATTTTTTAAAATTTGAAAAAATTTCAACCATCAAATATTTAAGAAAGAATAATACTCTTGTACTTTACTTAAAAGGGTAAATATCATAAAAACCCCTGAAGTATACCCGCTTTATCAAAAATACCCTGAAACTTTCAAAATGTTCTCTAAACCCTCAAACTATCAGATTTTTATCAAATATATCCCGCATTTATTTTCCGATCACCAAAGACGTGATGTGGCTCGCCGGATGCCACAATGTAATTTATATTTAGTTTTTTTAAAATGCAATGACAAAAATGACGTCATTTCGTACCATATTATTTAAAAAAAAAATCACTCTGAAATTTAAAATTGACTCCTATTGTGTTTGAAATTCATACTAATAATCTAGAATTAGGGATAAACGCGGTAGAATATGGTACGAAACGAAGTCGTTTTTTCCATTGCATTTAAAAAAAACTAAATATAAATTACATTGTGGCATCCGGCGAGCCACATCACGTCTTTGGTGATCGGAAAATAAATGCGGGATATATTTGATAAAAATCTGATAGTTTGAGGGTTTAGAGAACATTTTGAAAGTTTCAGGGTATTTTTGATAAAGCGGGTATACTTCAGGGGTTTTCATGATATTTACCCTACTTAAAAAGACTATGGGATGTATATGATCTTACCTAAATTTATACTCTCTCCATCCCATTATAAATGATACAAAATTTGTGGTCACCTGAATTCATGAGAATATGTAAATTGATTAAATCAAAATTAGTAGGACTTATATTTTAAAAAAAATTGATATACACGAAATAAATAATTTATAACGGGATAATTCAAAATAAAATAGTACTCCCTCCGTCCCGGCTTTTGGTATCCAGTTGAGAATGACACGGATTTTAATAAAGTGATTGATGTGTTGTGAGTGGAATAAGGGTCCTACATTTTATGTGAGAGTTAAAATAATTAAAGTGGAGTAAGGGCCCCACCTACTTTGACCAAAAATAGAAATGGATACTAAAATGTGGGACAACCAAAAAAGGAAAGTTGGATACTAAAAGTTGGGACGGAGGGAGTATAAATTATTTTTAATAGAATAAAGGAGTAATATATGAGAATTCCACAATATAGGAAGGTGCAAAAAGCAAACCCATATACTCCATGGCATGGCATGGCATGTTGTATAATGAAACATTATGAAACCCATATAGGAAGGTGCAAAAAGCAAACCCATATAACGCAGCATGGCATGTTGTATTATAAAACGTTATTTTATGTGTTAGTGATCGAATTTATCAATTGTATCAATTTTATTTACATTTGAAAGATAATTATTAAAATTTATCATAGAATTGATAAATTTCAAATATTGAGATAAATTTGATAAAATCATTAAAAGTTGGGATTATTCAATCATTATCTTGACCTTATCTATATAACATCAAAATTCCATTTTCATTTCATTATATAAATACAGAATCTTGTGCAAATAATTACACTCGCGCAATCTTAAATAACTATTTAATTTCAAAATACTCTTTTTCCTTAATCCATGACGAAAAAACAAGAGTCCACGTAAAATCTACTATAAAAAGCCGAGGTTGTCTCCTCAAAACTGCCTAATAACTGCGAAAAAACAAAAAAAAATCCTTCTCTCAATCCCTGAAAACCATCTTCCTCGTTTCAGGGTTGTATATACAGACGATTCATACACGTAAAACACATACATGTTCCTTGCAGAAAAAGAAAAAAAAATAGAAAAATAGAAAAATAGAAAAAAAGTAAGACAAAAAATGGCAATAAATTTAAGCGTGGCTGAAAATCCGTCACCACCGTCAGCACCGTACGCGACGCCAATGTCGGAGCCGGGAGTGCTTGAAGTGCGCCTGCCGCCGCCGATGACCACCGCAAAGAAACTCCGGCACCGCCTTTCCGAGATTTTCTTCCCCGACGACCCACTCCACAGGTTCAAGGATCAACCGTTGTCTAGAAAGTTCGTTTTAGGCCTTCAGTTTTTCTTCCCCATTTTTCAGTGGGCGCCACATTATGGTTTCAAGCTGCTCAAATCCGACGTCATTTCCGGCCTCACGATTGCCAGCCTCGCAATTCCGCAGGTAACATTCAAGTTCGGCAATTGTTTTTAGTTTCATTTTGATGTTTGGGGATGCGTTTGGAGCTCGAGTTATTTTGGTGAACATTGAGTAATTAAAAAAAGTGTACTAAAATATTGAGTTAGCACACTGAAAAGGAATGAGAATTTCACTTTTAGTAGATTAGATTATGATATGATTCTTAATTGAAGCTGAGAAATGGTTTGTTGCACATATATGTGATGATGCAGGGGATTAGTTATGCAAAGTTGGCGAATCTGCCACCAATAATTGGACTCTGTGAGTGTCAAAATCGTGGATTCTCGATTTCATATCGTCTGTTTTGACTGTTTTCGTCTTTGAAAACATCTGATCCATGATATGTTGAAGCATGCAGATTCGAGTTTTGTACCACCATTGATATACTCTGTTCTTGGGAGTTCTAGACATCTTGCGGTGGGCCCTGTCTCGATTGCGTCTCTTGTAATGGGAACAATGCTCCGCGAAGTTGTCTCCGAGGAAGAGCAGCTGTCTCTTTACCTTCAACTAGCTTTCACAGCAACATTCTTCGCGGGGTTGTTCCAGGCTTCTTTAGGCTTTCTAAGGTTGAAAAATCCGCCTCAGCTGAAAAAATTCAAGCATTAGTTTCAACAATTTGATAAGTTTTCTTGCAAAAATGATGATATTGTGCATTGATCAACTCAAGAATGTGTTTCTGTCTCAATTTTTTGAAAAAAATTGTGAGAGTTGATCAACTGTGGTATCCAAACTGAAATCCCCAGTAGCTGCAAAATTCTTGCAGTAGTTTCAATAATTCGAGAGGTTTTCTTGATTGTGCATTGATCAAGTCTCAAGGGTGTATTTAGGTCTCAATTTTTCGAAAATTCTGTGTTTGAAAGTTTGATCAACTGTATGGTATGCAGATTAGGATTTGTCATTGATTTTCTGTCTAAGGCAACTCTAGTCGGATTCATGGCTGGTGCTGCAGTAATTGTTGCATTGCAACAGCTAAAAGGCCTACTTGGGATAGTTCATTTCACGAGCAAGATGCAACTGATACCGGTGTTATCATCTGTCTTTCATCAGAAAAACGAGGTAGAACCCACTTCTTTCAAGAACAACACAAATTGATTGTCGGAACTATGTTTTTCGTGTTGTAATGCTTATAATGTCAGCTTCCTTGGATGCCTTATAACCATCTTCAAAAGAAAGGTATTAGTTTTCCTGTGAGATATTATACCAAAAAGACATTGATATAGCCAATGTTCTTGGTTAAAACTACATAAATCCCGTTAAATTGTTATATATTTTCTATTTATCTTTCATATTATACATCAATTTAGCAAATGCCTAAACTCTAGAGTTACTTCACCCCTGCAGTGGTCATGGGAGACAATAGTCATGGGAGTGTGCTTTCTGATTTTATTACTTGTCACGAGGCAAATCGTAAGTTTTTTTTTATTATCTTAGTGTTATTTCTACGAGTTGTGTCACTTGTTTCATGATGATGTTAACAACGAATGCAGAGCATGAGAAATCCAAAACTGTTTTGGATTTCAGCAGCTGCACCATTAACATCAGTAATTCTGTCTACTGCTCTAGTAGCCTGCCTCAAATCAAAGCTTCACGGCATCCAAACTGTAAGAAAATGAGTCTGTTTCTCCCATAATGATGAGAGTGTGAAATGTTACACCATTTTATGTGGAAAAAAAACATCTATATCTACAGATAGGAAAGTTGCCTAAGGGCGTAAATCCACCATCGGCCAACATGCTGTTCTTCAGCGGGCGTTATATAGGCCTAGCAATCAAAACTGGTCTTATCACCGGCATACTTTCTCTAACAGTAAGTTCTCTACTTTTCCAGCCAAGTCCGTGCCATAAAACATGTAATACAGGTGAAATTAGTGATTTGTTCTTCTCGTGTAGGAAGGGATTGCAGTTGGGAGGACATTTGCAACGCTTCAAAACTACCAAGTTGATGGCAACAAAGAAATGATGGCCATTGGCCTGATGAACATGTCTGGTTCTTGCTCTTCATGTTATGTCACCACAGGTAGCATTCTTCTTTGCATTTCTTTTGACACGAACTCAACACTAATGTTGGAGTTTTTCTGTTTTTCAGGATCATTTTCGCGTTCAGCTGTGAACTACAATGCTGGAGCACAGACAGTGGTGTCAAACATTGTGATGGCTGCAGCTGTGCTGATAACTCTGCTGTTTCTGATGCCACTGTTTCGTTACACCCCGAACCTGATCCTTGCAGCAATCATCATAACCGCTGTGGTTGGCCTAATCGACTACAGAGGCGCTTACGAGCTTTGGAAAGTAGACAAACTCGATTTCTTAGCTGCATTGTGCTCATTTCTTGGAGTTCTGTTCATCTCAGTGCCTCTTGGCCTTGCTATAGCAGTAAGTTCTTGTTTCTGATCTTCTTGATCAAACTACACACCCTCGTTGAAAGAAGTTACGTATCTCATTCACGTTTGACACGAATTATAGGTTGGGATATCGGTGTTCAAGATTCTGCTGCATGTCACTAGACCTAACACAGTGCCTTTAGGCAACATTCCAGGAACTCAAGTGTATCATAGCCTCAGCAGATACAGAGACGCCGTGAGGATCCCATCATTCTTCATCCTTGCAGGTCGAGGCACCTATCTACTTTGCGAATTCTGCTTACTTGCAAGAAAGGTGAGTACGTAGCACTCAAACCTGCACTAGTTAGGTGTCCTTAAATTCGAAGGGTGGACTTGGGAGCGTTATAGAAGAGATCTGTTCTGAAACTGCAGGATTTTGAGATGGATTCGTGAAGAGGAAGAATGGTTGGCATCACATAGTAGCAGCAGCATGAAATGTGTGATTCTTGATATGACCGGTAAGTCACATATGCTATTTTTTTGGTAAACAAATGAGAAACATTTTCTCAATTGGCCCCTTGTATCGGTGAGCAGCCGTGACAGGAATAGACACTAGCGGGATTGATATGATCACGGAGCTCCGGAGGATCCTCAATCAGCGATCACTCAAAGTGGGTATTATTGTCATCCAAGATTAGACACTAAAACACGAGATAGTATATTTTTGGACGTTGTTAGTGATCCCGTTATCATCCATCATGTGCAGCTGGTGCTGGTGAACCCGGTGGGAAGTGTGATGGAAAAACTACACCATTCCAATATCTTGGACTCGTTCGGCTTCGAAGGCCTATATTTAACAGTTGGGGAGGCAGTTGCGGATATTTCTTCTTCATGGAAGGCTCAACCTTGAAAAACACACACCCCGGCCCGGCCCCATTGTCTTGTAATCTCGTGTTTCCTTTCAATAAATCGCTTCTAAGTATGTTAAACTGCCCATGTTGAAATGAAATGCGACTTCAATGGTTTAGAAATTATACCTGTTTAAAAAGTCATGGTTTTAGTTTGCCTGTTATATAATCTTTAGAAATTAAATTTTACCTTTTGAAAGGGAATTAAAGATGAAAAAGATTTGAGTCCATCTTTGTTTTGGCTTCTACTATTCCTATATCATCCTCATTCAATTGAAACAAGTTAGGACAAGATGGAAAAAATATATTCTTCAGAAATCACAATGAAAAATATATAGTGATTGTAGATATGAATGGTGAGGTGAACAGCGCTGACCTCGGTGGCATGATTTCTGGTGGTGAAAGACAAGAGTTCTTACGGCACCCCGTAGCCCTAGAACAATACGATGAGCCATTTTCATGGCGAGGGATGTTTCCGCCTCTCAAGTATCACTATAAACTAAGGGGGCGTTTACTTTGAGATATGACCGCGTTTGAACTTTAAAGAGTGTTTATTTTTAATGATTAATCTAGATTAATAAAAATAATACTAGTAATATAAATTGGAACTTTAAGAAAATGTGGCCATCAAGGTTCGAAAACCTGAAGATCCCATCAATGTCGGGAGTAACTTGCTAATATTTGGTATAAAGCAAGCATAATTTTCTAGAAATCCATATTCAAGGCTAAAAGGCATTGTTATATGCAATTAATTCTACATAGAAAGCCTCCTGCAAAGCTTACAGGTCACCAAACATCAATCAACGCAAAATTACCACGTTCGAAATCCAAATCAAGTATGCATACTACAACACGAAAAAGGAAGTGTGTTGAGCCAAAATAGGGTCTCATTTCTTGCCACTTTTCTTCAATCCAGAACCTCCAAATGATCCCTTCTGCTGAGCCTTTGCCCTTAGCTCCTTAAGAGCCTGCAATGAAGATGTCAACGTCTTAATTTGTAACAAGAACAGGTCGATAGGAAATGAATCATGGCTTTCTTAGCCACACAAAAAAAGAAAAAAAAAAAAGCAATGTTTAGAAAATTTAGTTTTACCTTCTCTTCTTCCTTCTTCTTTTGAATATTAGCCATGTCCATCTGAAGAAAACCAGCAATATAATTTCAGAAGACAAAAAGGGCCAACCGAACATGTGAACACGAAGCAAAGCACATTCACAACAGCCAAGAAGGCAACCGTGCTTCAGTTTTTTCTTCGCTGAAGTTTTTTATTTATTTCCTTCCATTCCGAAAAGAATTACTAGTAATACATAAAAAAGATATGAATGATTACTTCGTTTCAAACAAATGGGCTACGTTTCTCAATCTATATGTTGCTTTTTATTTTCTTCATCACAGCGGCTCGGATTCACATTGCTTTAATCCAACTTACTTTTTCATCAAGGAAAAATGTAGAGAAATTGGTTTTTCTTCAATCCTTATCAATTGGATTCACTAAATCGTCAAACTCAATTGGAGCATAACAACATATAATTAAGGAATTGTATCAAGATTCAACAATATGCACAGCCACCACACCTCCCTAAGCCTTGGAAATCAAATAAATCGATCTCATTCCTATATCTAATATTTGAAAGTTCAATTAAATAAATCGAGCCTGAATATAAATTCAACTCAGGCAGCTCAATCGAGAACCTACAGTAAAAATTTTAGGTAAATTTACGATCCCAATTTTTTTAGCTCCCTTAATATTCAAACAAGATTAAACCCCAATCGATGTTCAGAGTCCTATACCATACTTTCAGTCAATTAATGAAATCACTGAAAAATCAAAGGCAGAATCTAATACCTCGTCGTATTCCTTCTTCTCGGCCTTAGGTTGCTTCAGTGGCTTCGCTTTTCCTCCTGTACAAACCCATAAAACACATTAGAGAACATATAAATTTAGCTCTTTTCATCCAGCATAAAGCTCGATAAATTAAGATAAAATTCAACAATTGTAAAGAAAAATAAAGTAAATTACGAGATGAACGATTACCTTGCTTGCTAGACATGGTCGGATTCTAGGGTTACGGCTGGCTGTGAACGGCAAAAAGATGCGCGAGATGGGAATTTGGTAAAGATGAAGTAGATGACAATTGAGGTATTTATAGGGCTCGGAAAGTCCTCGACTTGAATCATTTGCAAATTGATGGAAATAGATTTTTTACTCCGAAAAAAAAAAGACTTATGTAGTCTCATGTAGATATTTGTATTTTTATTATTTTTTTAATATTTAAGTACATATATATTGATTTGGTTTCTGTACTTTTAATTGAAAAAAAAAATGCATATTAAAGATTTATTTATGTTTCTCATAAAAAAAAAGATTTATTTATGTTAAGATTAAAATGATTTAGATTCACTTATAAAAACTATACATTTATTTATGTTGAAATTGGATAAAATTAAGTACACTTGAGATAGAGAAATCGTGGCATGGGAATAATCTATTTATGGAATTGATATTATTGAGGGTTATATTGTGGAAATGGGTATTTGTATAACTTACATCTCATATTTAATTTAAGATATAATTTTTTTTATATTTAATTTAAAAGTTAAAATTTCTCCATTAATGAAACATGTGTCAGCGTTGTACAAAGACATGACTGAAATCTTTTTCCATATTAATATTATTATCATTAGTATTACTGTTATTTTGAATATTCTGCGCAACTGTAATGACCCGTATTTTTATTTTTATTTAATATGGTATCGCGATAATTAATATCGCATCTTTCAGTAAATGAAACCCAGCTGCCAGTTATATATGAATCCAGTTTATGGTCCTGATTTTTTTATCAGAGACGGAGTTATTATTTAGCTTTATACTTTTATAACGTATGAGAAAAACGTGACGAGAATTATTGAGCCATTCAATAATTTATTATCCAGTTTAATAACTGACTTAGCAAAGTCAAATTATTAATTTATATGCGATAGAAATATTATTTCTATTATTTACTTGGAAGTCGTGATCTAATTCCGAATCATAAGAACGAGTTAAATTAGATATTTAATTCGTAGAGAGCTATAACGAAGCGTCGTTATTTAGTAGAACCCAATATTAGTTTTACAAATACTTGTAATTTCAATACTTTACAAATCATTATTTTTTTCCACTCCCTAATGTTTCCTACACTATACGCATCCACTCCACCAAATCCCATTATACCTACCTCCCCACCACCACTCCTTTTCCCCCACCACACTAGTGCACCACCAACTCCACTCAATCGTTTGGCACCAACAAAGATAGAAAGTTTAAAGAAAAGAGTGTTGCAAAGACTAGTGGAAAGAAGGAAAATATCAACTCCCACCACCCTTTGCTCCCTCTCTTTACAGCCACCAAGAGCTTTCTCCAAAGAGCATAGAAGCCTCCACTTCGTTCAGCCAAGTTCTCAAGGTAAACCTTGCTTTAATGTCTCACCTTCTTCGAATGATCACCTGCAATTACTGAAACAACAACACAAAATTTCAGTTCCAGTTCATTCGACACGCCGTATCCGAAAAGCAAGTTAAAACATTCATTCAATTCTCTGCCAAACTTTAAGGTAAGAGTAGCCTTGATTCATCATCTCCTTCCAATTACAACTTACAGTTATTGAAAGAAACAAGTTTGATCTTTCAGTTCAGTCATTCCAGTTCTTTTAACTCAACATCACAGCAGCCAACCAAGCCCAAAACATTCACAAGGTAATTCACAATCTCAAATATCCTTTCCAGTAAACATTCATATTAAAGCATGGGCATGATCAATTCAATCATAGAAGACCTTATAGCATCTTGAACTTACTAAGCAACCAACTACGCTTTCATGAACAAGTAGCAGTTCGTATGTAGTTTTAAACGAGCATAATTTGAGTTTATGCAAAGCAAGAAGAGATTACACTTTATTCTTGCCTAATTCACGTTAAGAACCGAGATAATTGAGTAAGAAAAAGACTTATCTTGAGAGGAAGGGCTGACTGCCCGATGACGACGACGATGGTCGGAACAGGGCGAACTCGCCAACCTCATCGGGACCCCAAATAGCAGCAACGATCCGGCGGCTGGACGGCAGCGGCGGCTGGACGCGGGGCTGGAACAGAGGGGGCCAAGTCCGGCGGCTGCTGTTGCTCCGCCGGAGGAGATTCGAGGGAGAGACAGAGGCGACCCCGGCCAAGATCGAACCAAGGCAGATCGTAGAGGCAAAGCAAAGGCACGGCGGCGAACCCGGAGCGGCAGATTCAGCTTTAAAAGAAGGGGAAACGAACGGCGTTGACCTCGCCGGATTTCAGAAGCCGCGGAGGAAGGCGGCGGGTTCCTGGAGTGTGAGGCGAACACGATGAGAGAGAGAGCGGAGAGAGAGGGAGAACAGCCCGACGCAGCCACGAACGAGACGCAACCGCTCTGTTCGACCGGTACCGAGCCCGAGCAGCGGCTGCTCGGCAGCGGCGACATTCCAAATTCTAGGGCTCGATTGGGTTCTGCGGATGGACGAAGGAGCAGAGAGAGAACGCGGCCGGGGTTTCACGAGTCGGCAGTCGAAGCCGACCAAAGCAGATGCCGGTTGAATGGCCGGAAGAAGTGCAGACGCGGCGGCGAAGCTCGTGTAGAGCGGGCGAGAGAGAGAGAGATGTCTTGAGCGGCTCTTCCAGAGAGAGAAAGGCGAGATTGAATCTTGAGAAAGAGAGAGAGACCGAGAATTAGAAAAGAGAGAGAGATTGGGCTATCAGTTGGGCCGATATATTTTAATTGTTTGGGCTTTTCCCTTTTAATTTTCGGGCTTGAATTTTAATGGCTTGGGCTTCACATCTAAATTCGAATTGGGCCTTTATCTATATTATTTGGGCCGAATTATTTGAGCTTGGGTTTGTTTTATTCTAAAGGAATTGAGCTTCCAATTTAATTGATTGGGCTTTCATTAAATTCGAACTGGGCCAGTCTTTAATTTTAATTGGCCCTTTTCATTAATTCTATTGGGCTTGATTTATTTAAGGAGTTGGGCTGATGCATATTTTATGATGGGCTATTATTCCAAACCTCAATTATTATTTGGACCCCTATTTTAATTGTTTTGGGGTCGAAGACTTTTTAAGTTGGGCTTTAATTCTTTTAAAGCTTGAGCTGAAGTTACTCCTTTGAGCTAAGCCTAGCAGTATCAATTTTTGATGGAGCCCAATTATTTATCAGTGGGTGAGCCGATTCGTATTCAGTAAATGAGCCGCCCAGTTTATTTAATATTGTTTTTGGACTTCAGACTTTAAAGCAAGCCATTACTGTTTATTTCATTAAGGCCACTGGTTTATTTAATTAATTGGCTACTCTCTTTTGAGCCTATTAATTATTTGAGGTTTAGTAATTATGTTTCTATCGAAAAGCCCGATAGTTTCCACGAGCTCACATCTTGAGAAAAGCCTAGTTAATTCTTTTATTTCGAACGAGTACAAAGGCGAGATTTATTTCACGACTAGAATATTCCGATAAGGAAGAAAGAATCACAGCTTTATTCGACCGCGTTATATGAGAATTAGCTAAATCTATTAATGAGGATTAATAGTAGAATTCCCAATTATCGCTCAGAAGATTAGTTCATGCATACCAGATTCATGCATAGTTAATTATGCTTTCTCATTATTTGAGAATTTTCCTTGAGGCAATGTCTTATTTTACATTCTCGTGATTAAGGTCAAGCGCGAGAGTAAGAACTATTCAAGAAGTCACAGTACTTAGCAAAACTTTGCTATCAGGTGGGCAATTTCTTACGCGTAAATAAAATGCTATGCATGTGTTATGCTTTATAATGCAAATTGGATCTTCAAGTATGGTATGCTTTATTATGCTGCACGTTAAATGATTTACGCTTGATTACGCTTATTTACGCTTGAATGCTTTACGCTGATAAGTTTATGCCTGTGATTGATGCTTGCGTCTGTTGGGGGAGGCCTCCCTCAACAGTACGATGCCGTGTCCGCTGAGGAGGGCCTTCCTCACGGCGCGATGCCCGTGTCCGCTGAGGGAGGCCTCCCTAGCGGCGCGATGCCAGTATTCCAGTGTTACAGCGTCTATTGGGGGAGGCCTCCCTCAATAGTACGATGCCGTGACCGCTGAGGGAGGTCCCCTTCACGGCGCGATGCCCGTGTTCGTTGGGGAAGGCCTTCTCCACGACACGATGCGTGTTGATGATTGTTAATGATGAAGAATGCGCTCATGCTGTTTATGAATATGGAAATGTTTAATGAGCAAAGGATTTGAAAGAAACTTATGCCTCTTATGCGAAGTTGTGTTTTGTTGTTGATATTATGTTATATGCTTGGCACTGCCCACTGAGTACTCTTGTACTCAGCCATTCGTATGTTTATGTTTGTGCAGGTTGAGATGTGATGGGCGATGAAGTGTTGCTGAGTGGAGTTTTTGTTGAACTTAAAGTAGGCTCAGAAAGGATACATGTCTTCATACATGTATCTCAGTTATGCATTCCGCTGTAAACACTGATTATTTAAGTTACACCTTCCGTTGCAAACTCTGATAATGTTTTAGCCAAGCCCCTAACGATGCCTTTTTCCTTTTTAAGGAATATTTCACGCGTATCCAAGCTCTTTGAGTATTCTTTTATGCTCCCCTTTCTAAACCCGCTTCTTAATTTCCCTTCCCCAGTCATGGTTTTCCCGGATTAATTATCCTTAATTAAGGCCGGTCGTGACAGCAACGTTGACCGTCACAAGGCTGATAATGCACATGGAAATCAATCATTCGTGAGTTGACCTGACAGAGCTGACTTCACCAATAAAGACGTAGAAAGGGTGTACCGTTCCCGAGATAAGTTTCAAGTGCCATCGAGAATTCAAGTCTCATTTTGCGAGAGAAGATGCAACCCTGAAGTTCCAGAGCTAATGACCTCTCATAGAGAACATGTTGTAACAAGGGCTTGGGCCCAATTACTCGAATTAATGATATTTAGGGGCTAAGTTTATTTTATAGCTAAATAGGGCTCTCATGAGTATTTTTAGGGTCTCATTCATTATTCAACAAAAAACCTTGTAATTGTAACACCTTCTCATATATAGAAAATAATCTCCGGCGACCCCGTGAACGTAGATCTTTACAATCGAATCATGTAAAATTCTCGCGTCACTTTACATTTTTGCTGTTGAGTTCAATCCTCCGCTCAATAATAAGTAAATATTATAAATTAATAATTAAAAATATTGGGCGAGCCAAAAAGCCCAAAATCTTGGGCCATTTAGCCCTCAATCCTAGTCGGCCCAACGGGCCATCTAGACGGGCTTTTTAAGCTCGATTTTTTTCGGACCTCTATTTTATCGAGCCCAACCAACCTTAAACTCGGACGTCTTGGATCACCTCATTGTGTCGGCCTAATTTTTCAAGTTGTACTATTAATGAACTAAATCAGCTCAGCGTCGGAGGCTTTAATGTCGATGGTGTCAATCCTTTCATATTGATAATACTGTTGTGCTTTGTCACTCACAAGGAGCGCACACTGGCGCATAGATGCACAAGCGGAGTAACAAAACTCAACCATTTTCCTCACACCGTAAGAAAATACATTTGAAGCGTAAAAGTTATTTTTCGACATTAGTTCCTCAAAAGTGAACACCATTATAGAAATGATAGATAATCAAAATGGTACCTAACAATCAAAATTCCTTTTTCGATGTTAGTTAAAAAAAATGAAGAACAATAACATCAATATCAAAATAATTTAGATAAAATTTATACACAGCGTTGAACAGTAAAATTGGCCAATTTAGTGGCCGCAAGTTGGACGAAGAACTAGGTTGTTTTGGATGTGGATGACATGCTTGCTCATAAAGAAAGTGTGAAGAGAAAACGAGACAAAGGTTAAAATGCTCTGTTATGAGTGAGAGGGAAAAATGAGGGAAAATGAACAATATGTCCGTCCAAATGTCTGTTATAGGTGAGAGGGAAAGAGGGGTGAGAGTGAGAAATGTCCATAGCAATTCGGGTATTTGTATCTAATTACGTATTGTTCATATGGAGATGAAAGTTCATTTAAAATGAGAAATCAATGAGGTCCAGTACGTTGTTTACTTGGTGGAAGATTGTAATGATGGTTATAACTCCACTCTGTGCTATTTTAGTATTTCTTGCATTGAATTGGATGATTTTTTTTTATTTTTTATTTTTAGTTTTACACAACACACATGTCCAAAACTATCATCTCACAAAATTTACTAATAATTCATTTGAATGCAACAATTTTCAAAAGGATGATCTTTTGTATGTTCAAACCTTTAGTGCTAATATTGCAGAATGCTACACTTAACTGCACATAACCATAGAAATCTGATTTTAAGTTCAACCTATAACAATTTCTTGCTAAAACAATGTGGCCCATCAGCGTTCGTTATTCGACTCCCTGTGTGGAGTACCCACTGACCCATCGGCGCTCTCAACTCGGGAGATACATAATGCGACCATCTTGCCAACTGCTAGCATCTTGCAATTTGCAGTCCCTATCAATCTTGATTTTTACTTCTTTAACAAAGAAGTTTCCATTTTTGTCGCGCTCACAATCAACTCGGACAGTTTTTCCTCCGAGACATGTTTCCAGCAGATGAGGCATAACACCCCAATCATACAACTGGTTCGGTTGAAGCCAAAACTTAAGAGGAGGTTCACGGACACGTGTGTTACACAGCCACTTATAGAATCGTATAGCTAAGTCGAAATACGCGAGGGCGCGAAGTCCACTGCGTGATCCGTGCTTATTTCATTGCGTGTGCCAAAAGTCATCATGGCTTCTTCCACGTTTCAGATTCGGCCAGCACCATTTCATATCAGCGCGGAGTTTATCCTTAATATGCTTATCAGAAATAAAGATCTCCGAAGTAGTGAATTGGATAATTGTGGTAAAACATAATGTCAACAAACAAATGTTGATTGTGGTTATGAGTTTCATCATTTACGACTTTGTATGTTGAGTTCACTTTTACGCTCCAGATGTATTCAATCATGATTTGTTGAAAAAAGTTGAGTTCTTTTTTTTGGTTTGAGAGATTATCAACATTAGGCATTTTTTCTCACAATATTTTAATTAAGATCATATGATATTAATTAAATATTAACATATTAATTGCCATGCATACAATACAAATAATAGTAAGAATATTATTGTATAATAATCAATTAAAAATTTATTGGACAATGTTAATGAAAAATCCATTAGATAATAGTGAGTGCCTTTTGGAGGGAAAATGGTACTATTGCAAATTTGGCCAATATTTGGCTTTTATATATGTAATGGATGAATTTATTCAACATCATATTAATTTTGTATTGTTATGTTCTTATAAATATAATTTTTTATAGATATGACATTAAAAAGGACTTTAAATAACCTAATTCGTTTGGTTTGTTTATTAATTTCTTTTAGGTATCAATTTTTGTATATCGTTGCGTGTTAAATTAGTTGTACTATGAGTCATAAGTTCTTTTATATTAAATTAGCTATGTTCATAAGACTTCACTAAAATAAGATAATTTATCTGGTAAAAACTCAACAATGATCTTATATTATAAATAAAATTTGGAACCTAAGCGCATTACAAAAAGTATTGTAAATGAGAGAATTTGGGCCAATTTTCTTAATATTCGTAAAATGAAAATGAAGTTCTAAACGAAATATAACAACATGCCTTCTATATATACACGCTATAACAAAAGCGTACATACAACTACTATGGAGCTTGAATTTTACTTCTTTAACAAAGAAGTTTCCATTTTTGGAGCGCTCACAATCAACTCGGACAATTTTTCCTCCGAGACATGTTTTCAGTAGATGAGGCATAACACCCCAATCATGCAACTGGTTCAGTTGAAGCCTAAACTTAAGAGGAGGTTCACGGACCCGTGTGTTACACAGCCACTTATAGAATCGTATAGCTAAGTCAAAATACACGAGGGCGCGAAGTCCACTGCGTGATCCGTGCTTATTCCATTGCGCGTGCCAAAAATTATCATGGCTTCTTCCACGTTTCAGATTCGGCCAGCACTATTTCATATCAGCGCGGAGTTTATCCTTAATATGATTCTCTGAAATAAAGATCTCCGAAGTAATGAATTGCAAAATTGTGGTAAAACATAATGTCAACAAACAAATGTTGATTGTGGTTACAAGTTTCATCATTTACGGCTTCGTATGTTGAGTTCACTTTCACGCTCCAGATGTATTCAATCATGGTTTGTTGAAAAAAGTTGAGTTTTTTTTTTGGGTTTGAGAGATTATCAACATTAGGCCTTTTTTCTAACAATATTTTAATTAATATCATATGATATTAATTAAATATTAACATATTAATTGTCATTCATACAATACAAATAATAGTAAGAATATTATTGTATAATAATCAATTAAAAATTTATTGGACAATGCTAATGAAAAATCCATTAGATAATAGTGAGTGTCTTTTAGAGGGAAAATGGTACTATTGTAAATTTGGCCAATATTTGGCTTTGATATATGTAATAGATGAATTTATTCAACGTCATATTAATTTTGCACTGTTATGTTCTTATAAATATGATTTTTTATAGATATGACATTCAAAAGGACTTTAAATAACCTAATTCGCTTGATTGGTTTAGTAATTTCTTTTAGGTATCAATTTTTGTATATCGTTGCGTGTTAAATTAGTTGTAGTAGGAGTCATAAGTTCTTTTATGTTAAATTAGCTATGTTCATAAGACTTCACTAAAATAAGATAATTTATCTTGTAAAGACTCAACAATGATCTTATAATATAAATAAATTTGTAACCTAAGCGCATTAAAAAAAGTATTGTAAATGAGAGAATTTGGGCCAATTTTCTTAATATTCGTAAAATGGAAATGAAGTTCTAAACGAAATATAACAACATGCCTTCTATATATACACGCCATAACAAAAGTGGTCGATGCACTACAAAGCGATTTATGGATCGTACGTATAAGGTGCAAGCTGGCGAAATAACTTTGAAAGTTGATCTCCAAGAACATGTGAATGTCAGGTTTTCAATTTGAACGATCTACCATGTCCCTATGCAATTTCAACAATCTGGTATGTTCTTTCCACTTTTTTTTTTTTTTTGATTGGGCCTTATAACTTAATTAACTGGAATCTGATAAACTTACACGTATAGTGAAGTCGATGGAAACATTCATGATTACGTGGATGATGTCTATAATAACTCTTTCTTAGCTGACACCTACTCAGTTCTATTAATCATCTTTCTCTTCGGGAGAATTAAAAGTTACTAGATCACGTAACATAATGGATAGTCCTACCCCTGATTGTGACAAGACAGGCTGGTCGACCAAAGTAATTTCATAAATGTAGGGTGGCAAAAGGGCAACACCATCATTTACAACTCATCTGGATCAGTCGTCTAATAACAGATGGCTTTAATATTAAAATTTTAAAAAATACTATATTCAATTCTTAAAAGAACATAAATGATTGTTTATAATCGTCGTCATTACGAATTTTCCAGCAGGAATTGTTATTGCACCTATGAGAGGCTGCAGGGGTTATAAAAATATTTACCTAAAATTAAGAATTTAATTTAAAAGTTAAAAGATAAAACAGTAAACTCATTATATTTTAAATAAAAGGCTATTATGAGTAAAATTGGGCTATGTATAGAATCACTTGTTATTTCAATATAAGGTGATTCTATTTATAGCCCCCATTTTACTCTTTATAGCCCTCTATTTAAATTAACAATTAAAAATAATTAGAATTTTACTAATTTATCCCATAGTTCATAGCCCCCCAAAAATCCTAAATATATAATTGTTCTGGCTGTTTTGAGTTTTGACGAAATCACCTACTTAACTTTCAAAAGAAGAACTCACAGCAACACAGAAACAAGGATGAACTACAACATAAATACAATATGAACACAAAAGTTGGCAACGATTCAGGTGTAACTAGGCCAAATAAAAACCATTCAATTCACCTACACATAACAAAGATCACTACACACTAATGCCCAAGGACAACCTCGTCTCTTTTCAAACACCAAAAAATGCCGAGAGCCTTGCTGCGCTACTACAGATGCATACGTTCGACATAAGACTGCAATAACCATCAATTGAGAGGCTCTCCGCACCCAACAAAGCACCCGGAGTTCCCATTTTCAGTAAGAATGGAAACCTCAACATGTTAAGCAATTATTGAACCACCTGCCTCACCATCGAGGCCCCGGTGACCCTGCTCAGTCTCCCCCAACCGGTCACAATATCAAATCAAATTCATAGACTTGCAACCTAACTTATGAATGTATGATTTAGAGAGCTCACAGTCACACTGTGTTCTTGATAGGGGTAACGACTGCTTTCACTTGCAAGTAATTCTTGAGACTGTATTCTCCATTCTCCCTCCCGATTCCACTCATCTTGTATCTGCCAAATGGAATCGTATCATCAAAGGTGTCGAAGCAGTTGATCCACAATGTCCCAACTCTCAATCCTCTCACAATCATCTTCCTTTAGGTGCTGTAAGTGAAGTCATAAACGTATGGGGGTTATGATTCTTATGAAGTATAGGGTAAATTAGTAAAATTTAATTACTTTTAATTATTAATTTAAATAAGAGGCTATAAAGAATAAAATGAGGGCCATGAATAGAATCACCCTTCAATATATTATTATTTCAGTAGTTGGGGATGGGGATAATGGCAGGCCCAAAATATCAAAATTTATGGCCCAAGCCCGATTCTACGCTTCACTCTTTCGGGTGATTTCTGGCAATGCGAGATATGGTAAATCACGAACCCAAACCGCTTTCAACTCTAACTGTAGAAAACCGCATCGAAGAAACAGCAGGGAAAAGCGGACCCCATCCTGCTCCGGCCTCCAATGACCAATCCCTCCTCCCCTCGTAGTCCTATATCCCCGAACACCCTCTCGCCAATCAAATGACAATATATAAACAATGTCGTCGGCGAAATCCTCCGGCACGACGGCGATCGGCCAGCCACTCCTTCCCCAGCCACCGCAATACATCATCGTCCAACCTCCGTACCCCATCCCCAACCGCAGCAGCCGCCGCCGCCGCGACTCGTGCAGCTCATGCCGCTTCATCTGCATCGTCTCAACACTCTTTATCCTCTGCGCCGCCGTCTACGTCCTCTGGCCGTCGGATCCCGAGCTCTCCGTCGTCCGCCTGAACCTCGATCGCCTCCACTTCCGCACTTCTCCCGCGCTCTCGCTCGACATAACCCTAGATCTAACGGTCAGAGTACGGAACAAGGATTTCTACTCGCTCGATTACGACTCCCTGCGCGTCGCCATCGGGTACAGAGGGGAGAGACTAGGGTCAATGAAATCAGCTGGTGGGCATATCAACGCGCGGGGCTCGTCATACGTGAATGCCACGCTTCGGCTTGACGCCGTGGAGGTGTTGAGTAGTGCGATATTTTTACTGGAGGATTTGGTCCGAGGTTCGATTACGTTTGACACGGTTACTGAGATCAGTGGGGAGCTCGGGCTTTTCTTCGTTGACCTGCCTCTCAAGGTAATTGTTATTTATTTTTATTTATATTTAACTGAATTCACAAGATGAAAACTGAGCTCTGCCCATTTATGCGTGTTAGAGATTTGGGAAAGGGAATCAAGTAATTGAATCCATTACTTGTTGTTTGGTTTGGGTAATGAGATAATCATTACCCTTACTCAAGGGTAACCCAATCACCCAATTTGTTACCCCTCAAAATAGAGGGGAAACAAAAGAAAGGGATTCTCTTACTAATGATTCATTTCCATTGTTAAACCAAACACTCAATAAAAGTAATGGTTATTGTTACCATTCCACTCCTTTATTTGATTCCATTCCCTTTCCATTCCTCTACTTGAACCAAACGAGCACTTAGGAGTTATTTTGCTTCGAGTTATTATAGATATTAACTGAAATGAATGAAAAGCTGCTTTCTTATTGTATCATTAGTTAGTTTGAATATGGATATGTTGAATTCACAGAAAATGTACAGGTATTATGGTGTTTATGTTGCAATAGAGATTAGTGTTTCTAACAAATCGAATTTTGCGATAGAAATGATACGGTTTCCGGGATGGCTAAAATTTGAATATATTGATGTAGGATATTTTAAATCGGCCAAATTTACTAATGGTTATCCAATTAATGAAGTTAATGAGAACAATGCTAGACAAATGAATTGGCCAACTTGATTTGGTTCTACCTCTTGGAAGGAATGAAACTCTCTCCCTCAGAAACTGGAATTAGATTCAATGCAGGGTTGTCTCAATTCATCTTGACCACCAAAGTAACTCCTGGCTTCAAAATATGCTCGTTTATTTGTTGTTGGCTGGTGTTTTTTGAAGGAAAAGCTCAGGTTTTCTGGTGACCTAGTATAATGGAGGAGCCTCTTTTAGATGATGAAGAACATAAGGTTTATGATTTTTGAAGTCTTCTTTTCTATTAAGCTTTATCCATAGAGCTTCAACACTAGGAACTAAGACGAACATGATAAAGCCAATACTGTTGGAACTAGAATCAATAAGATTAAAGGAGCTTCAAGAATCATTGCACCATACATGCATGTGTTCGGATTTGAAATTGATTTGGGTCATACTGTCACAGATGAAGAATATGATTCTTTTTTTGAGTTACTCTGAACTATTTCAGTATGAACTTAGAAATAAGATTCTTCCTAAAATCCGTGTATGAATTGTCAGTCATATCTAATTTTTTTTTATCATTGTCCTAGATATAGGGCATGATGAAGAATATGATTATTTTTCAAAATGGTGATGTTACTAGGAAAATTTAGTGGTTTGCATAGCTCTTGCAGAGCTCAATTTGTATCAGTATCATACTTGTTTTTGCTTGAGAATGACCCACAGCTGAATTCGTCTAATGTTTTAACAGCATTTGTTTTTTCAGTGCGCAATTATTCCTTGATGAGCTTCAGATGAAAAATATGCTTTTGGTTTTCTTAATGGATGCTAATTGCGAGCAATTATAACATGATCCTTCTTTTTTTATGTCTACAGACAACAGTATCATGTGAAATCATCGTAAACACACGCAATCAGACAGTTACTCACCAAAATTGCTACCCGGAGGTAATGCTCTATTCTCCTATTAATTGTCATTCTTGTTGCTATTGTAGAGAAAATTAGGAAAGCGTAGAAGGGTGCTTGGGATGAGAATTTGGAACCACAATGTTTTTACCCAAATCAAAACCCGCATCTGTTTCCTACCATTTTCTTTCCCTCTCTTTTCATAAAGTAAATTTGGACCAAATGGTGCAACTCGTCAACATAGTTAACTATTTGCAAGCATTCTGATAACTAATTTGAATAATTCATATTCTTAAATCTTAACAGTGATGAAGAGATTGGCTCTGCACAGGTGTGAGGACTTAGAGATCAAGGCAATTTCTCCAGCATCTAAGATCACCAAATAGAAGCGAACCATGTAAATATTCCAACTATACTATCTTCATGTAAGTACATGATTCTGTCATGATGCACGGGTTAGTGTTCATATCAATGTATTGTTGCATAGCCTGTCTCATTTGGATCTAAGAAACTAATCTTACTCATACACGAGCTAAGTCATCTGTACAGAGCTACTATTATTGCTTTGCATGATCTAATAAAATATATTGTCCCATTCTTGGACCATAACTCATAACCAACAAAATTTCCTGCCATTCGCTGGTTTCTTTGTTTATATTCATTCACTTATCGTAGAAAATGAAGAAATAAATACATCTGTGATCTGTGTATTCCTTTAGAGAAATTTACATAGATATTGTTAATTACACTAGCTAGGCCTAGATCCCAGCCTATTAACCCACTGATACTCTCCATGGTGTTGCCTACACCTGAACGAACCTGGATGATTGGTGGGGGAGCACAGACACACCTTCACAACCCCACCACCTTCCTCAGCTGGTTGGCCACCCATGTTAACCACCGGAGGTGGCTGCCTTGCAGCCTCCTCTGCCACGGCAGCCGCCCATGTAATCAAGCGCCTCTGGGGGCTTGCAGACTTATAATCACCCACCCAATAGGGGTAGCACATCTTCACCTAACAATTAAATACCTTGAGCTTGTGTGTAAAGAGAAATAGCGGTGTTAAAGAATCATGGGGTTATATAGGAAGGAAAGCAATGGAAAGTGGGGAGGAGAAGAAAAGAGGGGAATAGTGAAAAGGTTTTGGGATATTATTTGTTTGTGTAAAAAGATTGAATTGATTCCAGAGAAAGGGATAGCTTTGGGCTTCAGCTTTTATATGAAATTTGGTGTTTTCTTTTCCATTCAAAGCTTATCCCTGTAGGGAAAAAAAGAAGAAGAAAAAAAATAGAAGGAATCTTTTGCTGAATTAATTGCTACTTTTGAGATGGGGTTTGGTTTGGTATTGGCGTTTGTGGTGATAAGCCAGTTGACGGCTCTAGCCACCTGGCAGTTGGGAGGGGAACTTGTTTTCGTGGTGTACATGAATTGAAGTATTACTTTGTGAAAATCGTTACTATAATATATAGAATTCATTTGACTTGGTTTTTGAGTGATCTTTGGGGGTGTATAGCTGAATCCTTAGAAATTATATTTTCCCCTTCTTTGTAATATGGTGAGGGAAAGCAGTGAGTTTTACACGTAAGAGGTTGATTTATTGGGTATTATTAGAGGGGCAGTGTAAATTCTCTACTTAACGTCTTTGTTAGTGGTGATAGAATTGATGAGATGCTAGTTTTTAACTTTGGGAATATGTCGTTGAAATTATATACTGTTTGTAGTAGGATGATAAAAGGTTTATAATCATAAAGGGTGATTTTTTCATTGAAGTGACTCAAGAAAATTGTTGAAATTTTGTGATGTAGTAGTGTCAAGCTGCGAACAAATTTATTTACAGTCAAAATAGTGTTTCATTTGCAACAAGAATGTTGGTTGAGACAGCCAATTTTATGTTTTAGCTAGTTTTTCTAGCCCTTAGGCTTTGTGCAGTTATGTGTGGATTTGAACTCCTACTGGAAGGCCATTCCAAATTCCAACTATCCTTGTTCGTGTTCTTTGAATTACTACTTCATGGCTTTCTTTAATAATAATACTCATATCTTTTTCTAAAATACTTGGAAGGGATTCTATATGATTTCATTCTCGATAAGTATTTATCTAACATTTTTGAAACAGAATTTTCAACCAAAACACTCTCAAATGAAGCCTTATGATTTATATTTTTTCAATTTTGAGTCTTAACAATCGGCCTGCTCAGTTTTGATATGGGCTTGGGCTAGATGGGTTTGCATAATGAATGAATGTCCAATTTAGACGATTTTATTCATTGCCCTTTTGTACTCTTCATAGGCTCCTACTTAATAAATAATAAAAAAATATTTATAAATATACTATTTTGCCTCGTAGCCTCAAATTAAAAAGATTGTTTTACCTACATAGAACACGCATAATCTCATTAATTTCAAGAACAAAAAAGGAGAACCAAAAAATAGAAGGTTATGGAGAATAAAAAGGACGTTATGAATAGAATCACTTAGAATTCTAATCTAATTACGTGCTTCTTGTAATTTTATATGGTAATTTGGAGTTTCAATATTTTTTAGATCTAAATTCGTCGCAAACGTTTTCGTCATTTTTTTTAAAGTTTATTCGTCATCTTAAAAAATAAAAACACAAAAGGGTGACAAATTCTTTATATATTAATAGGTGGCAATTAAGAAGATAAATACCAAATTAAGGGAAAAGAAAAAGCAAAAAAGCAAAAGACAAACACATAGAATGTCCCAAACTTTTTCGTCATCTTTGATCTATCATTCGGCAGCCAAACCGTCCATGTGAATATAATCCAGAACTTTGCCTATTTTCATGCTGCTTTTTGGGAGGATAAAATGAGTATAAAGATTAAAGAGGATATGAGCCTGCCACTTTTGAAATATTGTGTTCAATATGGAGGCACATATATGTCGCCATCTAATTAAATGTATCACCACTTGACTATATCGTAATTCTTTTCGATCTAATCCATTTCAAGGAACAAACCTAATGCTAGCTAAGACATCGCATTTGGATTGGTTTAATTCAACGAGATTCATGATTAAGATTTAAATAAAAAAATCAGGAAAAATTTGTTATAATTTTAATAATAATTGAATATCAATTTATTTGAATCAGATCATACTCCATTTTATTTATTATTCAATAATGCAGGTATATGTATACATTATTTATGCAGCTTACATAGAGATCTAATTATAATTAACTCATATAGTATACATTACCCCCCACCCCCACCACCCTATGGGTAGTCGAGCCCACAATCTTAATGCTTCAAATTGAAGTATGAAATTCCATAATAGATCAACCCACATGCTAGCTACTTTCTTGTGGACCATATATATTCAAACACAACTAACAAGCATGACGACTATTTACTTTATTTATTTTAATTATTATCCAATTAACCCTATTCTCGAGACTATTCAATATTCACTATTACGATGGAATCAAATTGAAGAAAGTGGCAATCACCATCTAAATTAACTATATATACAAGCCCGCCTCAACCCATATCTCATTATTCCACACAACTATTAAATCAACACACAATAATTCTCAGTTATGCAGCAAGCGATGGAAGACGAAACGTGGCAGCATGGCGAGTTGTGCTGGCCAAGAAGCTTCTCGACTCGAAACTACGAGCGTTTCGAGCCGTGCAGCAGCAGCATAGATGGAGCAAGATCATCAGTAAGAGCAGCTCCCATTTGGAGAGTGGTGTGGAAGAGAATCAAGAGAGAGAAGAAGAGAGTGTTTGCTCCATCTTCAAATTCTTCCGCGGTGAAGTTGAATTATGATCCATCTTCTTATTCGCAAAACTTTGATGATCAAGCCTCCATGTGGGCTGATGATGCAGATCATATCTCTCGCACTTTTTCTGCTAGGTTTGCTGTTTCTTCCAGATTCTTTCACAAAACTAGTTTCATGGTATGAGAGAGATCTAGAGATAGAGATATAGAGCAACAAATATGTCGAATTAATCGGCAATTTTTTTTGTTTTTGTTTTTTACTTATTTATTTTAGAGTTTAGGGCTGGGCTTTTATAAATTTGGTAATTGGTTATTTCATCTGCAGTTACAAGATTAATGGGAAATTATTATTATTATTATTATTATTATTATTATTATTATTATTATTATTATTATTATTATTATTATTATTATTATTATTATCTTTGGTGATAATGAAAAGCTTAGTGATGGTAAGAGACAAATAGAATCTTCCTCGCATTATCTTTTCTTTCTTTTGTGTTTTCGGATGAAAACTTTGACTGTGATAGATTATACATGTATATTAAAAACTGTCACAACAGTGAACAGCTAATGTTGACTATATATACTCTCTCCGTCGCATGAATCTTGAGTCATTTTTTTATATGACAAAAAAATTATATTTTTTATTCATATTTTCTCTTTTTCACCTACTACATTTAACACACTAAATACTATTTTTTTAATTCTTGTGCCAAAAAGAATTGACTCAAGACTCGCGGGACGGACGGAGTACATTTATCACAAATTCACAATATGATGACGGATGACCTGAAATATTTGATCACACTTTAGATTCTCATTGAGACGATGATAAAACTATAATTTAAAAATGTTTTCTATGCCTCGTTGTAATAGTTACATAATTACATAATAATTATATCCAAATTGTGAGTGGTGATGGCTACATGTCGGACAAACCTTGACAAAAATGGGATGCTGTGATTTCATAAAAAGAAAATACTACTTAATTATGCACATAGGGGGAGAACCTTCTTAATCTGGCGCACTTATCATTTGTATAAGAATTTTTTTTCTTTCTTTTACGAGTAGAATCGTTTCATTTCCTACTTTAGTATCCTTGCTTATTAGTATATATTAACAATGCCCCTCACTAGGGGTGTAATCGAGCCGAGCCGAGCCAAACAGTGTCTTGTTCAAGCTTGGCTCGTTTAGCTAATCGAGCTATTTGATTAATTATCGATCGAGCTTTAATCGAGTCGAATACAGTGCCGAGCCTAATCGAGCTTTTTAAATTTAAATTTTTATTTAAAATTTTAGTTATTTTCCTAATACATAAGTTAATTTTCAAATATATAAGTTATTTTATTCACAAAAATATAATATATTTACTATTTTCTTGTAAATAAATGATGTTAATTAGATACTTAATCCAAATATTACTACATATAATATAAAATATAGTAAGACATTTAATGAATAATCTTATGTTTTTAAGATAAATCACTTCACGAGCTTGTTCACGAGCTAACGAGCCGAGCATCGTCATGCTCAAGCTTGGCTTGTTTAGCTAAACGAGCTGTTCATTAAATTATCGAACGAGCTTTTATCGAGTCGAACGTCGAATAGCTCACGAGTAGCTTAGCTCGTTTACAGCCCTACCCCTCACCCCCGGAGAAATGGAGGAAATAGTATCATATTTGAAATAAGAGTAGAGCTATTTGATCACATTACGGCGAACCACAGATTTAACCAAATTGAAAAAAAAAATGATCATTTAATTTTTTTTATCAAATAAAAAAGACAGCTAGTTTAGTGTTTCATACACACGTAGTTTCTTTTTTCATTCTTATAATTAATACTATATATATATAGATAGAAATGTTAAACAGAGAATGCTAAATATTTAGATAATAGAGAATTCGTGAAACAAAAACGAACAGATCTATAAATTTGATGAACAATCGCATGAACAACAATTTGTCCCAGGTTCAAATCCTGCTGGTGACGAGTTTTTCTCCTTTTTTTACCAAATACGTCTATTCATTAGTTATATTGATATGTTCGTAAAATGTATAGATTTTTTCAAAATGAAATATATAATAATTCTCTTTTTAACTTGACCCTATATACAGGGACGGAGCCAGGAATTTAGTTCGGGGGGGGGGGGGGCTGAACCTGTACGGTACCGCCCCGAGAATTTTTTTTTGGGCATTCAGTATATTTAAGGTATTTTTTTTATTAAAATACGAGCATAATACTAATAATAACGAACAATATTTTCATAAATTATATAGTTTCAATATATCACAAAACTTTTTTTGGAAATTCCGTATATTTAAGATATTTTTTATTAAAAGGCAAGCATAATAATAATAATAATAATAATAATAATAATAATAACAAACAACATGTCCATAGATTATATATTTTCTATATATTACAAATTAGTTTCAATACATTATAATTTTTTTTAGCATTTCATACATATTAGGCATTTTTTATTAAAAGACAAGTATAATAGTAATAATAACAAACAATATTTCATAGATCATATAGTTTTAAAAAACAAAATTATCCTTAAATTAAGTATATATGAGAGAATATAATAACCAAATACTTTTTTATAAAACAAAATTATTTTATAATAGATATAAACATATATCTATATATATTTTAAATTTTAAATTAAAAAAAAAAAAAAAACTCAAAATTTGGGAGGGGGCTCTAGCCCCCCTGGCTCCGTCCCTGCCTATATATATAGCGGTAGGTTCTAATGAGATTGTTGTTTTTCGTGAGATTGTAAGAGTACTAATGAATAAGGCAATATATAGTGTTGAATAACGATACTAAGAAAATTAGTAGTAAAATTTTTGCTCCCTCCAAAATTCGAACCCAATTAGTAAAAAAAATTCTCCCTCCAAATAAATATCAGCCACATGATACATTAAATCAATACTAACAAATCAATCTAAGATCTCACCACATATAAGTATTTCACCATCTATATATAATATAAAAGACCAGTTTAACGGTCATATTTTCCCGGCAAATTTCTAGAAGTTATTTTTCCAAAATTTTAGGCATATTTGAAAAAACGTGAATTTAACAACAATTTAGTTTCTTCTTAAATCTTAATCGTCGAGAAGATGATATTTTGAATAGAAAATGTAGTCGATATGCTTAAGCAAAGCAATTGAGCGAATGTGTTTTCTCAAAAAAAAAAAAAAAAAAAAAATTGAACGAATGTGTATTGCATAAAGAACTTTTCTTGCAAAAATTGGAAACGGATCTGCCGCCGGAGACGTCTTGAAGCAACATTCCCTGAAATAGGGAAATAATTAGAGATTTATTAATTTAAGGTATTAAAACCATAAAATAGAGAAAAAGAAAAGAGATTGAAGAAAGGGATGACAGCAGCAGCCGTGAGCCACCGCGGCGTGGCGACGACCGCCGGCCAAGAGGGGGCAGGAAGAGAGAGATCGAAAGGGACCAGAGAGGGGGAAGAGAGAAAGATTGAGAGGGAGAGAGAAGGGACATACCTGGGATGGAGAGGCCGGTGGTGCGTCGGAGACGGCGGTGATGCGGCGGGCCTTGCCGGAGGGACGAATTTCAGAGGCGAAAAGAGAGGCAGAAACCGTAAAAGTTGGGAATCGTCCCAATTTCACAACTATTAATTGTTTATGGAAATTAAAAAGAAGAGGGTGAAATTATTGTACAAACGAAGGAGAAAGAAGAAGGTGAAGAAAAAGAAAGACACGAAGCCGTAGAAAAAAAAGACAGCATGAAGAAGAAGAAGAAGAGGAGGATGCAGCGGCGGGTTTGTATTGAAAATGATAAAATTGTGTAGGGCATTCACGCTTCCTTTTTCATATTCTTTATATTATTTGTATTTAATTATGAGCTTTTAATCCCTCTAAAAAATACAATGATGGGCTTCTAATAATTTTTTTTTGAAGCGGATGGGCTTCTAATAATATTACATAAGTTACCCAAAATTATTATGTTAGGCATATGTTAATAATTCATTTTAATTTAATTAATTAAAGATCTAAAATTATTTGCTTTAAAAAAAAGATCTGAAATTATTTAACTATGTGTGGGATATTGATTAAAATTATAGAACTTTAAATATGGCTTATAATTATTTATTTATTGTTTGTGTTTGTGTATGAAAATATATATTTATTTTTGTATAGCGCCTAATACTCTATAGTTATAATGTGTGATGTCAATTATAACTAGCATTTGCACGTCGTGCAATGCACGAGAAACATTTTTTTAATTCTATATTTATATAAATTGATAAAACTCAATTATTATATTTATAAATATAATAAAAAATAATTTTAACTGAATATATTTGAGTTTAATATATATTAAAAAAATAAAGAAAATTACACAATAATAAAAATTGATATTATGAAAAGGCAAACACAAAGTTAAAAAATAAAAATGAAAATTGAAATTGAAATATGTCTTTTTAATATATAGATTGTAGATTACTAATAATTTAAATATTCACATAATATACTCCTTTAGATTATTAACTATTTTTTGATAATAATTTATGAGTATCATATTCCTAAACCAATTTGTTATTTTTAGATTATTAACTATTTTTTTATATTGATGATTTAGTATTATTTGTTCAAAATGAGATTGAGTTAACTTATTTACTTTATAATTTATAAATTTAATTAATAATATACGATACTCATTAAATTTAATATTATACTCATTCAGTTGATAATCTATATACAAAAATAATTATTGCCATGTTCCTTTTCGGAAATTTTTTGATCTATGCTTATTTTCAACTCCTCGAATCATTTTTGAGTTTTTTGACGTGTATCCTCTCACAACTCACCAATAATATCATTGTTCATATAAATATTGTATTAGAGTTTAAAAGTAACATTTGAAATCCAATTAAAATATGCAACATTATTATTCAATGGTGCATGATTAAATTTAACAAATCAAGCAATTTTGTTTATGAAAAAAAAAATCATATCTTATTTATAAACTCTATATATTATAGGGAGATATAATTTATTTAACGGTAATATTTTTTCAGTAACAAAAATGGAGTAGTTTTTTTTCCCAAAATTTTAAAAGTTATTTAAATAAATGTATATACATTTTATTTTTCACTTAGATTATAAGAATCGAATTATAAAATGTAAGTGATGAGGAGAAACAAAAGCGCAATAAAGAGGGAAATGAACGAATGTAAAGACGCACATATATAATTTCCTTATTTTGCAAAAGTCGTGACCGCTTAGGTGATAAAGAAAAAATTAGGGGTTGTTCATATATTTTTACATTAATATTAGACCAATTAATTTGGTTCATGAGATATAATGATTTTAGTATATTTTATTTAATTAACAATGAAAACTAACTATATTAATTTGTTAAAAAATATTTTCATTTTTCAACTAATTTTCAATTCTTTAAGAAAGAAAATAAAGGTTTTTTTCAAACATGATGAAGATTATTATTATTATTATTATTATTATTATTATTATTATTATTATTATTATTATTATTATTATTATTATTATTACAAGAGGTATCCGAATATAATCAATTATGCAACTCGCATGCAGGCGAGACCTCAAAACCACACAACGATGGAAAAACTACACCGCATGCAGACATGAATACAACACCACTCAAAGGTGAGAAAACATCAGTACACGCAGGCAGGATTGAATCAAAGACCTCTCACAAAGGAGAGTCTTTGAGTGCCTCAGCTTTGCCCCTAGAGCAAGGCATAATAATAATAATAATAATAATAATAATAATAATAATAATAATAAAACATGGCTTGAATGGATTATAGCTATATGGAGTAATATATAATTCATACTCATTTATATATGTTTTTCATTTTTTAAAATTGTATATATATTTATATTCATTATCAATTAAAATCAATTAATGTATTTAAAAGAAATCAACTATTAAAACTATAAAATTGGAAATTTATATGTTTTTAAATTCAGGTTCTTTATTGAGTAATTGGTATAAATTATTTTATTTATATTTATTTATTTAAAATATTATTCGATTTCGATGTTCGCCGTGCATCGCACGGGCGAGCATACTAGTATATTTATAAATAACAGTTGGAAGGATCGGTACAACTGTCTATACATTCAGCGTAGAAACTATCTAAACCTTGGTCGTGCGCCGCCGCATGATCAGCAGCAACAATCAACACTATCGCCATTGCAATCACACATCCAGTTCTCCACGATTTCATATTAAGTTACTGAGTTTATTTTGATTGTGTTTTCCAATATATGTACATTTAGGTTGAGTATTTAAGTTAATGTGGAGTTTGGCGTACGATGCTGATGAGTTAATAGTGGCATGACTTTGCATGCGTACAATTTATTACGTGTAGGTAATAAATGTTGAAGCAGCGTTCAAAAATTAGTTTCTTCATAGCTAGGTTGGTTAGCGTTATAAAATGATAAGCAAAATCTTGGCATGATGTAAGCAAATAAATTTGACATTTGAAATTAGAAATTAAAAAGGTTCCATTAATATTATATTATTTGGTGGGTGTAGAAAATGAAGATGAACTAAGGAGGTGTTGGAGGTCTGAGGGCGGGGGGAAGGCAAATTACACAGCGAGCACGACATACATCGTCACAGATGCAAGAATCTATCGTACAATGTTGCATGCATGGATCGTAGCACTCCACTTCATTGTACGCCGCCACATAATTACCACCAAAAATCAGCACTATCGCCATTGCAACCACAAATCCCATCCTCCACGATTTCATATTTCCTCGCTTCTATTACAAATATATATATATAATATTAGATTGAATATTTTATATCACTTAGATCTTCGAGGTAGTGTATTTATAGGTTAATATACTAACATATAACGCCTATAATTTATTTAATAAGCTAGTTACATGTACATAATTAATTTTCTTAAGCGTTAAGAAATTAGTTTCTTATTAAAAGGTTGGTTATAGGTTTGACTAAGCGTTACAAAATTATTATTAATTTGTTCACTCGTGTTAGAATTTTTTTGATATATCTATATATCATATATACTATTTATGCTTGCAGTTTGGATTGAACTCGAATAAAATGTTTGGGTCTAAGATAGATTGATAAAACATAGAATTGAATATTTGAAAATAAGATGATGAAAATAAATATTTTTTATTAAATATTGGGAGAAGTAGCAAATAGCCCCCTATCATACAACTCCTCAACACGTTTACCTCCCTATCTTTTGATTTTGGGCTATTAGCCCCTCAACATATCATAAAGAGTGCAAAATGCCCCCCACTCTTAACGGACATTTAACACCGTTAAGTATTTTTTTTATTTCTTACTAATATTTCTTACTATAAGCATATATTTTTTTTTGGATTTAAATTTAAATGTTTGTAATATTTTTTAAATAAAATCATTTTTGAATACACACACACTTTCACTGTGTTCTTAATTAATACAAGGTTATCTTTGTCTATCGAATTATTTCTACTTCCATATATCGTGTATGCTTTTAAGTTTTTAATTAATACTATCTTTGCTATGTTTTATTTTTATATACTACATATTAATTGGTATGATTTATTTTTTTTGTTTATAATATATATGTATATTAAATTTCATCTAACTTTAATTGTTACAAGAACGCAGTGAAAGTGTGTGTGTATTCAAAAATGATTTTATTTTAAAAAAAAAATTACAAACATTTAAATTTAAATTCAAAAAAAAAATTACATGCTTAAAGTAAGAAATATTAGTAAGAAATAAAAAAAAATGAAAAATACTTAACGGTGTTAAGTGTTTGTTAAGAGCAGGCATTTTGTACTCTTTATGACATGTTGAGGGGCTAACAGCCCAAAATCAAAAGATAGAGAAGTAAACATGTTAGGGAATTGTATGATAGGGATCTATTTGCTATTTTTGCCTTGAATATTTAGATGCATTGGAGCTCAACTACTAATTAATAGTATGAAATTATATTCCGCATACCTTTTTCTAGACAGAAATTCAATTTAAGGGTGTCCTTTGTAACTGCTTATTATAATTCTATCTGCCGCATATTCATAGTAACAAAATCGTCATTCATATGGTCATATGGATTTGGAAACAAAATTAATGGAAGGAGTACTTAACATTGCAATATATTGTTGTTGTTGCTAATTATTTTTTTAATATCATTGTTGCTTTCAAAAAAATATACAGTACTACTTTATTAGTGTAAAGCAATCCATATAGCGGCATTTAGCTTAAAACTCCTCCTAAACAGACTCCCAACCCGATAAAATCTTTTTAAAAGACGAGTGTTGCAATTATTGGAGGATGATGGGTGTGTTTTCTGCTTTGTACAATGCGAAAGTGTGAAGCACCTTTTTTTCTCTTGTTCGTTTGCATACAAAGTCTGGTCGTCTTGCTATAGTTGGTTCAGACTCAGTTATATCGGACATCTTAATCCAATATGTCACTTTAAGCAGAACATAGGTTTTGCAATGCATAAACATGCATCTGAGTGGTCACTACAAGAAACTGTGGCTCTAACGATCGAATTTTCGATCGTTAAAACCCCGAAAACGATCGTTAATTGTGTTAACGACTTGAATTAACTACCGTTTTCGGTGGTCGTTGTTTGCATCGTCGTTCCGAGTCCCAACGACCATTTTTTCGGTTGTTAAATCTAACGACTGAATTTTTATTTTTAACGACCGAAAATAGAAAACGAAAAAAAAAATGAAAAAAAAATTATTACGATCTCCGTCCCACTTCAATAGGCTCACTTCTTTTGGGCACGAAGATTAATAAAACTTACTTTTTAGTAAGAAAGTGGTGTGGTCCACACCAATTAAGTACAACTTTTTTACCCAAAAAGAAAAATGAGCCTATTGGAGTGGGACGAAGGGGGTATTTTTTATTTTATTTTTTATTATTAACGACCGAATTTTCGATCTTTAAAAATAAATAATTAAAAAAAAATATTTGTATCCCACAAGTATTTGGTATTTCTATTGTATTTTGATCTTAATTGCATATGATTTGATGAACTTTCAGTGGGTCACCCATCTTACTAGTCACCAGTACAGAACATGCGTATTATTGATATAACTAACATCTTACTAGTCACCAGTACAGAACATGCGTATTATTGATATTTAAGACTTGTGGTGCCGGCGAAAGATTCACAGTAAATACACGACCGAATTTAAAATAATAAAAAATTAATATTATCGTATTTTTTTAAAAAAAGAAGAAAATATGAGTATGAAAAATAACAATCAAATATACAATAAAATCAATATACAATCAAATAATAATCGTAATATACAATATTATCGTAATAAATTATTAGATTTATTTAGATTAATTAAATTATTAGATTTAAAATAATTCAATATACAATATCATTCATTTCTTAAATCAAATAATTTATTATTTTAAAATAATAAAATTATTAATGTTTTGAAAATAATGAATATAATAATTTAATAAATCTAATAATTTATTATTTTAAAATATAAATCTATTAATTATTTGCTTCAGATTAAGATTTATTATTATAAATATTATTTGCTTCAAATAATATCATACTCCTATTTTTATTAGACAATAATATTGTCTAATTTTCTAGAATAATATTATGAAAATAACAATCACTTTTAAAATATTCTCAATAATTTAAATATAAGAATTAAATAGAAAATTAATTAAAAAATATTAAATATTTATATATATATATAAATAAAATAAAAAATAAAAATAAAAATAAATAATAACAAAAGAATGAAATTAAAAAAATTTAAAAATTGAAAAAATAATATTAACGACCGATTTAATAAAATAAATAAAAAATTAAAATAAATAAAATTAAAATAAAATAAATGAAAAATAATATTAAAGATCAAAAAATTCGGTCTTAAAAAAATATATTAACGACCGAAAAATAATATTAACGGCCGAATTTTCGGCCTTTAAAAAAAATTAAAAAATTTAGTAATAAAAATAAATAAATAATAATAAAAATATAAAAATAATTAAAAATATTAACGATCAAAATTTCGGTCGTTAAAAATAAAAAAATAAAAAATCTAAAAAAATTAAAATATTAAAAATAATTAACGACCGAATTTTCGATCGTTAAATTTTTTAAAAAAAATCGGTCGTTAAGGCCGTAAAATTAACGACCGAAATTTTCGATCGTTATACGCGTGTTTTCTTATAGTGGGTGGAAAATTCTCTGGATATGTATCGTGTAGAATTTATGGAATCATCGAAATGGGATGGTGTTCAAGAACTTGTCAAGTTGCTATGAGGACTTGGACGAGTTGATTAAAGTGAGATTTTGGTTTTGGTTATCTAATCTTTTACCTATTCTCTCTTGTTTCAATTTGAGAAATTGGTTATGTGATCTGTCAGTTTGTCTTAAATTGTGATTTTGGTGTCTAAATTGTATATTCTAAATTTTGTAGCTTGTTTTTAGGTTGCACCCTCGTACATTTATTTTAATTTGATTTCACTTGCCAAAAAATCGATTTAACGGCAAGTTTATTGACTTTGATATTCCTCTCCTTTATAAAGGCGAGTGATCAATGATCAGGGTAACTATATATGAATTTTAAAAAAAAAACACAATTGACTTTTGGAATAATAAATAGGGAGATTATATTAATTATTTACTGTTTTTCAGCTACTTTATTACATCTATCTTTATAGCGCCGTCCTATGCTATATGCATTCTTTAATTAATTACTGATATTAGAGTATTAGATGCATCAGCATTCTATTCTAAAACGTATTTTATTGGAGCCATATTATTTATAGTGTAAAATTATTACAAAAAATAGAATCACGACAATATTAATGAAACAATCCAAAAAGAAAAATAGGATAAAATTAATATAACGGGAGAGTACTATTTTAGAGGAGGTCTGCACGCTCCATGTGATAACTTGTATTTGGGAATAGGGGATGATTTGCCACTTTAGATTGCAAATTATAACAAGGGTTAGATTCAAGGGAGAAAACAATTTTTTTTTTAGAATTGAGAACCATGAATAAATACATAAAATACATAAATAAGAGATAGGTCACAAACAATTACTCCATAATAACTAAGGCCCCGTTTGATTGCTTTGTAATAGCTAGTTTAACTCCTTTTATGGGCTTATTTATGCATTTGGTAACAAATTAACGTTTCATGGGAAGCCCATGATTAACGTCCGGCCCGGGCTAAAAAGTACTGTTCATTAGCTCTTATGAAACCAGGGGGGACCCTTGGTTTATTAAACTGGAGAGAGAAAGTAGTTCAAGATTAAAAAATTCCTTACAACTCTACCCCCGAAAATCAAATTGATATTTTAGGTTTTCTGCCGCTCATTTGCAAATCGAAATTTTTGTCCATTTTCCAGAGGCGCTGCGTAGGAGGTTTCCGACTTCTAACAAAAATATTTTGAAGATTATATCTCTGGGTTCGTCTCTCTATTCGTCTCTCTATTGATTATTTGATTTCTTTTTTCATATGTTCGTCCCTAATCTTAAATTTGTTCATTTTTCGGTTTATGTGTGTTTGTAGGGTTTGCTGATTTTGTGGTGTTCTGGTGTATTTTACTTCGGCGACGCGCCGACTAGGGTTATCAACGTCAAAGTAATTCTCATTCACAACCAGTTCCTTTTATAATCTGATTCGCAATTTCTTGTGCTCATAATTCGCGACTTTGGTATCATTGATATGATGATTTTGTGCTAATTTTATAGTTTTGTGCCGCTGGTAATTGAATAGAAATTTTCTGTTTTATGCTTTTGTGCGAATCTGCTGTTTGTTGCTGGAATTTTGAATAAACTGTGTTGGATTTTGTTTTAATTTTGTTCATTTTATGCACTTGGGTGGACAGTACAATGTCAACTTTGGGGCATAAGAAAGCGTGTATATGTCTTGCTGTAGAAGAAATTCTCCATGAGCAAATGTTGCAATTGACTGTTGTTCTCGATTACGTCGAGAAGGCAAAGTCACGAAAAAGAAAACGTAATGGGAGGAGTGTAGCTTATCGTATATTACACAGAATACCAGATCAAGTGAAGCACTTGAATCGAATTATAGATATCAATGATGTTGATTGTGTTACAAATCTTAGGTTATATCAGAATAGCTTGAGAATAGTGAACAGTCCTCGCGACTGTTGGAGTATATAATAGCTCCAAAACCCCCCCCCAAATCCAAAATTAGGCGGGAATAAAAAGGGTACGCTTGGTATTTAAAAAATATAACGAGGGTATTTCGGTAATCTCGGCATCTGGCAAAACCCTTACACATCATATCAAACGGTGGGCTATGGCTTAAACGGAGGTTCCGGGTGGGCTATCAAATGCACAGCCCATTTACCTTAGCGACCCAACTCCTAGTTACCTTTGATGGGGTTTCCTTAAATTGCCTTATCCCAACAAAGCAATCAAACAGGCCCTAAAAGTGTTAATATCTCTAATTAACCATTTTCTACGATGGCGGCTCCGCCACTCGTCCACCGGACCACAGCCATTTCTCCTCTTCTCGCTCCTTTCCCTCCCCATGCAAGCGGCCCCTGCTCTCGAACCAAATTTCTTCATCTCACCAATCTCATCTATGTAATTACACCATTTTCAGGCTATATATACAAATTTATTACACCATTTTCAGGCTATATATACAAATTTATCCTCACACTGTGAGTTCTTCCACTGCCATATTTTCTCTCACTATCTCATCATCACTAGCTACTTATTCGATTAGTAATATAATTCTCCATTGCTATTTTCGAAAATAACAAGATTAATTGCACCAGAGAGAGATAGAGAAAGAGAGACATATGTAAAAAATGATGATGCAGTTAGTTGGTGCCGGCCGCAGTGGAGATGCCGGAGGCGTGAACGTTGGGGGTGGTGGGGCTTTGAAACTTTTTGATTTTTTTCCTCAAATTTATGTTTTTATAATTTAAATTTCAAAATTTTAAGTTCTTGTTAATTTTTAAAATGAAATACTAATAAAAGGGTATTTAAGTAAGAGTGTTTATAACTGTATATTATTATTTTTATGGCTACAATTAACTTTTAGTTAAACAAATTGGTTATTTTAATATTAATTTGCCTCAAAATAAAATACATGAACAAGATTCGGTCGAATCTTATATGTATACGTGTTATATTTAATTGTTCACGACTAGTTATCTTTTGTTCATTGTTCTCACGAAAAGATGCGGTTCTCACGTGATCCTTTACCTAATAATATTAATGTTATATAGCCTTTCAATTTTAAATTGAGAATTGAACATTTTTAGAAACTTGAAAAATTCAGCAGATCGAAATTGCAACATAGCTGAGAGCAATAATAGTCAACTTTAGCATTCTTCTAATATCAGAAATGAGGAAATTATGATAATCTGAATAAAATCATACATAAAAAACTTTCCAGAAATGATCCAATCTCAAACAATCATCATACATAAACACACTAAAACATTTATAACAGCAACAAAGAATAAATCATTCTATGAGTCAAATACACCTAGAATTTGCATATCAATCCATCAGATCGTGAAGTTCCAGCAAAAATATTCCTAAATTGCGAAACTAATCAGTATGTAAACCTAAACCACAAATGGAGATCCAAGTTCATGTGATAGGAAAAGCCATCACTCTGCATATACACTCTTCTGAATCATCCAATCCCCCTGTAGTCGAAAATGGTTGTCTATTTACTGTCATATGTGCAATATCACCAACAAAGCTTTTCCATTATCCTTCATCATCTTGCAGAATAGTTCAAATTTCAGAACCCAGGCCTTGACAAAAACGAATCCTGATGAGCAAGAACGCGCTTATTGTTATGACATTTCAACGCGACTAATGTTACACAATGCTACCATAAGGCACATACATAAAAATTGTAATGAATTTACTTACATATGGAGAGCCAATTGTGGGCCAGAATTGATGAATCCCGAGCTTCATTACACCAGAGCAAGGCCAAGTATGACAACCACCAAGTAGAAACTGCAGTCTATGAAGATAGCATAGAACATCTGGTACAAAACCAAGCCCAACTCCAGCAGCTTCACGGCTCCATCCAAGTTATTGTCGTCGTCATCCTCATACTTGGGCTCTTCCTCCTTCTTCGTTCTTACTTGAGGCACGAGCCTTACAGCGACTATAAGAAAGTCAGTCAGCGCCACCATATAAAGAGGCCTAAACGCGACAAGGCTCTTTGGTTTCCCAACTGTGTAGTGATAGACAATCTGAAACACAACCACAACAAGGCCTAGCAAAGCAGAACAGATTGCTCGTAGATCCTCCGATGATGAAAGGCTCGAATTTATTGCTTGTGCATTGATGATTGGGTTAAGAAGACTGAGGTAGTTTCTGTGAGATGAGTGTGCATTTTTTGATGTTAATGCAGCTGCCAACTCTTTCTGATCGCGCTTGTGCACCTCGGCAGCTCTGCTTCTTGAATCCTTTGCTGTAGATGCTTCCTCAACATGGTCGTGTTTGGCTTTTATGTTAGGAACGTCGCATCCACCTTTAAAAGAACAGGAAAAAAAAAGTCTGGGAAATCAGTGAAAATCCTCAAATGAATGTTCATGATAATTCATAGTATTGATTGATCATATTGAAGAAAGAAAATTGATGACAACTTTAATAGCATAAAGATTCTAAATTTCCATAATGACTCAAAGGCCACAATGTTTTTCAAAAAAGATCAAATTCCCATGCCTAATGAGCTTAACCGTATGGCCAAATTTGAGAAGAATAGCTGCATCAAATGAGCTACAAACAAACAAAATTTGTTAAATTCATCGCCAAATCAAGTGATTACAATACATTGTCACATAACACAATTATGCCCTCATTTGTCAAAATCCGAGATTTACAATCAGTATAGGAGATAATTGCAGCATATGATATTTTGAATTGAGAAATGATGAATTTCTGATGATAAATGAAATACCATATTGGAAGAAGGCTTGGTCGTTGGCTGAGAGAGGCTCGGATGATGAGCGGGCATGCTGCGGCGGAGGAAGATCTGGGCGGTTGACGGAAAACGAAGAACACTTTGAAATCGGATCCGGATCCAGTGTGTTGATCCGACCCGTTATCAGCGCCATGCGATCTGTCCCCCGCGCGATTATCTTCCTCCTCCGCTGTTCTTTCTCCATCTCTCTCTCTCCTTTGGCATGCAATGCGCATGCAATCTCAAATGCAAACAAAATCTCTTTTGAGTTTATTCGAAAAATATGTTTGTTTGTTTTTTTATTCCTTTACATAAATGTTTTTGGCTATTGTGAATTTGTAGTCATTGATTAATTTGCACAGAAATGTCTCGAGTTGCAATGACTAATCATGCATTCTTGATCCTCTTGCTCTTTTCGTATTTTATTTAAGGAAAAAAAATGGTTTTGTCCCTAGCTACTATTGAACTTAATTAATTAGTTAGTTTAATAAAAAAAAAACTTATTTTATTGTAGAAATCTAACTATCGATGAATTAATTATACAAAAAATATAAATATATGAAGGTATTGGTCCATGCATGTGCTAGGTATTAAAGGTAGATAATCGATTATGTAAATTAATCAGGAGAATTACATAAGGCAATATACCGGGGCAGTTATGGGTCCGAGACCTCACTGTTCACACGAGGTCGCACCGCTTGGTGTTCTCTTGGAGACATTTTTTTTTTCAAGTTTTCTTTAATGATCTATCAAATCTAAAGCAAGGTAATTTCTTTAAATTTTTTAATCATATTTGTATTTCTTAAACCACACCAAATCAGACGTATTTATGCCTCTTTTTCTTAAATTTCTTTATTTCATCTTCTCTTTTTTAAGTTTTCTTCAACGATCTCTCAAGTTAGAGCAAGATAATTTTTTTAAAATTTTCAATGATATTTTATATTTTCAATTTTTTTTCTTAACTATTAATAAAAGGCTCAAATTTAAGAATTTCCACGGGGCCTATGTTCTCTTAGCCCCACCCCTGGCAATATAATTAATTAAAGCTATTCTATATCAATCCCAAAATCGAATTTATCTGTAATAATTGATATTTATGAAGCAATATTACTTCCAGACTCTATAAATTTTACACATGAAATTTGCACGAGATTTCCTATTTCATTTTAGGATTGCAAATTTTATTATAATCTACTTTATAAATGTAAGAGCATGTGCCCATAATTTTGACCCTATAAGATTTTGTTACTTTAAAAATATATATGTATATATATATATATATCACATCTCAAACAAACTGTAAGATGCAATTCGAGTTTCTTCAGTATAAGTACGACATTCCATTCTTCCACAATAAGAAAATTTAAAAAGAAAAGAAAAGACACACATCAATTAGTAGTAGTATTTGAAAATGCGCAGGCAAATGCAGAAATCGTCTAACGAAGGCTCACCACGTAATCAAGAGTTCCACGAGGAGCCCAATACGCCGTCGTTAGCGGCAGATGTCAACTCGAAGCGAAACGACGACGTAGACTGCGATCAAGTCTCTTTCGAAAATCTGCGGTCGTTTTACCGCGAACTGTGCGAAGAAGAGATGGCGAAAATCAGTCGAAACGCATCGTTTCGATCCGAATCGCCGGGTTTAATCTCTCCTCCTCGCCGGTTTTCCGCCTCGACCAACGCGCCGGCGGCCGAAGGAGCAAGCTCTTCCCCGGGCTCCACTATCCCGACGACGGTGGAGGCCGGGGCATCGGAGCGCGAAATCGTCGTGATCATAACGTATTCGAGGAGTCCGCGCGAGGATTTCCGGCGCTCGATGGAGGAGATAGTGGCAGCGCGTGTGGAGAGTAAAGGAGAAGTAGATCGGGAGTTCATGGAGGAGCTTCTGTTTCGTTATTTGGAATTAAACAACGATAAATTTTTTAGGGATATACTGCGTGCTTTCTTGGAATTGATCGGCGTCTCGCATGAGGATTCCGGAAGAACCGTGCCGCGGTGGCGGCGGAGGTGGAGCGGCGGGTTTAGTAAGAGGAGACTAAAGCTGGAGATAAGAAACATACGTAGACTTTGTTGTAGATATCGCGGTTGATTTTTAGTTTTTAATAGTTGTTGCTGCTTTTATTTTGTTGTGATATGGCGCTATACCATTTTCAAACTTCTTATTTTAAAAACTTTTGTTATTATTCAGCATTGCAAAGTTCATTCATAATAAAAGATAAATATTGTGAGTATTAGTTTTTGCACCAAACGTATCAGAAAATAAAGTAGTGGTAATATTTTTAGATTTTCTTTCTCTAAATTTGAGTAAATTGCATTTGGCGTTCATTTGCATTATGGGCTTGAATATGAGTGTGAATCTTGTGATGATCATTTTATAGCAACATATATCTAACAAGAAACTACATTTTTGTTTTTTACGGGAAGAAGATTTGATCGGGTTGAATATTATCTTCTAAAGTACACGGATGATCATATTGGGTGAATTGGTTAATAAAAGAATAGGTTAACAGCCAAATAAGCCATCAATTATGAACCATTTTGTAATTCGAGCACAACTTTTGAAAATTGGCTAATTATATTACAAAATTTATACAAATCAATTTTCAAGATTTAAAATGATATTTACCTAAATTATTAAATCAAAACGTTCTCTTTACCCAAATTAGTCGCACAAATTACAAATAATTATATGTTGAATTCAATTTTCACATCGAAAATCTTTTTCATTAATTGCTTTCAATTTTCAATTCAACTACTCTCTACTACGAGGTCAAATAACCTGAAAAGCTCACATCCCAAAATGCCAAACTCACCCTTAAGTTAAAATTATAAAAAACAATATAGATTGAGTAGTAGTATTAATTTTTTTTAGACTATTATAAAAAACAATATAGATTGAGTAGTATTAATTTCTTTTTGAGACGAGTAGTATTAATTATTATTATTATTATTTGATAAATCAACAGTATTAAAAAAAAAAAATTTAAAAGTCGCACCACAGGAGATTTGAACTCAAGACCTTTGGTCTTGACATTAAGATCTTACCATCTATACATATATAAAAGTTGGTCCATCTAGCCAAAAAAATTTCCCGCTCTTTTACTCCATCTACTTTTGGAAAGTTGATTTATATTTAGAAAGTTCACTAATTCATAGGATGATATATATAGTTGCGGTGCACACTTGCTACAATCTATACAGTGCTCTTTTATATCATGCAATTAGACGATGAAGAAGCCTTATCTCAAGGTATGCATGACGTCAAATTTGTGGGGGAGAGAGAGAGAGAGAGAGAGAGAGAGAGAGAGAGAGGGTGATAGAGTGAAATGTGTAATTTGACAACATTCCTTATATATCTCCAAAAATGTAGCAACTTTTTATTATATCAAACCGAAATCAACTACATTGTCAAAGCATCTCATTTAATATAATATATTAAATATATAAATTTCATATATATCTCCCATGAAATGTGCATCCCCATGGCCTATATAAACTAACTTTTCGTGTTAAACTTTTACTTACACTCCCTTCTCATTTTGATATTCATCATTTCTCTAATCACAAGCATGCCGGCCATGTGGTCTTTAGTAAAAAACTTGCAACCAAATAATGTCAGATCTACAATTAAAATGAGACTTGTGCGTGCATACAACCGCTCATCTAAAAGCACCAACAATGTTATCAGCTATGAGTGTATTTTTCATGATCGTGAGGTAAAAATTCTCTATTCACTAAACTATTACGTATTTAAGCATTTTTGCAACATTATTATGTTTTTCTAATTTAGTTGTTTTTTTAATATAGGGTGACCGCATCCATGCTACAATTGATCACACGTTGATCCCCAAGTTCAAACATATCTTGAAAGAAGACAATGTTCATGCCATAAAAAAAATTTGGTGATGCATGATTCCAACAAAAAGTATAAAACAACGACAAATGTCTACTATATTAAATTTATTAATAGTAATCATATAGTTGAAATTTATGAAGAAGGTTTTCCACGCCAACTATTTAACTTTAAAAGTTTTGAAGAAGTTGCCTCCATTGATATTATCAATGACAATATGCTATTTGGTAATGTGTTTATTTCATTATTTCCTTATACATGCATATTCAATTGATAATCTCAAAATTCATATTTTTATAAACTCAACATTTTGATATATCTACATTATTGGTATGCATTTATATATGTAGATGCAATTGGTGTGGTTTATCACAAAGTAGTCAAAACTGTACTTTGCAATGATGGAAGACAAGTTGAAGGGGTCTGAAATCTTGATATGTGATGAAGACAAAGTAGAATGTTCGTCTACTACAAATGTTGTATATAAATAAGTTTTCCAAAATTTATAATAATAAGATGAGAAGTTTCCAATTGTATTTTCATGTATCAGTGATTTTTATGTAATTAAAAATGATAGTCTTAAATATATTTTAGTAGTAATATAATTTGTATAACAATTGTATAATAAAATATTTTTAAAACTCATTTATTTTAGAGATTATACAAAAATATCTTCGAAAATGTTATAATAAAACTTTAACAACATATGTATAATCCCGTGCATCGCACGGGTAAAACACTAGTTTGACCAATACATGCACACAGTAATATTAATTATTCGTCCCGCTAAACATAGTGTATGTTGACAAGCTCCACTTAACCATACTTTTGTTCTTCTTAAAAAGGAAACGTCAAAACATTACGTACATCTAAATGTAGGCATGTTTGATATTGGTCAATACATTGTATTAGCATATTTATCCATCGTTATGTCTCAGTTTGGTATTCTAATCCATTTTGCGGACGGCCCGATAAAATTCTTAGGCCCTAACTTATTAATGCGGTTTAACCCCGCTTATGAATACCTCGCCCCCCCTCCGATAATTAAGCCAGCTTTGTATTGCTTAATCCTATTGTCGTATTTGCCCTCATCTTTTTGACTTTCTCCCAAATTTCACGTATTGGTTTATCCTCATATATACACGTAGGGCATCCACAAGGATACGCTGGTCATTTATTAAATAATAAGAGGGCAAATTTGTCAATTTGTCATATAATCTACTGTAATCGTGACTTTATTACTGTGAACCAAACTAGAATGTTTTATGACTACATAATATATCAAACGCCAATACAGGATATTAATCTCATTGCAATCCAGATTAATTTGCCAGATTTAATCTATATTGGCTAATCCAATACAAGAAACCAAACTGCGAATGTATAATGTACGATACATTTATCTTAATTAAATTTATTAATAACAATTAGTATAATTTAGTTAAGATGGATGGATCGAGTATATTGGAAGGAAATATAATTTTCCCCCACCCAAACACGGAAAAGGATAATTAAGAACAATATTCATTCTAATGCGAAAATTATTCCAACTGAAAGATTACAAACTGGGCCAAAGCCCAAAAATCACGACAACAAACCCAAAAGTCTGGCCCACTAAGGAGCTAAAATGGAAAAGTAAAGAGAAGATCTTTCTAGAAGCCACCAACGATCCTAGACACATCTAGGACCATAAGACCAGTTTCCCCTTTTCATTATTTTCCTCCAATAATAATACTTTATTCGAACTGAAAATTTCCCCACATAACCTTTTCTTGTTGCGTTTCCTCTCTCTCTTATAAACCCCTATCTCTCTATACTTTTTCTACCAAGAGGTTTCCAGCTGCCCCGACCACCCACTGCATTTGGAGAAAGTTCCAGAACCCCGCTCTCGCAGCGCGCTCGATCTGTTTTCAGGTATTGTTCGTTTCGAACTTATGGTGCTAATATTCGTTTTTCACCGTTTTTAGATCTGATCGGTTGTTTTTTCCGCTGTTTTATGCTTTTGCATGGTTTGGAGTCCTCATTTTATTTGATTTTGTTCTTAATTTTATATTCCCGATGCGTTTGATCCCTGCTTTATTTGATTTCACTGGATTCGGTCTTGGTTGTTCGGTACCAGACCGTGTTTGGGTGGAATTGGAGGACTTCCTGAGTTGTTGAAGCTTAAGGCAGGTTATTATTGTTGTTTATTTCGCGTTCGAGATGTAATGGCGCTGATGTAACTATTTGTAAGCGATTAAGAATGTAACTAGTGTGCTTAAGTTGTACTGTGCTTCTCTGTAGTAATTCACTTAGGCTTGTGAGTTTGCTTAAACCTTTGTTATAGAAATTTTTGTGTTGGACGGTTGCCTAGGTGTGCCAGCGGGGTCACTACTTCTCGATTGTTGTTTGTTTGCAAAACTCTTTAATATGGAATTTGATTGTCTTAAATGACTGGTGGCTGAATTTGTTTGAATATTAATGATGGTTTGTTTCATTTGTGCTTCAGGTTGTGAGCTCATTATTTTTTTCAGAGTGACTGTGCTGCAAGTCTTAATCACCAAGCAAACATGAGTGTGGTTGGTTTTGATTTTGGAAATGAGAGCTGTGTTGTTGCCGTTGCAAGGCAAAGAGGTATTGATGTAGTGCTTAATGATGAATCAAAGCGAGAAACTCCTGCCCTTGTATGCTTTGGAGACAAACAGCGGTTCCTCGGGACAGCAGGGGCTGCATCAAGTTTGATGAATCCAAAAAATACAATATCTCAAATAAAGAGGCTAATTGGACGCCAGTTTTCAGATCCGGAGCTGCAGCGTGATCTAAAATCATTGCCTTTCTCGGTGACTGAAGGGCCTGATGGTTATCCCTTGATACATGCTCGGTATTTGGGAGAAAGTAAGGCGTTTACGCCTACTCAGGTATTGGGAATGTTGTTTTCCAATTTGAAGAGCATTGCAGAAAAGAACTTGAATGCAGCCGTTGTAGATTGTTGCATTGGAATACCTGTTTATTTCACTGATCTCCAGAGGAGGGCTGTTATTGATGCAGCCACAATTGCTGGCTTACACCCTCTTCGTCTTATTCATGAGACTGCTGCTACTGCTTTGGCTTATGGGATTTATAAGACTGATTTACCAGAGAACGAACCAATGAATGTTGCTTTTGTTGACGCCGGACATGCCAGTATGCAAGTTTGTATCGCTGCATTCAAGAAAGGCCAGCTAAAGATTTTGGCTCACTCTTTTGATCGTTCCCTGGGTGGAAGAGATTTTGATGAAGCTCTTTTCCAACATTTTGCTGCAAAATTCAAGGATGAATATAAGATTGATGTTTATCAGAATGCGAAGGCTTGTCTAAGGCTTCGTGCTGGTTGTGAAAAGTTGAAGAAGGTTCTCAGTGCAAATCCTGAAGCACCTCTCAACATTGAATGCTTGATGGATGATAAAGATGTAAGAGGCTATATTAAGAGAGAGGAGTTTGAGCAAATTAGTGTTCCTATATTGGAACGTGTGAAGAAGCCACTGGAGAAGGCTCTAGCTGATGCTGGACTGACTATTGAGAATATACATTCAGTTGAGGTTGTGGGATCAGGCTCTCGAGTCCCTGCTATGATTAAGATCTTGACTGAGTTCTTTCGGATGGAGCCCAGGCGTACAATGAACGCAAGCGAATGTGTTGCCAAAGGCTGTGCTTTACAATGTGCTATTCTTAGTCCTACATTTAAAGTTCGGGAATTCCAGGTGCATTTTCATTCCTATCTTGGCTGTATTATCATTTATATTCATGCAATTGGTTGTGTTCAAAACTTCAAAATAATAAACCTCTGGAATAGTTTACTAGCAGTGTCTGTGACAAGAATTCTGAAATATACTTTTGCTTATGTGTGCAGGTTAACGAGTGTTTCCCTTTCCCTATTTCTTTGACATGGAAAGCTCCTGCTGGGGATACGCAAAACGGAGGTGATAATGTGCAGAGCACGGTGGTATTCCCAAAGGGTAACCCAATACCTAGCATGAAAGCCTTGACTTTCTATAGGTCTGAGACCTTCACGTTAGATGTACAATATGCTGATGTCAGTGAGTTGCAAGCTCCTGCAAAGATCAGCCATTATACGGTAACTTTGGTCTCATTTGATTTGATTCATTAAGCAAAACTGTCTCTGTATCTAGTTGTCACTTACACAGCATCTGCTGTCCTTTTGTTTTGGCACAACTTTGACTTCAGATTGGACCTTTCCAGTCCACAAATGGTGAGAAGGCAAAATTGAAAGTCAAAGTGCGTCTTAATCTTCATGGTATTGTGTCTGTTGAATCAGCAACGGTAAGCTCTCTGCTCTATTGATGAATTATATTTCTTATGCTTACTTTAGCGAATTACTCAAAGATCAAGCTTATTAAAAGTCTTTTCATTTTTTATGCTTTTATTGCCAATTTTTTTGCTATTTTTAAAAGTGAGATGTATATAACTGCAATATAACAATCAGCTAAGGCAACAATGCATTATTCGCTATCCATAATCAACTATAACTAGCTCAGACACAGAAAACTAAGACATTCCATAGCCAGAGTTAGAGATAATGCATTCATCCTTGAAATAATTTAATGACGCTGAGAATTTTGTGGGTCCTTTCTGCACTTTATAAGATAGTAGAAAAGATAAATAACTGGTATATCCGATTTTTAATTCAATGGTGATGGTTTGGTCAATAAACTGTAGGCCGAATAAGATAATAACTTGATCCTTATGGGGATAAAAGATAGATCTGAAGAAAATGACAAATTGCTAAAATGTTAATTCTATTGGTAATAGAGGAAGTTTTTACTGGGTGCTAGAACTTATTAGCAGGAGATTGCCGAGCTATCTTTTTGTCTAGTTTGAAGTGTTGTTTGTTTTATGTCTTATTTACAATATTTTGGTGAAAATTGACTTTCCCTAAAAACATGATGGTTGCTCTTAAAAAACAGTTGCTTGAGGAAGAGGAAGTAGAAGTTCCAGTTTCTAAAGAGTCTGAGAAAGAGCCAGCTAAGATGGAGACTGATGAGCTTCCTGCTGACCCTGCGCCACCAAGTGCGGCTGATGTAAATATGCAGGATTCTAAAGCAGAAGTTCCTGTAGCTGAAAATGGAGTGCCGGAGTCAGAAGATAAGCCCGTTCAAATGGAAACAGATGTCAAGGTTAACTTGAATGCTTATGTTGGAAAATGCTTTCTCATAATAATTTACGCATAGGTTGATATAAAATTGCTTTTTTTTTCCCCCCTTTCCCTGTTAAGTGTGCCCTAATGACTTTGGAATGTCCTTTTCTGGTTCTTTCTCTTGGTAATAGAGGAAGCGAACTTAACTTTTTCTGTTCACTTGGTGGGGTTACATGCAATCCTCTTCAATCTGATATCTACTTCTTTGCGGGCTTCTGAACTGTTAGATTTGCGTTAAGTTAATGTATGTATCACATGTTCTTTATATTGCAGGAAATTGTGTTTTGCAAGTTCCTTGTTTGTTTCTTTTTCTATGTATTTCCCTTTTGATGCTTGTGTGTCTTGGACTAGTGGTAATATCACTGTATTGAGTTCATTATGGTTTTATGCTCTTCAGGTGGAGGCTCCAAAGAAGAAGGTTAATAAGAAAACTGTGCCTGTGTCAGAAGTTGTATTTGGAGCTCTTGCTGCTTCAGATGTGCAAAAAGCCGTGGAGAAGGAATTTGAGATGGCCTTGCAGGATCGTGTCATGGAAGAAACTAAAGACAAAAAGAATGCCGTCGAGTCTTATGTTTATGATATGAGGAATAAAGTGTGTAGAATGTCCTGGTCTTGTTATTGTTAGCCACCTTAATTATTTAACTGAACTGCTTTTTGTCTCTGCAGCTTCATGACAAGTATCATGATTTTGTAACGGATCCGGAGAGAGAGCAATTGATTACCAGACTCCAGGAGGTAGAAGATTGGTTATATGAGGACGGTGAAGATGAAACCAAAGGTGTATATGTTGCCAAGCTGGAGGAGCTCAAGAAGGTAAAAAACCGAAGCTCATTATGTCAGCGTTTGCTGTTTTGCTTCTTCAGCAGCTGGTTTGTTAATTAGTACTCCAAACCCTGCAGCAAGGCGATCCTATTGAGGAGCGCTACAAGGAGCACACAGAGAGGGGAACGGTGATCAACCAACTGGCTCATTGCATCAATAGTTACAGAGAGGCAGCAATGTCGACTGATCCCAAGTTCGATCACATTGATGTGGCGGAGAAGCGAAAGGTATTTTTTGTTTTTTTTCCATATGTGCTCATGCATGATCGACTATTACGGAATTTTCATTTCATGTTTCCAACTGTCAGGTTCTGAATGAATGTGTGGAAGCTGAAGCTTGGTTGAGAGATAAAAAACAGCAACAAGACTCACTTCCAAAGCACGCTAACCCAGTTTTACTTTCTGCTGACGTGAAGAAAAAGGCTGAAGCCCTTGATAGGTAACTGTACAAATTCCTTAGACCTCCACCTTTTCCTTTCCTAGCAATTCGAATTCAGTCGTTACTGCATTTGCCTTTTCTCGCCCAACATATGTGCATGTCGATAAAGAAACATGGTACATTATCTGCTATGAACGGCAAGATGTTTGAATTTCCCTCGATGTGGGAGTCCCGTGTGTTACTAAAAATATTCAGAAGTATCTGATAAGATCCTATTTTCTCACAGGTTTTCCCGGCCAATAATGACGAAGCCAAAGCCAAAGCCAGCAAAACCAGCCACTCCCGAGCCAACCTCTCCATCTCCATCCCAAGGCAGTGAGTCTCAACCTCAAGGGGATAATGATGCTGGTTCCAGCCCTGGCCAAAGCGCAGAAGCAGGGGGCGGACAAGAAGTGCCACCAGCCGCTGCAGAGCCCATGGAAACGGACAAGCCCGAGGGTTCTCAAAACGTGTGATGGTAGTTATATCTATATTAAGTTGCCAGCATACTTGAGTCCATTTTGTACGACTAGCAGAACTGGATTTGGGACTTGTGATCACCGTCGAATGTTTTTTGATGATGTCGATCATTTCTCCATATATTTTGGCCGGTGACCAAGGATATTTTATTGATAGGTGGTTCTTTATAATCCTGTTTTTGAGTAAGGGTTTGTAAGAAATAACCTACAAACCGTCTATCCTCTGTTTATTTCAGTTCCGCTCATTGGAAACGACAACCACCCTTAATTTAAGGGTGTGTTCGAGCTTTCCAACGTTCCCGAATTTCTTTGGTGTATTTTCCTTTTGGGTGCATCCGAATTGTGCCGTATTTTGAAGATATTGGAACATTGTGTTTTCGTTTGGTCTGTCAGTCTCTCTGTTGATGGTTCTTTATCTGAGACGTTTACAGTTTTTTGTTTATTGGTTCATCAATCGTCGGTTTGAATTGGTTGCCAGGGAAAACTCATGCTTAGAAAGACCAAAAAAATGACTTATTATGTATGACTAATCATAGAGTTGCTTGTCAGAGATGTGTAATGTTGCAGCACTAGTTTCTCGCCTTCAGAAATACTAGTAAGCTACCAGATTTCTTACTTTGAAGCAACAATTTTACACAAATATATCTAAAGCACCACTAGATTAGGGAGGCGAAAAAAGGAATTTCCCCTTTCACCGTGAAGGATGGAAGCCACATTACAAGAAAGATTTGAACTGAAAAATGATTTTTAAAACTGGCAATGGATAAATCATCCAGCCGCCAGAAATAACGCATCCTAAATCGACAGAATTCAGGCAATCCATAACCCCTTTTAGATGATTGATAGAGCCAACGTTGATATGCATTCTTCATAGTATATAACAACAAAGTAGAGAAAGAAAAGTATAACAATGAAGAAGAATGGCGCAAGCACGCTAGAAAATGCAGCTTCATAAAAATAATGATCCACGATATACCTACATAATTAGTTTGACGACCTAAGTTTTATTTCGCGCAGATGACTATAATACAACAGCTGCAACTAGTCGATCATCTCCAAATAATAATCAAGCAGAGGCTACCAAACACAAGTACCTTGGCTTTAACCACTCATATTCTCAGCGGATGCAGTGTTTTCTTCGTCCTCTCCTTGTCGGATCTTAGCTATCTCGGCTTGACCTCTCTCTAGAATCTCTCTCTTCTGCAACTCCAAATCTCTGTGGAAGTCCATCCTCATCTTCTCTAGCTCTACCATCTGCTGCCTCTTACTATCCTCAATCCTTTCATATATTTCACTAAATTTATGGAAAGAATCGGCCAACATCTTGAAGGAAGCCGCACTGCCTCTGATTTTACCATTCCTTGTCGTCTTCTTGGGAGGAAGGCCCTCAGACTCATCTTCCTCGCCCTCGGTTGAGTTTCCCGGGCTGTCCCTCATCTCATCCAATCCATTCGAGCGATTCAGATAAACTTTAGGGTTCATGAATACGTACTCTCCCGAGTCGATCCCACACGAAAGACCGGTTTGCTGCACTTGTGATGACGATAACAGTGCATCGATCTTCTTGAAATATACCCACTCACTTCCGGAATCGCCAAACTTCATCTTCTCCTTTTTGTACTTCTTCTTCAATGTATCGAGACGGTTTCGACACTGAGTGTCGGTTCTTTCGATTTTTGATCCCTGTGATACCTTCTCAGCAACTTCTTGCCACTCCTCGGAGCGCAGACTCTTCCTCCCGTGTTTGAGAAACCTATCTCCCCAAGCGTCGAGTAAGACCAACGTCTCGTGCTCGGTCCAATCAGTGAGGGGATTACGCCCCCCGTATGAGGGTTTCGGAGCTGACGGAGCAGCAGGTGGAGGAGCCGGCAGTCGAGGGGCAAACTCGTAACTTGAGATGAGATTCTTCAGCTTCCTCTTCTTTGGGTGGCGCTGCTGATCACCATTGTCGTCGTCATTGTTGTCATCTTCATCGCCATACTCATACTCATTGTTACTTATCCTTTGAACACCATTACCTCCATCATCATCGTCATCATCATCCTCATCTTCGTCATCTACATCGTTTATTGCCTTCTCGTCATCTTCTTCATCATCGTCGTCATCATTGTCATCATCTTCTCCATACGAATTGCCAACATCTCGAGGATAGCTGGCATTTTCGACCGGGAACTTTTGGCCATTCGCGGTGTAAGTATCGGAACGGTAAGTAACATCATCCTCATCATCCATCATGCTCAAAACACCAAGATTAACAGCTTTTATCTTTTAGATTATGTTAGTATCCAACCAAATACACTATCTTCCATCCTGCCAAGAGCTCAAGATTTCCTCACAAGAACCTAAACAAACACACACACGCCCATAAATTTCAGATATGTTTTTTGAGGAAACAAAATCCAAATAATTATTTCCAAACATACAACACTAGAATAAATTATCCTATCTCCCCTAAAAAACCTAAGCACACTGAAGTCAGATCATTATTGCCATTCATCACAAAAATTCATTAATGATCCAGCTAGAGCCCAAGATATCCTCTCAAAAAATTCCACACACACACACAAAATCCATATGGTTATTGCTAAAACCACAGTACCAAAATAAATTTCCAGATTAGGGAAATTTTAATCCATCAAAATTAAACTTTTCCAATTGTACTAAAACCACCTAGTGCAATCAAAAGTGTAGTCCCCCTGCGATCAAGGCATATAAAGATTGGTTTCAAGAGAAGGAAACTGGATACATAATCATATTCAAGAACAAAGACAAATTTCTTAGACCAAACTTCAAGAATACTACTTAAAATTAAAATCTCTGTTGATCCCACGAAATTAAATACCAGCAAATCAAGAACCCAAAATAAATCTTACCTGAAAATTGTTTTAATTGTGCAGTTGAGGTGCTTTCAAGATTCAAGCTTCTGCCCGGCAATCAGAACACAAATTAGAAATGAAAAATATGACGAAATTCAGAAATGCTGGGTTTGTTAATACGATAGATCCAAGTTAAATCGCATAAGAATTGTTGGGAACTGAGAAATTTGACAAGGATTTTGTTGCGTTGGGGAGAGAAAGTGGACAAAGACGCATCTTTTTGGGGTAGAATGGCCGAGGACGTAATGTGAAGTGGCCGTTGCTAGAATGCGCCGGGAATGCGCTCGCTATACTTGGCACCTTCTCACGGTCTTGGGCCCAATTCTTTTGCGTACGGAGAGAGAGAGAGAGAGTTCTACTGACTATTTGAGATTGGATTATTAATTATAACATTCAAACCTAAAGAGATTCCATGATATATTCAGTGTAGTGATATAATTAATACTTTTGTTGTGATTATCTCGAATTATCTAATGTCAACTATTGATGGTGGTATAAAGTTGGACTTAATATGATATCGTCAAATTGTGATTTTATTATTATTATTATTATTATTATTATTATTATTATTATTATTATTATTTGGTTACTTTACAAGCATCCAAAAACTAATTTAGAATATCACATTTTAACATACTACAACTTTTTTTTAGATACAAGATATATATCCTATCAATGAATAATAGATCAATTAAATCTATTCATAAACCAATAATCAAATAACTAAACAAATAAAATCTACTCACACAAATCAAACAATCTAGTAAATATACACTAAACCAAATAACTAATCTAATTCACTAGAAAAAGGACAGAAAAAAAGTTACTAATCCGAGTAAGGAATTGTTACTAGATTTCAAAGTCATTACCAAATTTTGTTAATAACGAGCGTGTAGAATATGTACTGTATATTAAATTTATTACTCCCTCCGTCCCAATATTCAAGTCCCCTTTCTTTTGGGCACGGGTATTTAGGTGAGTTAAAGTAGATGATCCCATATGTTTAGTGTATTATTTAATGTTATTTATACATTGATTAACTTGTTTAACTAAATGCCTTTAAAAATAAAAATTAAAACACTCTCTTCTTGGCCTTGGCCGGCTGCCACCGCACTTAACGTCGGAACAGTGAGACACCGGCTCCTTGGCCGACTGCCACCGCGCTTAACGCCGGAACAGTGAAACACCGGCGAGCCCACCACAGAAACAAAGAGACCCAGAAATTAAAAAAACAAAAAAAAAATCAAAAAATAGAAGTCTTCAAATTTTGAGAGAAACAGAGGAGATGCTTAATTTCCGGTTAGGCGGTGGCGGGCGGAGATAGCACGAAGTGGAATAGAGGGTTGCAGAGGCGGTGCAGGCGGAGGCGGCTCGAACGGTGGCGTCCGGAGGGCGGAGGCGAAGAGGCGAGAGGCGGAGGCGGAGGTGGTGGCGCGATAGTTCTCGGTGGATTTAGGGCTTAGATCTCGATTTACAGAGGGGGAAGGGCTTAGATCTCGGCAGATTTAGGGCTTAGATCTCGGTGAAACCCTAGATCCCTAAATCTGCCCCTCAAGCTTTGATTTTCGACGTCCGCACCACCGTTCCCTAGCTCTCCGCGAATCGCCGCTGCTGTGCTCGATTTCCGGCGAGGCAGCAGGAGCTTCACCTTCGCCGCTTCCCCTCGGCTAGAGAGAGAGAGAGAGAGAGCAGAGGGTGGGGATGAAATTGGGTGTTGAGATGGAGAGGGCGACGGGGCCGGTGAATATTCGTGAGTGTCGCCGACGGCGGAGGAGGGAGGTGCGGTGGAGGTGCCGGAGAAGAGATTCGCAGAGGAGAGAGAGAGGGGGAAGGGGGGAGGTGGTAGAGGGAGAGAGAGAGAGAGAGACGAATAGTGTGAGGTAGATGGGAGGATTAAAAGGAATTCATGTTTAATTAGAAATTAGTTGCCCTTAAAATTTACCCAAAAAGGAAAGGGGACTTGTTACATGGGACGACTCAAAAAGGAAAGGGGACTTGAATATTGGGATGGAGGGAGTACATCTATACATATCGAAAAGTATGATTTTATTGTTTTTTTTTTTTTGCTTGCTAGCATAACTTTATTTCTATTATTGTTATTATTGTTGTTTATGTGTAACCCAATTTTTTTCTTTGAATGAAATTTACAAAAATGTTGTTACCTTTGTTTTTGCATGTGATATGGAGAAAGCTTGACATATTAGGACATGGTAATATGTAAAATTGCCTTTTATTATTGAAAATTACTAAAAGACCAGTTTCATATATATGATGGTGTTTTGATTTAGGTAAGACTATGATCTTGATACGAGATCTTCTATTTCAACTGTTGTATTGCATTATGAATTGCTCGATATTAATTACTACTCCCTCAATTCCATTGGACTTGTCCCATTTATTTTGAGCATGATTACTAAGAAGAGTTAAATTAGTGTAGTAAAAGTGTGAGACCATATTAGTTTGTAGTGTAAAATTATTACCTAAAATAGAAACATGACAAGATTAATGGAACACTCCAAAAAGAAAAACAGGACAAGATCAATGAACGGATGGAGTAATACATATCTTATGCGCATTCTTAGTATCGAAAAAGGTATGCATATATATATATATATATATATATATATATAGGGAGAGGTTCAGGAAAGAACCATAAATAAAAAAAGAACGGAGAACCATTTTCAGCCATTCGATCATCAAGATCTACGGTGGATGCATCATCTTGTTGGATGAATGCAGATCCTGGGTTCGAATCCTGAAGAGAGCAATTTTTTTTATTTTTTTGAATGCATTAATTTTAACAGCGAATGCATTAATTTTTACAGTGAATGCATTAGATTTGATGGTTCTCCCGTTCTCATAAATAATGTAGTTCTCTCTAGAACCACACCCTATATATAGGGGCGCGCTCCAGTGAGACCCCCTATTTTTCGTGTAACATGAGTACAATGAATAAGACATATAATACTAATGAACAAAACGTATATCTAATGAACAAGATGTATATACAGATGAAAAATAAATTTTAAAAAATTCGTAATGAATAAGACATATATACTGATGAACAGGGCCGTATATATTAATGAACAATGCAGTATATACTGATGAATAACAAAATTTAAAATATTCTGCTCCCTCCAGGATTCGAACCCTGTGAAAAAAAATCACCCTCCAGATACAATATCAGCCATAGGATTGATAAAATAAACACATCAGATCGTGCCCTAGATCTCACTAAAATTAGGGGGGTCTCATTGGAGCGGCCCCCTATATATATATATATATATATATATATATATATATATATGGTTCTAGAGAGAACTATATTATTTGTGAGAACGGGAGAACCATCAAATTTAATGCATCTACTGTAAAAATTAATGCATTCGCTGTTAAAATTAATGCACTAAAAAAATAAAAATAAAAATGCTCCCTTCAGGATTCGAACCCATGATCTGCATTCATCCAACAAGATGATGCATCCACCGTAGATCTTGATGATCGAATGGCTGAAAATGGTTCAAGAAAGAACCATAAATAAAAGAAGACAGGAGAACCATTTTCAGCCATTCGATCATCAAGATTTACGGTGGATGCATCATCTTGTTGGATGAATGCAGATCCTGGGTTCGAATCCTGAAGGGAGCAATTTTTATTTTTATTTTTTTGAGTACACTAATTTTAATAGCGAATGCATTAATTGTTATAGTGGATGTATTAGATTTGATGGTTCTCACGTTCTCACAAATAATGTAGTTGTCTCTAGAACCACATCCTCTATATATATATATATATATAGGAATTGGTTCAATTGAGATTTATATATATTTTGAGATTTTGAGATAAATGAACATATAAGTACATTTTGATGAACTTGTCAATTAATTTTTATGAACGCGCGTTGGTCTGGGGTTCAATCCCTACAAGTGGCATGTTTTTTAAATAAATTAAATAGATTCATATGTTCATCAGTTATATTGGTTATGTTCAAAGAATTTATTGATATGTTCATTTATCTCAAAATCTCAAAATATTTAAAATCTCAATATAAGCTAACCCTATATATATATATATATATATATATTAAATGATCATATGATATGATGGAGTAGACTATAATAAGCATACTCCTCCAAACCAAAACGCTCAAGACCTAAGAAAAGATGAGTGCATATAAATTATGTTAGAGCCAATTATATTATTGACTAAATTAATATGAATAATCTAATCTTCATATTGATTAAGTTTATTTTATTTTATTATCAATAGAATAAACTTGAGTCCAACAATTTCGTAGTAAGAGGCGTTTACTATCGAATAATAACTTAATTTTGTAAACATAAATTATATTAATTCATCGTTTGAGATTTCTTGATAAATTTAAGCAAATAGTACTATAATTAATTGGACGATGACTTAAAAAATTATAAATATCTGTGTGAGGGGCATTTAGGTCCTTTAGCAACATTTGAGTGAAATATTCCCCAATTCTATCCCAACAATCCCAACAGATAGGAAAATAGAAAAGGACAAATAAAATAAAATTAAACTACATCCATTGAAAAAACCAGAAATACCAAATGAGGAAAAACTGGTTGGCTCCTCACTCAAGAATCAACAACAACTGAATGATCGAATCAAATGGTTTCTTTAGTCCACTATCCCGTCTTCTCCACGCCCTCTTCCCCAATCTTGCCAAGAAATGCGCTTTCTCGCAGAAGGAAGAGAGCTACCGTAGCTTGTTTGCAGCAACAAAATCGAAAAGATGAAGACTTGCGCGGCCGGAGAGCGATTCTTTTTATGGGTTTCGCTGCAATCCCTCTTCTTACGTCGAGGGCCCACGCCGCTCAAGGGCTGCCTGCACCAGGTCACTTTACTTACTCTGTTTTGTATTTGAAGATTATTTTTCTTTTCTTTTTTATTTGTATTGCAGTTGTTTGATTTGGTAACAGCATATATTCTGTGAGGTTATAGTTGCACCAAGTTTGATATGGATTTTTGTTAATGTATTGCATTTTTCTTGGTTCTCAAAAAAAAGGGAAGATGTTGAAGAAAAAATGGAATGAATTTGAGGTCGTGTAAGAAAAATAGATATATTGAGAGAATTTGAGATGAATTTCTTGATGAGGTGATGAAGAAGGTTTTAGTTTTAGGAACATTATTTTTTGATGATTGCATTTTCAAGCAGAATTCGAAGATAAAATTGATTCTCGAATGTAGTTATCACATATTCAAGATGCACCATGTTATCCTCTTCTTCATATGCATTTTCTTGTTAGATTATGTTAGTCATTTTCTTCGTTAAATCTGCAGTTTGAAGGTCTGCGTTTACGAGATAACTATCCGAGGCTTAAAGATATCACATTACCTAATGCAGTTCTCATTTACCAAACTCTACAAATATGACTATGACTCCATTTCATTTTCTCATATTGAAGTATGATTCTTGAATGGTTAACAAATAGTGATATATACTTCTATGAGCTGTTATATTGACTATGCTTCATTTGTTTCAGAAGATCCGGAGTCGAGGAAATTAGATCAGAAACTAGAAGCAGAGGTCTGCTTCTATGCTAAACATCATATACAATAATTTTAAGTAGTGATTTGCGTATCTCTAGTTTCATTATGTGCTAAAGTGCATATATCTTGTGCTCTGTAGTCGGGGAAGCAGAAAGCGTCTTCAAACCCGTTTCTTTCACTTCTCAATGCACTCGGATTTCTGGGGTCAGGTGTCCTTGCTGCCCTGTACGCATCCCTACAGAAGGAAAAGGCCGCGGTAGATGCAACCATAGAATCTGTAAGCATCTCTCAAATTCTTCTATCATAGAGAAATGTAGTTCCCTTTCTTGAATGCCTTTCTTCTTGGGGTTCGTTGGTAAATGTTAACTAACTGTTACGCCGTGTGCACAGCTTAATGTCAAACTGAACGGAAAGGAAGCTACCATCACTTCCATGAAGAAGACGTTTGAGTCTGAGCTATTGAACGAGAAAGAAGCTCGAAATAAGGCACTTGCAAAGGCAAATGAGGAGAAGCAGTCGTTACTTAATCAGTTGGATGTTGCAAATGGTACAATAAGAGGTCTAGGAAAGGATCTACAACAAGAGAAGAAGTTGGTTGAAGAGAAGATTTACGAGGCTGAGCGCCTTGAAGACAGCCTCCGTGAAGCTGGCAATGAGAAAAGAGAACTGCAAGACCAGTTGAGAGAAAAACTCAACTCTTTAGCCATCTTGCAGGAGAGGATAAACTTGCTCTCATCAGAGGTCAAGGAGAAGGAAGAGAATCTGGCCAATGTTAATTCTAAACTTGTCGAAAAAGAAAGAGAGTTGGAACAACTGAGCTCTGTTTATAAGCAAGCTCAGGATCAGATAAGTGGTTTAAATTCAGAGCTCCAAAAACTAAAAGATGAGATTTTGGAAAAGGAAAAGGAGTTGGAATTGAAGAAGACAACATTAGATGGTCTGACTGCAGATTTATCTTCGTCACATGCTGAGTTGGAGGAGTCTAGGAAAAAGCTTGATGCCCTTCTGAAGGAATACGATGAGTTCAAGTCATCTGCTGAAAATAAGGCAGCTTTGGATGTTGAGCTTCTACGTGAAAAAGAACAGGCTCTTCAACGACTCGAGGGCAAACTGAAGGTTGCTTTGGATGAAGTGAACGATAACAAAGTGCTGATTTCTGATTTAACGAATGATAAAGAGAGTATGACAGAGCGGCTGAACTTTGAGCAGAATATCGTCAAGAATCTTGAAAAGGAACTCAAAATCGCGCAGGAGACTCTGGAGATATCGAGGGATGAAGCATCAAGCCTAGAGAAACAGTTACATGAGTCGAGACACTTGTCTTCGGAGCTTGAGACGAAGCTCTTCGAAGTTCAGACCGAGTTGAGTGAAACTAGAGATTCACTACAAAGGGATATTGATGAAGCAAAACAAGGTGCTGAGGTTTTAGCCGAAGAGTTGAAATTGACTAGGGAGCTCCTTGCTGAATCAAGGAACGAGCTTCAAACGGTCTCCAACGAGCTGGCCTCTGCAGTGCAAAGATACGACAGCTTAGAGAAAGAACTCGCGGCTGCCAATGAAAATGCTGAAACTGCGGCTCTTGATCTGAAAGAAGAAAAAAATGCTGTATCTTCATTGAACAAAGAGTTGAAGGCTTTGGAGAAGCAAGTTTCCAAAGAGAATGAAGCACGGAAAAGTCTTGAGATGGATCTAAAAGCATCTGCTAAATCACTTGATGATATGAAACAAGAAGCATCACTGCTCTCAAGAGATTTGGAGCTTTCCAATTCTCGGATTTCAAGCCTTGAGGATGAAAAGGATGCGCTCGTCAATTCCCTTGACAAGCAAATGCAGGTGTCTCAAGAGGCTCGAGAAAACATGGAAGACGCCCAAAACCTGGTCGTGAGGCTTGGGAATGAAAGGGATAATTTGGAGAACAGAGGCAAGAAGCTAGAAGAGGAACTAGCATCTGCTAAGGGAGAGATACTACGGCTAAGGAGTGAAATCAATGCATCAAAAAATCCGGTAAATGGTCAAGAAGTCGAAGTGGGAAGCAACTCGGCTCAGAGCAAAATCAGCTCATCTAAAACTCCGGTAAATGATGATCAAGAAGTTGAAGTGGGAAGCAAAGCTGCTGCTTCCAGAAAGAAGGTTACTCGGAGGAAGAAAGTGAGCTCGAGGCAAGTAGATTCATAGTTAACTATACACGTCTAGATTTGCAGGCTTGCTTGGACATTCATCATCATTTGTGATTGGAGAGTTGTGTTCCATCGTGTTCAAGCTGCAATGCATGGTTTGATATTAGGAAGTATGGAAGGATATATAGTGTTGATGCTTATTGTATTGTTTGTATGTAAAGAGAGTAGACTCAAGAAGAGGGAAGCTAGTGCTGCTTCCTAATGTAATTTTGAGGAATGCTGAATATACAGCTCATTCATATCCTACTTATCTCTTGGTGTATTCCATCTGTCTCAGAGATACCTATAACTATAAGAACAGATAGTGTTGAGTTTGCGTGTGTGTGTGTGTGTGTGAGAGAGAGAGAGAGAGAGAGTTACCTTTTATATGCAACAAGGGAGTAAAATCACCTATTATTTGTTAAAATAATGATTTTTTTTTCCTTTCTGTTTTTTCCCTGTCACAAGCTCTCTCTGGTGTAATAAAACACAAAATTATCAGGATAGGGAATTGACGTGAATAAAATGATGCAATGGAAATTCATAAAGTTGACAAGTGCTGCCAAAAATCTCACATCTCTTGCAATTTTAAATCTCAAAATCCAAACACAATCAATATATTTACATTTAATCTGGACAAGACTTGTGACTGTGAGATCATAAAGCTCCACTTTCATACAATAATTTGCGATCGAGATGATTTATCTAATGAACAGCAGCAGGCAGCAGTGTCGCCTCGGTGAGTTTATCGTCTCGTCGAATATCAGACATCTGTGTAGATTGAAGCAAGAATATGATCAAACATTGCATAATCACATAGCAATAGGTTGAAACGTTGTGCCCTTGAATCTCAATAGCCTGTAAATGGTTCTATTGATCAAAATGTAAATGAATCCCAAAGAATTTGCACGCTTAGACAAAATGGAAAATGAGTATTGGATTACAGCAATTTACCAGCATTTCTTATAGATACAATGTCTATGGACAGATCAAACTAATGCAATACACTGGAACACTTAAGGAAAAGATGGAAGCAAATTCAAAGTTTCAGATGTCTATTTGAGGAATGCATAGATATAGTTATTTTTATTACTTCGATTGATCTTTTGTGTTTGAACATGCTGTTGGTTTCTATAAGATTTGTCCGATGACTACCATATTTCTACAAACTGCAATACTTCTATACCTTAGCTAACAAATTGGAAATTTAATACAACTACTTAACCAGTTGTAAATGTGAGATAAATCTTCAATAACTGTATTTCAGTAGTGTGGCTCAGAATCATATAGCATGGAACTTGATTAGTAAAAATAAAAAGGCAATCAAACAACTAAAATTCAGTGGAATAACAGAGGAGGTCCTAAAAGACAATTCGAAAAGAAATCTGGCAAAATATAATTACAGCTAAATAAAAACTAAACAGTCAAAAGAGAAGAAGTTTACTTGATCTGTATCTTCCAACTGGAATGTCTCGTGATTCGCGTTTCATGCACAAACATTCACTTAACAGTGCCATCACTGCTAAGCCAGTAATGTTCACAACCCACCAGGTAACTGATGAGGGCCAACCTCCATACAACAAGCAAATGAAAAGATGTATGATGTAAAGGGTAGCAGAAAAATCAAAGCATTTGCTTGCTCTTTCAACTAAATAGACCAAAACTCCAGCTCTGTTTCAACACAAAAAAACACGGTAATGCTTAGCACGAGATTTTTCTGAAAATCTCAAGTCGAGTCCATAATCTCTCACATCTAGCATGAAGGTCATAGTTTGAGGAAAATCAGTGAATAATAGAGCTACATGAAATTTGCTAAAGATTATTATTCAGTGGTGCCACATGCAGCATTAATTTGCAATCTATCAATCTTGCATTTCCCCCACAGTTCTAGGTCAATTATTTTTTGTTATGAAACTTCTTAATCATGGTTTAAATGTGATGTACAATTACAATATTACAGCATAATCATTCAGTCCCAAAAAATATCAGAGAAAAGGAGCACAAGATATAAACAATGAAATGAAGTTTTATATTCAAATTGTTCGTCCTCTCTCTCTTCACCAACTTAAATTTTAAAACTTCGCAAACAACCAATAACCAACAGCATTTTTGAAGGGGAAAAAAAAATCATTACAATCAACAAGACGAATTGGCGGAAATCAAGCAACAAATTCAAACTATAATCACATAAATCGAAGCAAAACTACGACCCACCCGGCAATAGAGCTGAGAAAAATGGAAGCGATAACGCACCAACCAGTAGCTGCGGAAGCAGTAACCGTGGCGAAATCGAAGAAATACACCAGGCTCATCTTCGACACGCGGGGACCTACGAGAATCGAGAGGAATAACCCTAGACTAAGGTAGTACAGGCATTGAAGACACACAATTTGCGCCACTATTAACCACGGATCCCACGCCGCCGCGCCATAGAACATGACTAAACTGCTTCCGCCCTGAATCTCTTGAGCGATATCGAAACTTTAATTAATTTCTTCACCAAATTGATCGAGTCAAAATGAGGAAGAATAAAAAAGATCCCCAATTTCGTCGGGTTTGAACTGAATTTTTGCGGTCAAATGGAATGGTGGATTGGGGATTTTGCACCAGAAATTAGCTGCACAGAGTGTGAAACTTATTTTTTGAAATCTGCAAAGAGGAATTTTTGCAAGGTTTTACAGAAAATGTCTTAATTTGTTGTGACAATCAATCCCAAAATACACTCCACTCAATCGACGAAAATAATGTAAAATTTGAAAACAATTGTCTAATATGAAGACTGAAGAGGTTATGAATTCGAAATCATTGTTTAATACACTCATCATTACATTTTTTTTTTCCGGTAAACGACATTCGAATTTAATCAAAAGATTATATGTCAAGACTCCAAATGTTAAATGTTTGTACGAAAATGAGTTTCCAAGACCAATTGCAATGATTTTTTGCTTAAGAAGAGTAACAGAATTTATCATTAAATTTTCGTATATGCTTTTGCTGTATGGAGATCTCAAATATATGCGTTACAAACTTTTAAGATGTTAACTTCATTTATCAACTTTCAGATTTAACATGACTTTTAAGATGTTACAAACTTTTTTTAGGGATTCGTCCACGAAATAAACTCTCATTTGATGCTCGGCACGAAGACTAAGAAAGTTGATAAAAGTGTTGTGATTGAAATAAAAGAGTAATTGACCAAAAGTGATAAAAGTGTTGTGGGGTGGGTCATGAGTGATAGAGAGTAGTAAAATTGAACATCATATGAACTCACTTATGCACATGTTGGTAGATTGTCTACAATGATACTTTTGCTTCACAAAAAGTGTTTGATTAAAATTAAAATCAAATTATGCGAATACAAGAAAAAACAATATGAAAACAAAGCCGCTATAATCAAAGCTTAGAATAGAACGCCTTCATCTTGCAAATCTTTAGATTAGATTTTAGAGGGTGTTTGGCAGAGCTTATAAGCTCCTCAAAACAGCTTATAAGCTGTTTAGGAGCTTATAAGCTTCTTCAAAGTGTTTGGCAAAATAAGCTCATAAATAGCTTATAAGCTTCAAAAATAACCTTCAAGAGCTTATAAGCTCCTCAACAAATAAGTTCCTTTACCCCAACTTATTTTTTTATAATCTCATATGCAACAATCATTTTACAAATATTTTTCAACTATAATTTATTATTTTCATCATTAATCATTTAAGTTCATTTCTCTTCGATTTTCTCTCTCTAAAAAAATATTTTCTCTCTCTAGCTTATAAGCTCAATTATCCAAACACTTTGGCAACTTATAAGCTCTTAAAATAAGCTTAGCCAAACACCCTCTAAGACCCCCTTATTGTACTCGAGCCCCTCAAAGATTAGCTAAGATGGGGCAAGGCTTTAATCATCATTTTTTTTAAAGGTAAATAAACTTTATTCGATGATTGATACAAATGCCCCCTTTGTTCTGCTCTACTGGAATCCATTAAACATATTCTACTTTCGTGCGCATTCTCGATCCAAGTTTGAAAGGTCATATGTAAATGATTGAATTTCAGCCACGTAACCACGTTCCCCATTCATCTATCTTGGAACATTTCTACGAATTTGTTGAGAAGGGGAGAACAAGGTTGGAAAATCAATTTGCAACATGATTTGGCAATGCATTTGTTGGAAGATTTGAAAAATCAAAAATGCGAAAGTGTTCAAGGAAGGAAGCCCCGGCAGTTCTAGAACAGTGGATGAAATCATTTTCTACACGTGGAGATGGTTAAAGGCCAAGAGCCCCAATCATTTTTTTCACTCACCCTTTGAGTGGATGTTGGATCCTGTTAGCTGCTTTCCTGCAAAAATTGCTCGAGTAATATTAGTTTGATGTTTGATGGTCCGAAGATATTCTTGTTCGATTTGTGTTTGTGTTTTGACTTGTTGCCTTTAGTCATCGTATTGAAATCTTTCCCAATCAAAAAGGCAATTCCCTCAACTCAACTGAACTCGGAAGTCTTAAGCTTCGAGCAACATCACGCCACTCGGAATCATAAAACAAAATCGATACTGATTCCAGTTTATTGAAAAGGCCAAGATACGGCCCATATAAAATTTTCTTTATCGGCCCAATACGGCCCATATAAAATTTCTTTTTACCAGTATGAATCGAACAACCAGGTCCAGAATGGCCGACCCGACCCGTAATAGCTCGAAGCAACCACATTCTCAAATTGTGGCGGTGTGTTTAACAGATATATGATGGTGTGGCCACTCGGCGAAGCTACTGAGATAACCCGGTAAACCGACCTCACGCACTTGTACGCGCCGCCTTCTATGGCGTTCCTCGCCCTCTCCATCCTGCCGGCCTCCACGCCGGCGAGCCCCCCGTTTTTTCCTACTCCTTCAACCCCGTTTAAACCCTCTTCTTCAAGCCTGCTGCCGCCTTCGAATTGTTTCAGGAGAATTCCCGCCCTGAGGTCGACGAGCGGCCGCCGGCGGTCATTTGTGGTGGGTATGGCTCCCGATGAAGAGAAGATGACCCGCCGTTCGCCTCTCGATTTCCCCATCGTGAGTATCGCTCTTTTTCTTATCTTATTTTATTTCAGGTCTTCCGTCGAACACCTTCTGCGCTTGCGAAGTTTTCTTTCTTTTGAGAAATTGAGTGTAGAAAAGTTAAGCAAGTAATAATTAGTCTTCTTTATGGTATTCTGGAGTATGCCTTCTGTTTGGAAGGAGATTGATGTTTATGTGTGTATGTTCATGCGTAGCTCATATACGAAGCAACGTGAGATTTTTGGAAGAATTGTGCAAATATTTTATCTTTATGAACATTATATTTGGAAATTACAAAGAAATGGAGGGATGTTGACTACCATCTCGCCCCTTAGTTGAGCTAGTTTCAGCTGACTCTCAAATCCGCCATCATTTTCTATGTCGAACTACTTAGATAGCAGTTGTAGAATGAATTTAGGTGCAGGAGAAACTAACGCAATTTTGTGGTGATGTTATCTAAGAAAGGAAAATTGGGATTTGTTTCCTGTTTGAGTGTGTTTATATTATCAGAGTCGCTTTCATGGCTGACGATGAGGTAGATCCGTTCCTATTCATCACCAATGTAGCTTATGCTTTACTAGTTCCTACCATTTTCTGTCCTTTATCAACAAGTTCATCACCATTGAGATTTCATGTAATAGTAACACACATGAACAGTTGCTGGATCTCTTTGATAGCTTCGATTAATGTAGTGGACCTTCACCTCTAAATTTCTAATGCCTGTTTATCCTCTCATGATTGTTTTAGGAGTGGGATAGGCCAAAGCCGGGAAGGAGACCGGATATATTTCCTCAGTTCAGCCCAATGAAAACTCCACTACCCCCACCAATGCCAGCCGATCCTCCGGAAGAAGACGAAGAAGATGAAGAACAGAAGAAAGAGGAAGAGGAGGAGAACGAGGAAGAGAATCCGGATAAGGAAGACAAGTGAAGTGATATCTTCTAGTATTGCACTCGAAGAAACAAGTAGGTATACCGTATACGAGACCTCCCGATGACCTTTCTTCGTGCAGATTATTTTTGATCGACGACCCGTTTGATTTCTGAGTGTAGACATTGGCCTGTAAAGTTGTAGGCTATGCATCTATCCTCCCTGTTTATGTGATTGAGCTCGTAATGAGGCTTTATATATTTCGTTGTCATTCAAATCTGAGATTTTCTGTCATGCAACATGTAACAATATTTGTAGGCTCTTTTTTTTCTTTTTGATACTAATGAGACCATACATGATAGCTTATGATGTATTTCTTCTCCTTGCTCCTAACTCCAACACCCACTCATTACTTTAGTTTTTATTTTCATGTAGATTTTCTTCAATTTTCCAAAAAAGAACCAATCATAACTAACATGCCATTGAAATGGTTATATAAACTTTCCATCAGGAATTCAAAATGATTGTAAACTTTGATATCGGTAGTAAGACTATTTTCTCTATTAAACCAATATTTTCTAACTTCTATATATAATAGCAACCATATCTGGAAAAACTAGAAACTTTGGAAAAAATTATAATTTTCACTTGAACTTTTAATTAAGTCAAAAAATACATAAATTTATATTTTAGTTGTAATTTTTACTTAAGTTTGATTTTCGCCGAAATTAGAATTTAGTTGGCGGTTGGAAGTTTGCCTAATATCGGTCTAACTTCTGAGGAGGAATATTTAAAAATTCAGATGATTAAAAAGATAAAAAATATAATATATTTGACTTAATTTCTATTAGTGAACTAAGCTCTAATAATCTTATTATTATTGTATTTTATCCGATAATACAAATCTGAATATCCTTTGATATGAGTCGTTGGTTGAAATTTAGGTTCGTGACCGTTAATGTCAATCAACTTATTTAATTTATATTTATATTTCCAAAAACGAGATCCTCATCCACTTACCTTTATAAACACTATGAAAATATATGATGATACGGAAATATGATAAGATATTTAATATTTAGTGGGCAGAAATGATAAGGTGGCACGACTCTATTAGACAACGAACTTTTTGTGGATGTAAAGTTTAACAAACAATCGTATTCAATTTTTGTTGTGTTCCGTTTGATTCATATAAGTTGTGCAAATAATTAACGTTTGTACTATACTAAAATATAAACATTCAATTTGAAAAAAAAAAAAAAACAATTTTAATGGAAATTTTATAAATTAAAGAGAAATTAATGTTATAATTTAAACAATTTGTGTGTACATATTAACCCGAAATACAATATGTAAAACACAAAATAGAGGGAAAATAAATTAGAGAGAAAAGAGATAATATGTATTAAACGTATTCAATATGAGGGCCAAAAGCCTCTATTTATACAAATAGGAAGCTAGGGTTTTACAAAGATTTCTTGATTAACACACATAAGATATATCTAGAAGATATATTTACAACGTAAGCATGCATTTTCATGTGGTTTAAGCCAACTCAAAGCAAGCAATGTAGATGAGCAGCAAATATATGGATAGTTCCAAAACTCTACAGCCATGACTCATCACCCACTCGCTCACGTCATTATGAACTAACTAAATCAATCCCTTTTTAAATGACTGGAGAAACCACTCAATATTTCTAAAATTGCAAATTGTGATTACCACATTTTTGTGTTTCCGAGGTCTGATTCTGATACTTCTGTTTCTGTATATTTGGCGGAACTAAAACAGAGTGTTGTACTTCATTATTTCTGCCCACACAAAAAATATATAAAAATAGAAAAGAAAAAAGCCCATACCGTGAGCTTCAAAGGTGGTATATTCTCTTCCATTTCCTGCCTCATATTGATTGGTATCAAGATCACAAATTCTTGGTATCTTCCTAGTATCTAAGTTGAGATTCAAGAAGGAGAAGAAAAAAGAGTTCTTCACATTTAAGATAACCAGTGTGTGTGGTTGGTTGAAGATAAAAAAAAAATCTTGATTTGGATATGGTATGTTTATAGAATTAGGTTGTGATTTAAGGAAATAGTTGGTTTTTCCTTTTTACAACAAAACTGTTTGCAGATTTCTTCAGTTAATTCAAGATTACAAATTCTTGACTAAAGATGGCATCTTTATTAAGTTGGGATTGCATTAGTTTGAAAAATAAGTAGAAAAAACTACTCCCTGTCTGTGTTCATAGATATATATAGAGAGAGAGAGAGAGGGAGAGGGAGAGATTGAGAGAGGAATGAGAGTGAAATGGAATTCTGGCCGGAATTTCTTGCAAACAGTTGGGGGAGAGAATTTGTGGCCGGAGGATTCGGCGGCACCGCCGGAGTCATCGCCGGCTATCCGCTCGACACGCTCAGAATCCGGCAGCAGAGCTCCGCCGAAGGGTCGGCGGTTCAAATCCTCCGCCGCCTCGTCGCCGCCGAGGGCCCCTTTTCCCTCTACCGCGGCATGGCCGCCCCTTTGGCTTCTGTAACTTTCCAGGTTCTAATTTACTGCTTTTATTAAAATAAAAATCTTCACTTTTATAATCTCATTCAGTTTTACTATTTAAACTTTCTCGACATTTTAATTAGATATGTAGAATTGCTAAAAATCAATATGCTACCATGAGATTCAAGAATTGTTTGCTTATTATGTCTCACCCTGGCTCCGTACATATAGTTTGAATCTCATGAGAATTTCGAAATCCTAGATTTTAAACACACAGGATTTTAATCATGCCAAAAATTTAAGATAGATTATGGTAAAAAATTGGGACCATAATTTAAATATCGTGCCGTTTCTTATGCAAATTGACTTCTGTAATCCCGTATTTATTTACTCCTCACATTTATAAGAGTATAACACATTTCTATGTATTTTCGTTAGAAATGGACATTTTGGATTATATTGAATGATTATAGTATTACACAGGCAAATTTGTGTATTGAGAGATCCACCTAAGCTTTATAAAAACCTTATTTCTTGTTTTGCTTTTTTTTCAGAATGCTATAGCTTTCCAAACATATGCAATCCTATCAAGAGCAGTAGATGGGCATTCTAGCTCCAATGATCCACCCTCATACAGAGGAGTTGCTCTAGGCGGCTTCGGCACCGGAGCCATCCAGAGCCTCGTCCTCAGCCCCGTCGAGCTGGTCAAGATCCGTCTCCAGCTGCAGGCGAAAACCCGCAGCTCCAAAATCCACAACGGGCCACTAGACGTGGCCCGTAGCATACTCCGAGCGGAAGGCTGGAGGGGCCTTTACCGGGGCCTAACCATCACGGTGCTGAGGGACGCCCCGGCCCACGCAGGCCTACTTCTCCACGTACGAGTACACGAGGGAGTGGCTCCACCCCGGGTGCAGGAAGGGGAGCCACGAGTCGTTTGGGACAATGCTGCTCGCCGGAGGGCTGGCAGGGGTGGCTAGCTGGATTTGCTGCTACCCTTTGGATGTGGTCAAGACTCGGCTGCAGGCGCAGTCGAGCTCGACGGAGAGATACGGCGGGATAGTGGATTGTTTCCGGCAGAGTGTGAGGGAGGAAGGGTATCATGTGTTGTGGAGAGGTTTGGGGACTGCCGTGTTGAGGGCCTTCATTGTGAATGGGGCTATCTTTACTGCTTATGAGACGGCCCTTAGGTGCATTTTGAGGGGCAACCAGAATCCGGCCGCGATTTGATTGGTGTGGTGTGTTTGACTGGAATGTCGATTACGTCTAACCCTCGGAGCAGTTGGGTTTATGTGCTATTTGCTGGTGTAGAAAACGGGAATTCTTTCAATTTGATTTATATACTTTGTGATTTTTAAGTCTATTGCTGTTATGAAAGCTACTTATATATTCTGAAGTTTGCTTTGTGGGTTTGAATACTTAAAGTTAGAACTATAATGTGATTTAATAATTTAGTGACCAAGTTGTGATTAGACTAACTTAGAATAACTTGATGCAAATTTAAACATTTGGCTTTTTTTTACCGAAATGAATTTATCTATCCGGGTTATTTGTTCACACGATTTATTATGAATGCACCCAAATTTATGCGTAACACTGATTACGCGAAAATAGAGTCAAACTAATAAGTTATTTAGACAGATTTAAGGCTGAGATACACGTTCCAGGAGAGAAGTGGTCGAGGGCGCCGAGCTGAGCAGATGATTGGCAGAGCAGCGGCACATGCGTGATGTAGGGGACGCACCAGTTAGAAAGAGAGACGACACAGACGCAGGCACGGCCGTGGGCCCGCAAGCGGGAAGGTAAGGCAGCACACGGCCGTGGCCACGATGTGAATGGCAGAGACAGGAAACTTGAACTTATTTGATCAAGTAATTATTAATATTAAGAAATATAATGTTTCAAAATGTAAATAATTACTGTTGTGATAAAAAAAATATCTGGCGTGTAGAAAGGTAACAATTATAAAATGTTTGTATTTTTTTTTTCACAACAATTAATATTTATATTCGCGATAAATTGTACTCCCTTCATTCTCATAAAATGTAATTTTATTAATACTTGTGTCATTTACACATGGTTACTTTTTATAAGGATGGAGGGAGTAATTTTTTTAAAGGGTGATATTTTATTAAGGGTTAATAGCCAGAAAATACACGAACTTTCATCGAAATTGCATATTGCACACGACCTTCAAAAATAGCCAGAAAATACACCACCTTTTATTTTAGTCGCAAATTGCACCTATGCAAGTACCCAATCGTGATGCAATTTGCGACTAAAATAAAAGGTGGTGTATTTTCTGGCTATTTTTGAAGGTCGTGTGCAATATGCAATTCCGATGAAAGTTCCTGTATTTTCTGGCTATTAACCCTTTTATTAATTACTCGGCTACTTTTTTCGAACTTGCTATGTTATTAGCACTTTCACAATTTAGATAAATTATTTTCTCTAAACTATACTAACGCGACTTAAATCATCTATTCCAAATCAGATTTCACACATCGTTTCACTAAAGCACAAGATTGAGATACAATAAATCTTCTGTAGTAAGAACTGGATTATCAAAAGTCAAAATTTTATTATAGAAGCAAAGTCGAAAACATATATAATATAAATTCAAAAATAAAAGAGAAAAAAATGGGAAATGTATACATGCTGAAAGCCTTCAGCATCAGAACTGGCTTTTCTTTTTCTGTCGAGGAGACATTATCAAATTGTGAAGGAGTTACAGAAATCTTACAATGCAGCATGTTAAACAATCAACGATTGTAGAATCAATATTACCGGGGCAGATCTCTGCCCCAACTGTGCAGAACGCTCAAGAGGCTTGTAAAAGATTACAAGACGTCACATGGGGCTTTTGACACAAGACAACTCGTCTTAGGACGTGATTTCTGATGCATAATCAAACTATGAGAGTGACTGCAGTTGTATCGATTTCTCAAGCAAGCAGAGGCACAACTGTCTATGTTGTGTATCATCATAACATACCTTCGAGTCTAGTAGCCAGAAGAGACGAGGACATTGTGCTCTTTCAAACGTTTCTGGAAATGAGCCAAGCGGTTTTGTAACTGGAGGATGCCAGCAGCCTTCTGAGATAGGATTGAGTTCAATCTTGAGATATAATCATCTAGCCGGTTGCCAGGTTGATCTGCCTCAACCAACAGATTCATCTCCTGCAAAGAGCAAAGAGAAGGAATCAACGAGATGTGTGAGCTTTAGGAGGGAGACATTGAAAGAAAATTTCACAAACCTCTCTAACAATCTCCATAGTCTCCTCCACCTGTTTCCTGTGAGCATGGACAAGATCTTCCTCTTCCTAAACGCGCATAGCACAAATTAATTAATACCATTATAGCATTATGCCTTATTGATATCTTCCAAAAAGGTACTTCTGCTATCATTTTACCTTCAATAAAGCAGTCAAATCATCATCTGAATTTGAATATTTTACTTCTGATTTAGGAGGCTCCTTCCACTTGGATTGGATATTGTTTCTTTTCATTTTGTCATCAGGATTAGGGAGGCTGTGTGATTCAGCTCTTGAGTTTTTCTTCCAATGATGGCTTCTCTTGCTCATAGAAATCCTCATCATAGTCTTCCCTATCAGTTTGTTCAGGCCATGAATCACCTGTATCATCCTCAAAAGTTGTAGCAGGTGGAAGGACTGACGACAAAGGTTGTGCAATTGATTCTTTAAGGTTTGAGGTCGAGGATAAGACATCTTTTTTGGTGTTGCCTCTTGAAAGGCTCTTCACCCTAGAACAGCAACATATTGCTTAAGACTTGTTACGATAGAAGTGTTTGCTGACAGAATAATTACTCGCCAAAAGATAAGACTTACCTATCAGCATATCTTAAAGTGTTCAAGGTGTGCTCACAGGATCCTGAGTTTGGTGAAATACATGATATCATAACAGTGCGAGAATTCCCAACAAAGGAATCTCGTAAAACTTCAGTTAATTTACTGCCTCTAAATGGAATGTGCCCTTGGTCATTGTCAAGTGCTCTAATACATTCCTTCAGTGCAAGCAAACTTTTGTTTATCTCAGCTCCTTCCATTCTGCACAATCAGAATACTGGATAAGAGCTACAAATTTTTGAAATCATTATATTTTCATCTCTCGCACAACAGGTGAAGTCAATGAGCAATAATTTGCAAGTCAAGAGTGAATATGGCTCCTCATGTATGCTATAGTTGTATTAAAAACATTAGTAAGAAATCTATTTGGTCACAATTTACTAAACTGTTTACCTGGTTTGCTTGTCATTGTCTGTCGTATCTGCCCCGCGTTCACTTCCAGCAAGGTCTATGAAGGAGAGCTTACCAACAAGTCGTGCAGGTTTAGATTCACTGCCATCTACAGACCTCTTAACAGAAAGCTGAAGAATCGCATGTGATCGGGATGATTCCTCATTTGCACCTGTGGTTCCAGTACTTCTTGTTGCGTTTCCTCTCTCAATGAGTTCCTTAACTGTCTCCACATCCACTACTCGATACTCTTGCAAACCCACAATACAAACTTGCTGTTTCCCATCCTCTCTCATACAAAGTTTTCTGCAAGTACAGTAGTAAAAATTTCGTTGAGATTGCACTGGAGGGTGAAAACCAACAAAAAACCCAGAAAACAGCTTACTTCCTATCACTGAGCAGATCGAAGAGTTTCCCCCCATATATCTCAAAGAAGCTGACAAACAACTGAAAGCCTTGGTTCCTGTAGGTATGATGAATGAGCCTCAAGATGTCTCTCACTGCTCTGAGGGGCAGTGGTTTCATTGTATATGTTTTGCCACTTCCTGATAAATTAGAGATTGGTGAAATTTTGAATGGGAGAAAGTAAACACAAAAAAGGGATGTAGAAACTAATGATGCCATCAAAGAAAAAGAAAAAGGTTTTATCAAGACTTTTCTTTTTGGGTTCTGGTTGAGTAACTTGAGTTTAGATACTAAAATCATTTCAAGATTGATACTCTACATAGAGGTAAATTAAAACAAGTCAGACAACAAATAGAAAGTATACAGCACACAATTCCACCTGATTATAGGATAGCAAGTTATTACCTGTTTGCCCATAAGCAAAGCAAGTAGCTTTCGTACGTTGGAAAATTATGGGAATGATAGGCTCTACAGTTTCATGATATACCTAAAGAAATTAAATGTGAGCCAGAATTAAGTAAACACTATTACAGTACAAGATCCACTTCAGGTTAATATAGATTCATTTCATGGGATATAATTACCTCATCATTTGACACTTCTTCGTTTAGTACAGCATCAAATACAAATTCATGTTTCTCCAAATATTCTGTTAGGTCAACCTGCAGCACATTAAGACTCAAAAGTTTCAAATTTATGAAAAATGGGTATACAGATTATACCAGTTGAATAGGCAAGGAATGACCCTGTCTAATTAACATTTGATTGGAGAAACGGTCATTTAAGGAAGGAGTTTCCCATAGAGTTCATTTAGGAAAACTTGAGGCTCAAAAGTCTCAAATTTATGAAAAATGGGTATGCAGAATGACCTTGTCTAAACATTTGATTGGAGAAACAGTCATTTAAGGAAGGAGGTTCCCATGGAGTTAAGAAAGGAAGAGTTGAGAAGATTATGAGCTTAAAAGATTTCAGACACATTACATAGCAAGTGTTCCTTGTCAGGTCAAGATTCAAGAAGTAGAAATCACTTTATCAATTTTGAAAGTAGCTTCAAAATATACTGTTGAAAACACAATCTCAAAATTTACAAGAAAATAATTTTATAAGATAGTAAAACCTAACTTAATTTTACAGAAGCAATAATCCTGGACAAAGGGACGGATCACAGCAAGTACTATAATTTGGTAACAATTCTATCAATTGAACATTTAGAGCAACGAAAACTATAACAATTTATACGGACCTTGAGTTTTGTCTCATGGACAACAAGAGAGTTTGAAGAGGTTTCTATGATATCTTCGTCATTCTTTGCCAGTTCCCTTTTATTTAGTGGTCTTTTCCTTACCTGGAAAAAATTGTCATCAGTCATACTAGGAAAGTGTTGCAATTTGATTTATCTGGTTACTGCAAGAGAATGTCAGGAAAGAAAGTACATGCTAAACAAAATATAACTTCTGAAACTGTTGGTTGAATTAATTATAAGAACACTCATTTACTGAAAAGTAATGGGAGTTTTCATCCAGCTGAAAAGTTTGGAGTAGGACAGCTACTTGTAAAGCAGAAAATACATACCACTACTTTGATCTTTGCAACATTGCTAGCCTTCACATTGTCAGCAGCGATGCTTTTTAGAACATTGGTATCAGGTAAGCCACGAGCTTTGGTTTGTTTATTGATCCCAAAGTATGGGTCAGAATCATCAAAGCTTCTTCCTCTTGAAAAATTATTCATTGGATGGGCATCATACAGACTGGGAACTGACATCTATTCGCAACAATCACACCCCAAACAGCCGAAAGGGAAAATAATACGAAAATGAGTTAGGCAAACTCAAACAAAGTAACATGATATCTTAAATTAAAACAAAGATGGAATATAATAAAATTCAAGAGACATAACTAGTAACCCATATAAACATGAATCTTTTTAGCTTATATAAATTTCAAATGTATATTAACATATCGGGATTCGGGCGTACTCTGAATTTTAATTAAACCCCTCGAGAAAAACAGCAGCAGGTTATAACTTAACAGAACCTAAACCCACCCGGCCACCCGTGGCACAAAATTCTCATACATAAGGAATCAACCAAAGCGTCCAAAATTATAGTAAAACAGCATCAGAAATCCAGTAAAGCATCAATGAAGCAACACCACCTCATCAAATACACAAGATACAAAGCATAAAATTGCATTGCTAGAAAGGAGTCATCTGACAACAACCCCTATTTCTATCAAAACCATCGAACATGACGGCTAAAGCTACTACTTTATCCACAATGTAAGATAGAGTTCATTTCCTACCACATAAACTACAACCACAACCCATAAAACCGACGCCCACAAACTAGCATATACTGATTAACGAAAAATAACTACTCCACTTCTCAAATCAAGAAATCTACCTCCGGAAGTAGCTCAGTGTCAAACGAATGCAGATCCAACAGCCCCGGGCTACTCTCATTTGGCGAAACCAGCTCCTCGCCATTCTTCCGCCGTGAATGCCCTGGTGGCGTCAACGGCTCCGCAAACAAATCGCCTCCACTGTACGTTCTCTGCGCCTGCACACTCCTGTACATTCTCGAACCCTGACCGCCTCCATTGTAATATCCAAAATCCTAATTTGAATAAAGCAAAAAACAAACAAAAGAAAAATCAGAAAAATCAAATATCTGAGTTCCAGCTCGTGGAATCAGATCTGCGCAAGTTCAAACCCACCAAAATCGTAAAATCGCCCAAACTTACCTGAGCTGGAGGAACCGCATTGTTCGATGACTGTAGATGCTGCAGGCCAGCTGATTGCAGCCATCGACCGTTCGATGAAGCTTCCACGAATTGGTCGGAGTACTGCCGCTGATGGTGCGCCGCCGCCGCCGCGCCGGATCTCTGCCTTCCCACCGCATTCATCTTTTCTCACCAACCACGGTAAAAGTTATAAGAAAAATGGAAATCCAACAAAACTCTCACTCAATCTCTCAAGGCAACCGTCTATGTTCAAATACTACTAAAAATACCTCCAATCAAACACAAGTGTGGAATTTTTCTAGAGAGAGAAACTCCGATTGTAGCAATATCGGTTTACTAGAGAGAGAAACTATGTTTGTTAGAGCTTTAAAATGCGAAAAAGATTGAAGAGTTGCAGAGAACAGTGAAGACTGATTTTTTTCCTCTTTTTTTTTTGTTTGCTTTTTTTCAAAATAAAATGTTAAAAAGGCAATTAAGTGATTAATTATATTGATTAGTTTTTTATTAGCGCAAATTGGGAGTGGGAATTTGAATTTTGAAGTGGTATGTGTGAGCGTGACGGACACGTACGAAGCATGTGATTGGTTGAAGGTGTGGGGCGGTGAATGGGCCTACTAATATTTGAATTGGAGATTGCAGATTGGTGTTGTTTTGGCTACCATTGTCGTTTCACATGGTGGGGTTATGTCGTTTAGCATCCTCGCCATCCATTGCTTAATTATATGAGGTGCTTATATTTTCTTTTTATATTTACATTAAGTTTTGAAATAGATGACCAAACCTTGATACAAACGAGTGTTATAAACACACAATTAATACATAATAAATCTCTGATAAAGATAAGTTAATGTGTGATATACAAATTCTTAGTGATGTATGAGAATTATTTCATAATTACATTATAAGATATGTAAAGATATTACCAATTGAACAATATGCATAAAATACAACATTATAGAAATTATCAAATTTATACATTGCACAAAAATGAAATCTTGATTTTATTTTTTTCTTTAACTGCAAATATTTTAATAAAAATGTTAAGTCAAATTTTAATTTTTATATAGTATTTAATAAATTTAATATTCTAGATAATAATTTTATAGGGAATTAAAATAACAAATAATGTTAACAAAATATTTAACGAGCACTGAGTGTCAACGACATTCATATAAAATGTTCACAAATATTGAGCAATGCACCGATCATCCGCATCCTTAAACCACAATATAATTTGTTATTGATAGCATCATCTAATTGCTCCATTTTCACTTTGACTTGATAGTGTTATCCATATTTTAAATTTAATTTGCATCAAACTTAAGAAAATTGACAAAACAATAAATAGTATATACTTCAAGAAATGCAAAAAAAAATACTACTACTACAATTCAAATAAAACGTGAAGCCTTCTAAATGAGTTGGAACCACGAAATTATACTGTCAATTTATCCAAATGTTTTAAAAATATTTGTCAAGCTTTCAACATTTGAACTCGAATTTAATTAAATTATTAATCTAGTCAAATTCGGAAAAGTTATAGCGAATTTAAATATGAGTACACCTTAATAACTGTTAATTTACACTAACCTTTTAACAAGTTGGGAACAAATTGTATTCCCAATTAACTAACTATACTTACAAATAGATATCTAATTTATCATAAGGTCACATCAATTTTTATTTATGCATTGCCCGCATTAAATATCGATAACGAGTTACCTCATCACAGAGAGATTTTTTTTTAATAACTATTGTATATATAATCAATCATCAACTATTTTTATTTGTCTGTTAATCATAACTAAGATCGTATAAATTTAAAATTCAAAATAAATCAATTGATTTGTTCTGCTTCGGTTAAATCTGTTAATTTTTCATTTCAATTTTACTATGATCAAACAAATCGAACTTACTTAGGGGGTGTATTCGTTCAGGATTTATGTACCGATTTCACACAGAGTTTTGATGATTTTTAGAATTCTAAACAGGAATTTGCAAAGATTTTGGACGGATTTTAACAAGAATTGCTCATGATTTTTCCGAATTTGAAACAAAAAAACAAGCGGTCGTTGCGAGTCCGTGAGCGGTGGACCGAGTCCCAGCACCCGCTGGGATCCAGCGATCGCTGGATACCCAGTGCTCGCTGGGTGCCAGCGACCGCTGGCTTCTCCGAGCGGCCGCTGGCTTCTTTGAGCCACGGCCACTGGAACCCAGGGCGCTGAAATATGAAATCTTCCGAAATCTCGTGGTCTGTGGTTGGATTTGTTCATGTGTATTTTTTGAACAAAATCAATGAAAGTCATTCCAATTTTAAAGTCCATAGATTTTTAAATACCTCTAAATTTTCATAAACTTTTAAAAGTCTGAAACGAATACCTCTGGATTTTTATAGACTTTTAAAAGTCTTGAACGAATACACCCAGATTTTCATATACTTTTAAAAGTCTTAAACGAATACACTCAAATTTTAAAAGTTTGTAGAAATCTATTAAAGTCCTGAACGAATACACCCTCCTTGCATAGATAAAGCTCGTCTCAAAGCAAAATTACTCGATCTAGAGTAATAGTTGAGTTTGATTATTATTGATATTCGATTAGTCTCACTCGATTTTTAGTTTAACACTCAAATTTAGCTCATAAACTCGAGTCCTTTTCCTTCCCGATTTGGCTGTTGGTATATTTAAATAAAGGAATAAATGGGACGTGCTTTTTATGCAACTAGTTTGACCTGTGATCCGAAAGATCCGACCCACATTTGACTAATCATTTGTACAAATTCAAACTTCCCTTGCGGAACCGGCAGTGACGCAAACCGGACACGTGTCAGAGATCGGGCTGCGGTCATTTGAATTCTATGGCTGGATTTTGTTGGCTTTGAGCCAGATATTGTCACGTGTGGGGGATAGAGAACATTGTCTTTGACCAAATCCATATTTACACCCTGTCATGTTAGCACTAAGCACTACAAAAGATTATTTTATTACTGATTACACACAATATCTATTTAATCAAAACTGAAAAAAACAATTCCTTTCTTTGGAGTAATGTATCTATTTGTTATTGCACCAACTAAATTATCATTCTAAAGCAACTATATTTATAAAATCAAGTTAAATTAGTTAGATCTACTTATGCACATTTATCTTCGAATAAAATTTTGGGTAATTTAAAACAAATTAAAATCGTCGCAAATTTGAATAATTATTTGCACTCTCTTGAAATTGGTTGCGATAGTGACGAAATTTTCAACAATCCTTATTCAACTATTAATTATTGAAAAAAAATATTTTGAAATAGATTTGCGTAATTTTTTAATAGTTTTCACAATATTTGGTCAAAATCCTTAATTTATGATAAACTCAAAAATTAGTGATTGTTTAGGACAGATTTGAGTCATTTGAAAAATTAGTTCATTTATGGTAATTAGTTCAATTAGTTCTCGAGATTTTTGTAGTAGTATAAATTAGTTGCAACGTAACACTTATTCATACTCGAATGCAAGGGACCCACCTGACAAAGAAAACATAATCATTTCACAATTTTATTTACATTGATAATTAGCGTTCCCTTGCTGGTTAGTCGCGAAATCGCTTTTGTTTTCCTTTTTAATTTAAATCGCATTTATTTCGCTTTATATTGATAATTATTGAGCTAATCCTCAAAATAGGACAGTAACTTCAATTTTTTATATTTATACTATTATATGTCCTCGTTTATGGGAGTGTAAATATAAAAAAGAGAGTTATAGTCATCATTTTTTAATTCTGAAACATATAGTCTTCATTTTTAAATTTTGTAACATATAATCTTAGGGGATCAAATTCATACCATTTTAGGGATCAAATTACTAAAAATTCATACCATTTCCTTCCTTGCATGACTATTTTTAGAGGACTAATAGAGTACAATAAGCTTATTTTATTTCATTTTGAGAATTATTGTTTAGTTGTTATCCAATTCAAACACTTTCAACGCTATTAGAAACTCACAAACAAATTCATCTTGTAAATAACCAAATAAATATAGCGACATCTAAACAAATTCAGCAGCATATTAATCAAGGTTAGTTACAGTTTATGCTAATTTACTGACATTTTAACTACAATATCATAATTTTTTTATTATTATAACTAAAATGTAAGAATTATCACAAAATTAATAAAATTAGTAGGAGGTCAATTTAAAATATGTTGAAAAGGTGAGTACTTGCATAATTTTAACTTATCTTTCGCAAAGATAACAAAAACATGTTTTCTAATAATATATTAATATGTCCCTAAGGAGACATCAAGCGGTGCGAACTCTTGTCTATGAACAGTGAGGTCTAGGATTCAAACTCCACCACTTCCTTCTCCATCAAGTAATATAATATATATATATATATATATATATATATATCCTCCGTCCCATTATTGAAGACACATTTTCCTTATTGAATTGTCCCAATAATAAAGATACTTTCCAAATAAGGAAATAATTAGGACTTACAATTATTAATTAAGTTATCACTAATTAGGGTATAAAAGACAAACAAAACCCTAAATCTTTCTCATTCATCCTCTCTCTCTCGGCTCTCTTGGCGCCGCCGCCGCCGCCGCCGCCCTAACCACGGCGCCACCCTCTTTCTGAAACCGCATCACATCCCCCTCTCTTCTCCTTCTCCGGCCGCTGCCTGCTTCTCCTTCTCCGGCCGAACAGCCGCCACCCATCCCCTTCTCTTCTCCGATTCTCCGGTCTCTTTCTCATCAAAAACCCAGATCCACCAAACCACCACCCTCAATTTCTAGGTTTGATTTGAGAGAGGAAGATAGTGGTGGATCTGGTTCTGGGGCGGCGTAGGCGTTGCTCAAGATACGTGCGGGTCTGAAACCGCCGTACATCCCCTTCTCTTCTCCTTCTCCAGCCACCGCCGTCCTTCTGAAACCCTCCATCTCCACCGCCATCCTCCTGGTTCAAATTTGGAAATCGGAGTGAACAAAATTGGCAGATTTTCATGGATTCAAAATTTCTAGCTGTGTTGTTTCGATTTCTGGATTCGATTTTTGGTTGTGTTGTTTCGATTTTCATGATTTAATTTTTTAGTTATGTGTTTCAATTTCTGGATTCAGTTTTCATGGTTCAAATTTCTGATTTTCTGGATTTGATTCGGTTTTCATGGTTCAAATTTCGGCGATGTGGTGGTGGTCGGCTGCGGTGGTGGTCGGCGGTGTAGTGGTGGGCGGCAGCTATAGACACTTAAATAAAGTAAAAAGAAATCACTAACCATTTACTAATCAAATACACTAATAAAGTTGGGCACCCTACTTTATTCCCTAATTTACCTCACCTTAATCTTCGTGCCCAAATGAAGTGTGTCTTCATTATTGGGACGAAGGGAGTATATAGGGTCAAGTTAAACAAAGAATGACTCTATCTATAGAGAATAGAGAATAAATCTCCTCCATCAAAACCACTTGATCTTACGGTTATGATTTAACAAAATTTACAGCTATTTTAATAAATTAAAACTGCTGAAAACTACATTCTAATTACTAAAGGGTATTTGAGTAACTTTTGTAGACTAACAAAAAATGGAAGAATCGATAATCACTCCAACATTTACTGCCATTGAGAAACAACCTTCAACTCTTCCATATCTATCTTTCTCTCTCTTCACCGATGCCTCTCTCTTGTTCAAAACCGCTTCCGGCGCGGCGAGGTGCTTCCGTCCCCCTCTGCTGCCACGACCACGCTCCCCTGCCATTTCATGTGTTCTCGATTGAACAGCACTGGCGGAGCCATCACCATGCCCTAGCCACCCCTCTGTCTTTTTCTCCCCCCTCCTCCTGCTCTCTCTCTCTCTCTCTCTCGTCGTTTCCGGCGCAGCGAAGCGCTTCCGCCTACCTTTGCCGCCACGTGATGATAGGGAGCTTATTCGCCGGGTGATTCAGCGCTGATGGAGTGACCGAATTCGGTGCGCGGCCGACCAAGGAGTATGGCGAGACGACGATTGTTGAGATCTTGTTGTTTTAATTATCTCTATTTCATATTTTAATTGATTTGTGATTTTGGTGTTTGGCTTTGAGTCTGGGGAATTTTGTTGTTGGTAGAGGATTGTGCGGACCTGGAGGTGGTGAGCTTCGTCGATTGGGGTTTGAGGGTTTGACAGCGGTGGAAGCGGCATATTCGACTCTGATTTGTTCAAGAAATTTGAAAACGCAAAATCTAGTCTTTGGCAATAATCTGCACTGCTATTTTCTTTTTCGTCAAATTGAATGAGCAATTTTGGGGATATTATGCATCCGGTAAATCTGAATATATCTGTTCAATTATAAATTGTGTTATGTTCATATATAAATTGTGTTCTGTTCATTTATGTTCTCGGCGAATCGCTTTTTATTTTCATTTCTGCTATAAAATCTGATTTTATTTCCTCGTTTTTTAACATAAAATATTTTGAACATGCTTTAAAAAATTATGAACACCTAAATAAACTATTTGAATTTCTCTTACAAACATAAAATATTTAACATAAAACATTTCGAACAAGCATAAAAAAATTACGAACACCTAAATAGACTATTTGAATGTTCTTACTAACATAAAATATTTAACATAAAGCATTTCGAACAGGCGTAAAAAAATTACGAACAACTTAACAAAATATTTAAATTCTTCGAATACAAGATTAACGAGACTAAATTAAGCGTGAATACATATACATAAATTTGCAAATATACATAATTTATGAATTACACGTGAATGCAGATTGAAAAGATATGGAAGAATCAAATCTTACCAAAATAAAATAGATAATTTAAGATTTTTTCTCTTAATATACGGTTACTGCAAAATTGGAATTACCAGATTGCCCTTTTCGGATACAATTAAGGGAAATAAAGGTATACAAATATGGTCATTGGATTAATAAGATTGAATGCTCCAGATTAATTCTCTTTTTTCTAAATACTTATCATTCTCTCTTTAACCTTTCTATATATATATATATATATATATATATATATATATATATATATATATATATAAAGAGAGAGAGAGAGAGAGAGAGAGAGAGAAGTTATATTGAGAAATACAAATATTTAAAGAAGTGAGAAACAATCTCATCCATTGATCATGATCAATCAAACGATCCCAAATTAAGAATAAATCTCATGTCTAGATTTTGATGAACATATCAATAATTGTTATGAACATGTCAGTATTTTTTTATTGACGGACATATTTGTTGAAAAGATGTACTCCCTCCGTCCCAGCTGAAATGTTCTGTTTTCCTTTTTGGGTTGTCCACTTGAAATGTCATGTTTCCTTTTTTGGCAATACACTCTCTCTCTGTACTTAATATTTAAATAATTTCCACCAACCCACTTTATCTACTTTATACACATTTCTTAATCTCCGTGCCGAAAAGAAACAAGACATTTCAGTTGGGACGGAGGGAGTATTTGTTTAAAATTTCGCACTCCAGGATTCGATCCCCAAACGTCACAAAACGTTCAATAAAATTGTTGCTATGTTCATAAAAAACTATTAACATGTTCAACGTTTCTAATTTTCAGAAAAAAATTAATTTTTCCATAGAACCTATTAATATATTAGAGCATCTGCAACGGTTACACGATAGCAGCCTACTCGTGTAAGGCTGCTATCGTGAAACCGATGCAGCAAACACTTACACGAGGGCTACACGTTCTATCGTGTAGCCCTCACAACCGTTGTAAAAAGGCGCGTGTTTTACACGCGCCTTTAAAAAAAATGAATTTTGAATTTAAAGGCAGCTTTAACTTCTCGGTTTCCGTGCCAAATTTGACTGTTCGAATTTTTTTTAAAAATTTTTTCTTCTCTTTATATTCCATCTTCCTCCTTCTTCTTCCTCACTTTCACTCCACAATTCTCCTTCTTCTTTTTCCTTCAAGCCTTTTCATCTTTTTTCTTTCGACAATGGCGGAATCTGACCACGGTTCTTCGTCTGATTTATCCGACGGTGTAGCTCACGCGATCATGGAGGAGATAGAGTTGCAGAAACAATTGCTTGCTCACATCTACGCCCAGCCGGCGTCGGAGGTGGGACGTGCGAAACGTCCCCGGTCTTACGTCCACCGTGATAGAGAGGAAGCCCATCTATGTCTTATGCAAGACTACTTCAACGACAATCCGACATACGGACCTACATTTTTCCGACGGCGTTTTTGATTGCAAAATGAGCTGTTTTTGCGCATCGTCGAGGCTGTTCAAGGTGAAGATACTTACTTCCAGATGACCACTGATGCAATAGGTCGGGACTCTCTTTCCCCATTGCAGAAATGCACGTCGGCTATCCGCCAGTTAGCCACCGGTGTCAGTGCGGATACTTTTGATAAGTATCTCAAAGTCCCCGACTCCACCGGACGTGTATGTCTCAAGAAGTTCTGCAAGGCGGTCATCCGGACTTTTGGAGCCCATTATCTGCGCCGTCCAGCGCGGGAGGACATCACACGCCTTACCCAGATGCACGAGGCGCGACACGGATTTTCCGGGATGCTCGGGAGTCTTGATTGTATGCATTGGGGGTGGAAGAATGTCGCAGCCCGCCCTAACTAAGGATAGTTAAGTCGAGTGATCTACGACTAGGGATGGGGTTAAAGAATAAGGGGAAGAAAGGGGCGTCATTTAGAACCGTAAAACTTACTCAACATAAGAAAACTCATCATAATTTCTCATTAATACTCATTTAAACAGTCTATGAAAGACAACATAAAGCTTAATTAATATTATTAATCAAGTTGTACATTATATGAAACCATTCTCTTAAGACTCATAGTATGACATAACATACTATAACATCATAACATTTTGCAGCGGAAAGTAGCTAGACATATGCATGAAGACATATTCTAGACAGGTTAACTTCGTTTATTAACAACCCTGGAGACTCCGCTCATTGCAGCACCATCATCACACCGGCTCAACCTGCACATTTTTGAAAAAACATATGCAGGGCTGAGTACAAAAAGCACTCAGTGAACACATGCCAAACATCTCATTCTTATAAAGCTATAAATATTGTCATTGCCATTTCATATGCATAATACAAGGAATTTGTAGAAAGGCCCTGTATTAGCTAAACTCATTTTCATTTCCTCAAAGTTGTCTGCGCAGACTTTTCTCATCAAGTATGTATCATATATGTTATAACATCAAGTACTGAGAGGGAGGCCTCCCTCTGCAGCACTGTGATCGGCCAACCCGCTCGATGACTCACGACCACCTCAGTGTACACAAATCCTTACTAGTATCTACACTAGCATAGGACCGAATTCTTCATCTCAAGCAGATAGATAACATACCAAAACATCAAAAAATTGGCAATGCAATAACTTCAATATAACATCCTTCATATAATAATTCCCTTCATTTTATAAAGAACCATTCATCATTTGATCATTTTCATAAAATTGAAACTTAACAATTATATCATGTCATTCATTTCATTTCGTATAAGAGGCCTGCATGCAGGGGATCTCTATATACGTGTTTAAGAAAGCCCACCTCGTTGTGTCTCTGTATCAATGAGTAACGTCACTCTCTCCCTCAAGTCGTTACTTCCCAAAAGGACCTTCATCGTTATGAAGAATCAGTGAGAAGTTATAAAAGAAAACTCGATTAATAATCTAATCTCTTTTATTAAACATTAGTATCTCTAATGTTCATCTCTCTAGGTTGTTAATAAACGAAGTTAACCTGTCTAGAATATGTCTTCATACATATGTCTAGCTACTTTCCGCTGCAAAATGTTATGATGTTATAGTATGTTATGTCATACTATGAGTCTTAAGAGAATGGTTTCATATAATGTACAACTTGATTAATAATATTAATTAAGCTTTATGTTGTCTTTCATAGACTGTTTAAATGAGAGTTTTCTTATGTTGAGTAAGTTTTACGGTTCCAAATGACGCCCCTTTCTTCCCCTTATTCTTTAACCCCATCCCTAGTCATAGATCACTCGACTTGACTATCCTTAGTTAGGGCGGGCTGCGACAGAGGTTGGTGGCAATCCTGGTAAGACCTCGGGAAATACATCTCTATATTCCCTTACCACTGCTACATCCTTAAAGTTTTTTTTTTTACTTCATTCTCCTTCATCATTCAAGTAAACTAGGTAAGCTTGTGCTCCTTTCTTTTTTACCAATTTCGACACCTGAAGTGCCGAAACGATTGGAACTCTCTTCTTTCTATCAATGCCGTGAAAACATGTCTGTTCCTTCCCAGGTGGTTGGAAAGTTATTTGTCTCTTCTTACAATCAATCGGGGCAAAGTTCTCTGCTAACCAGTCCATCCTTAGAATAATGTCTACGTTCCACATAGGCATTAAGTGCAAGGTTCTTGCTTTCAACTTTAGTGATCCTAACTCAAGCTCTAAGTTAGAAATCATGTGAGAAACTGTAGTAGCTCTTCCTACAGGAGTGATTACTCTCAACTCGAGACTAACTCGTTTTGGTTCGAGTTTGAAGGTAACATGCTTCAAACAATTAAAGAATGCGAGGCTCCTGTATTAAACAGGATTCTAACTTGCCCATACTACCTTAAAGTCCTGCCTTAAACCGGCACATAAAACTCAGACATCTCTTCATCAGTATCCATCTTCTGATGAGCAAATCATGATAGCTCACAGAATTTTCGGTTATACTCTACAACCGATTTTTTTCCTTGCATCAAACTTCGATAATCAGCCTCTCGCTGCTTACTGTACTCCTCGGTACATACTTCTCAAGAGTAGCCTTGAATTGTTCTCAGGTGTAGTTTCCAGTTGCTCGGGTGTTAAAGTCCTCTGACGTGCCTCTCACTAGTCTTATACATCAAAAGAATCTACTAGGATAACTCAAAAGTTGTAAGGGTTCAACCCTAGAACGACATCAAAACAAATTGTTCAAGAGACTCAAATGAATGACCAGAGGGTAGAATGAAGTAACTACCAGATCGAACAAAAATGACCTAGAGTAAGAACCCATCTGGCTTTTCAACCGAAAGTTGAAACACGTGGGTTTATAAACCCAAAACACGTCTACTGAGATTTGGATCATGCGGACTGGCCAGGTCCAACATAATCACTCCCCAGTCACACGGGATATACTATCCCGAACTTGGAAATTCTGCGTCTTCTAAACCCTCAACATACTATACATAACAAAACTTAAGTTCGCACCAGCAAGCTAAAAGCTTAAACTTAGGGTCCTATGTTCTAGACTCTTGTTTCGAATGTTCAATATTTTTCGACTCTCCTCTCATGTTGCGGTGGTGGTGGCGGAGTATTGTCTCTCACCTATCCTCCACGCCACACTCTTGATGAAATATTTGAGGCATTTGTAATCACAAAAAGGAAAAACTCAACTCAACCAACACTCTAAGCGTCATCGAAACTCAAGTTCAACTCACTAACTCAAACTCTAAGGAAGCCCTCACGATCACCTTAACATTCATCTGTAAGGCAATAAGCACTCACGAAATGCTAACAAAAAGACCACTCTGGTCAACCCAATATATCCATCAGTAGAATGCCTCTTTTAGAGGACTTACATAAATGTGTCATATAAACCCTACGAAAACCATAGTATCTATCGTGATGTACCTTCTAAGCCGACACCATTAATAGTACTATGTCTCGGTCTGGACCTCCTACGGTAATTGCTACCAGTTAACTCATCTAGTTGCTACTTTAGCACACTAGGAACATCCATCTATCTAACATCAGTAGGGTACTAGATTCGTATGCTTATCTATCAGCATGTCAAAAGCTCAAGTACAAGTATCTCCTAAGTAAGTTATATACATCGCAATGTAATTGAAAACTAATCAAAAACAAGGGTGTACCGCTCGTACTCTCAAGATCATCCTTAGCTTTAGCCTACATCGGCTTCTCTTCTCATCCTCATCAACTCTAGCCCTCCTCGGCTACTTCTCATCCTCGTCAATCCTAGCCTTCCTTGGCACTTTCTCATCCTTTCATAGTCTATGAACATGTGTTTGAAAATCTGCTAGGGTATCTCTGTACCACATACTGTACGCCTCGTCCTCGTATCCGATCTTCCCTGAGTTCGATCTCACAGCAGTGCACTTTCGTGCAGTGCCAACAGTCCTGGCCAGCCTATAAGGAGAACTTAAAGGTGACTCTAGGAACTAACTCTACTTGGCTCCAGCAACAGAAATAAACAAAACATAACTTAGCAAAACTCCTACTAAGTAGTACTATTATCTTAAAACTCAAGCTCAAAACATCTAAATTCTCATCTCGTCCCATCTTTACATAGTAGGTAACCTCTCTAAACAATGATATTAGATCCGTTAATCTAAATCATCGTGACTCAGTAAGACAACTCAAACAATTCTCTCTCAAAGCCATCTCCGAAGACTATGGCTCATGATACCTTCTCAAGTACCATTCAGGTTGCGTGAGCAAAACTCGCGTCACAAAACATCTCAAACATATCGGTACAATATCTCATTGCAGCATGCTAATAACTCATCATTAATCATGCTATTATACTCAAGCTCATAACTCAAACTCATACCAACAAGTACTTAAAGCAATTGCTAATTCTCTCAAGCTTTAGCTCTAAGTTCTCATTTCATCCTTCTACTTAGTAGAAAATCTCTCTTAACAATGACATTAGATTCCTTCATCTAAATCATCGTGACTTATCACAACTGCTCAAACAATTCTCATCACAAAACATCTAAAATACATCACATCATAACTCATAATTATGCATGCTCAATCATATAACATCATATGATATAAACTCTCGCATGATTCATCATGTAACATCAACATCATACTCTTACAACATAATAACTCATTATTAATCATGTTGTCATCCTCAAACTCAAACTATGCATCTTCAAAGTATAACATCATAACTCATCATATAACCTCAACATCATGCTCTTCAAAATTTAACGTCAAATAAACTTTGAAATTTTACATACCTCGTTGAGCCTGGTGTGATGGTGCGCTGAGCTCACGGTTGTTAATAACTATTAGTCTAGTGACTCATTCTAGACTAAACTCAAGACTTCTAATTCAGAGCTTTATTAATTAAGCTTTATGTTGTCTTTCATAGACTATTTAAATGAGTATTAATGAGAAATTATGACGAGTTTTCTTATGTTGTGTAAGTTTTATGGTTCCAAATGACGCCCCTTTCTTCCCCTTATTCTTTAACCCCAATCCTAGTCGTAGATCACTCGACTTAACTATCCTTAGTTAGGGCGGGCTGCGACAAAGAATTGCCCTAAGGCGTGGCACGGTGCATATATACGCGGTGATCAAGGGGGGCCAACCTTGATCTTGGAGGCCGTTGCATCCCACGATCTGTGGATTTGGCATGCCTTCTTCAGTGTCGCTGGTTCGAACAACGACATCAACGTTCTCAACCAGTCGCCTCTCTTCGCCAACGTGTTGGATGGAACTGCCCCGCCTGTGCTCTTTCAGACGAACCATCGCTACTACCAGATGGGCTACTACTTGTGCGACAACATATATCCGGAGTGGCGTTGCTTCGTCAAGAGTCCACCGATGGTGACAAATCAGAAGGTGGCGAGGTTCAAGAAGATGCAAGGATCGGGACGAAAGGATGTCGAACGTGCCTTTGGAGTCCTTCAAGCTCGGTGGGGAATCATTCGCAGTCCCGCGCGGAATTGGTACCGGGAGCACCTCCGGGACATCATGCTGTGTTGCATTGTGGATCACGAAGGTGAAGGAGCAATCAATTGGAGATATGACGACGCGGGACATAGGGCGTCTAGCAGTGACTCAACGGAGAGTGGTCGAGCAACCCCAGTTTCATTCGAGGAATATGTGCAAAGAGATACCCTTATCCGAGATAGGCAGTTGCACGCCGCGCTCCAATATGATTTGATGGAGCATGTTTGGGCACGTTTCGGACCTCTAGGGCCAGAATAGTTATTTGTAGGATTTGTTTTTATTTTATTCAGCTTTATGTAATTTTTAGACTTTCAAAATTAATGCAATTTAAATTTGAAGTAAATTGTGTAATTTAAATTTATGAAATTAAACTTAAATGAAAAATGGAAAAATCAAAATTAAAGCTATCATGTAAGCTATCATGTAACCCCAGTGCAGCCTCTTTACACCATGTGGTCCCCCCTCATAAAGTAAGCTATCATTTAACACCAATGTAGATGCTCTTAATATGTGTCAAATTGAATAGTAATATTTTATTAGAGTTATAAAATTGTCACGTAACTATATATATATAGGGAGAGGTTCAAATAAGAACCACTAATAAAATAAGAACGGAGAACCATTTTAAGCCATTCGATCATCAAAATCTACGGTGGATGCATCATCTTGGTGGATGGATGCAGGTGCTGGGTTCGAATCCTGAAGGGAGCAAAAAATTTATTTTTTTCGGATGCATTAAATTTAATAGCGGATGCATTAATTTGTATAGCAGATGCAGTAATTTTATTGATTCTTATGTTCTCACGATAATTGTGGTTCTCACTATAACCGCACCCTATATATATATATATATATATATATATGTATATATATAGGGGAAGACTAAAATAAGAACGTTTCTTAAAATATAAATTAGGAACCATTTTCAGCCCTTAGATCATCAAGATCTACGGTTGATTCATCACCTTGTTGGATAAATTCATGGTCCTGAGTTCGAATCCCAAATGTAGCAAAAAATTATTTTTCGCAATTCATGCATTTATACAGTTTATTCATGCGTGTTATAGATAAAATTCATGCATTTTTGCTGGTTCGTAATTCTTAAAATAAAAGTGGTTTATTGAATAACCGTCCCCTATATATATATATATATAAAATGTCAAATCGTCATGTAAATTCAGGCTGAAGAGCTCGACTTTATGATATCTGGTCATTAATATTGGAATATTTTTATTAGTTTTGTGATAGTTTGTGCAATTAATTACATATACCTATAATTTATGATAATTTCGCTCAAAAGTCGACTCTTTAAAGTTCACGGATTTGAATAATATTTTATTAGAGTTATAAAATGAGTTTCATTGACACACAATGAAATTAAATCCACACTAAATTGTTATCACGAATTGTACCTTCAAATGTTGGAAAAAGTTGAAAAAACAAGCATGACAAGAAATATCGCGGTTTAGGAAGTACTGATTAAAAACGCCAACAACTAATAAATGGAATGATATGATAAAATTATAAACAACTTTGATTTCTTTCTTTATAGTTGTAAATACATTGAAATAAAATCATGAGAAAGTTAAGTATTTTTCCTTCATTATATTAGAGTGGAATATGCCAAGTATTGGGTATTTGGATTTATTTAAGTGAAGCTACAGTTGGCAAATTTAAGAGACTAATAAACTATCTAAGACAAGATTAAGGCTTAATTCCCACTAATCTCTGATTTTGATTCCACTCTTCGTTCCGGCAAATCGTCGAACATTCTACAGGCAAATGAGTTTCCTCCATTATTCGCCAAGAATCTTCTCGAAATTACCATTCTCCACCGCCCCTTATATTCATCAAACACTATTTTCGCTATAATCGTTCAATCAACTTTCCAATTTTGATTCATCTCTCAGCAGAAGCAGTTCTACAGATTCCAATTTCTACTGTACATCTCAACAATCCAGCTCGCAGCAATGGCCGACGACCACGCCGTCACGCTTTACAGCAGCGCCGCCATTACTGACGCCAAGAAGAATCCCTTCTCTCTCAAAGTCGGCATGGCGCAGATGCTCCGCGGCGGCGCCATCGTGGAGGTCACCACCCTGGATCAAGCTAAAACCGCGGAGTCCGCCGGCGCCTGCTGCGTGATCGTCTCCGATCCGCCGCCGCCGCGTGGCGGGATCTCACGCATGGCGGATCCATCGCTGATCAAGGAAATCAAGCAGGCGCTGTCGATTCCGGTGATGGCGAAGGCGCGCGTCGGCCATTTCGTCGAAGCGCAGATTCTGGAGCAGATTGGGGTCGATTACATCGACGAGAGCGAGGCCCTGGGCGTAGCCGATGAGAATCACTTCATCAATAAGCACAATTTCGGGGTGACGTTCGTCTGCGGCTGCCGCGATTTGGGGGAGGCGCTGCGGCGGGTGAGGGAGGGCTCCGCCATGATTCGGACACAGGGGGAAATTAACGGATTAGGGAATGTGGCGGAGACGGTGCGGAGCGTGAGGAAAGTGATGGGGGAAATTAGGGTTTTGAATAACATGGATGAGGACGAGGTTTTCGCCTTTGCGAAGCGCATTGAGGCGCCTTATGATATCGTGGCGCAGGCGAAGCAGATGGGGCGGCTGCCGGTGGTGCATTTTGCCGCCGGAGGGATTGCAACGCCGGCTGATGCTGCGTTGATGATGCAGTTGGGGTGTGATGGTGTGTTCTTGGGGCTGGAGGTTTTCGACTGTGATGATCCGTACAAGAGGGTTCGAGCCATTGTGCAGGCCGTGAGGAATTACAATGACCCAATGGAGCTGGCACAGGCAAGCAGTGGCTTGGAGCACGCCATGGCCGGGTTGGATCTTGATGAGAATAGTGTCGAGAGGTTTGGAGCTGGAGATGCTTACTGATTCTGTGTTTCTTGTGAGTTCTCGCGCTTTTGATTCGTAGCTTTCTTGATTTCGAGCATGATGAGAAATGGTGTAGTATAATGTTTGTGCTATGCACTTGCCTTGTTACATTGCTGTTGTTTCTTTGCATAATGAAAGAATAAGAGCTAATGACTTTGAATCTCTGTTAAGTTGCTGGCTTAACTGATAGGAAAATATAGTTCTAGTTCATCACTTTGCACGAGCCTTGTGGAATCTTGTAGCGAATCTAAATAAACTGCATTTTGTAATTGAACTCTGTCTCTGTCCTTGAAAATTGATGACTATCATTGTGGAGGCTCATCTTGACATTAACGAGGCAGAAACATGATTAGGCTTGTAAACTAACTCTTGTAATCCGGAAGATGGAGCTTACTTTTGGCAAATCTTTCAACATATCTGAACTGCACTAAGTTCTTAGTCCCCGAGTCTCGATGAATTTGCAATGCACAAAGTTCCTAGTCCTGAGACGATCTTTACAGAACAAAGGAATCATTTGCTTAGCAGTGTTTTGTGCATGTAAGCGATGTACTGGGCTTCGTAGTTAAAATCAGATTAGGAATTATTATCTCCATGATTAACTATATTTCCTTGGATTTAAACCTTGATTGGATGTTACCGTGTTAAAATTATTAGCTTTTTTAGAGAAGTATAACTTCCCTGCATAAGCTTTGCTAACTGCTAAGAATGTTCTCATTGCTGTAGCTCTACTAATATCTATATCTGAACGAAGAGCCAAAGATGCAATAAAAGTAACAAGTTATAGTACAAGTACAAGCAATTTCAATCTGAAATAAGGATGCATAGAGTAGTTATTGTAATCTACAGAAAATAATGGTATCCGAATACATTATAGCTTGTGGTGAAAGCGCTGGCACCTACCATCCAATGAATGTGGTCCCGAAAACTAGGAACTGCTACTGGACTTAACACTCTCTCACGCACAGCTAAATAAAGACAAAACCATGAATCCCTAAGCATCTGGATTCTTTATACTTAGCTGCATATAGCTTAAGAGGGCTGACACCTCATTGAACTGCGAATACTATCTGATCTCAGTTTCCTCAGGGAACCATAGATGCTGTCTGAACCCAGTTTCCTCATGCTCATCGACCCATGTATGCTGTCTGAACCATGTTTCCTCATTGATCCGTGTATGCTGTCTGATGTCAGAATCCTCATTGACCCATGAATGTCGTGTGAACCCAATTTCCTCATTGACCCGTGTATGCTGTCTGATCCCAATTTCCTCATTGACCCGTGAACGTTGTCTGAACCCAATCTCCTCATTGAACCGTGAATGCTGTAGGAACCCAATTTCCTCATTGAACCATGAATGTTGTCTGAACTCAATCTTCTCATCGAACCATGAAGGCTCTCTGAACCCAATTTTGTCTTTGAGCTGTGAGCATTGGTTGAACTCAGTTTCCTTATTGAACCGTGAGCTTTGTCTGAACCTACTTTTCCCATTGAAGTATGGACACTGGTTGAGCAACCAAGTCTCCTCATCGAACCGTGAACACTGGCTGAACCCAACTTCCTCATTGAACCGTGAATGCTTGCTGCTGAATCCAGTTTCCTCACTGAGTTGTTGACATTTCTTGATGGTTGGGGAAGATTGAGTTCCCGGTAGACATCCTTGGAGAATTTGTCAACTATATCTAAATAAGTTGGGCTGGTGAGGAGGGAGTAGCAATGAACAACTTCATCTATGTCCAGCACATGATCCCCATCACTCACATCCATCATTTCCAACTCTTCCATCTTCTTTGCGAAGTCCTCTGTAGCCAAGAAACTAGACTCTTGTTCCTTCCCTGGAAGGCGTGATCTTGCCTTCTGGTCCTCTGATCGACGAACGCTCGTGGAGCCTTCTACTCCATTCGTATGCCCCTTCAGTGCAAGTAGGGCATCTTTCTTGCTCACCGCCTCATTGAAATCCCATCTCTGTGAGGAACTCTTGCACGAACTGTCGGTCTCCTGCAACTTGGGACCGATCTTGCTGCTACCAGAGAATATGGGATTGGTGAAAGCATTTCTAGGTAGCTTTGCGTACCCTCTCAACAGCATGGATCTCACATTTCTGAAAGCTTTGTGAAAGAATATCTTGGTATCGTGAAATGTTTTCTGCTTGGTGCTGCTAGTCTCGCCACTCATCTTTATATCCTTACTCTTCTGCAGACTGAAGCGACATGAACCTTCAGATTCTCGTTAGCAAGCCGTAGTAAGTAGTGCTACGAGATGCAAAAGGGTAGGAAGAGTGGTATAAAAATTTGGTGAGCTTAGATGCAAACTCTGGGCTATTGAATGAAAGAAATGGCAGCATATAGTAATTGCTCTGCAGCAGGTCCTAAGTTTTGTCGAGCCATTTATGCAGCAAAGGGGGCCTTGGAATGAGTATGATGAGTGAATGATCCATTTTTATCCTTACCCAATAAATGAGCAGACCTAATTATTGTACTAATTGTTATTCTAAAAGTACTTGGTAATATAATTGTGTCTGGATTTATAATTATGCAAGGAATATTGAGCTTAAGTGCAGCATTTATAAGGGAGGTAGGAAGTTGTTATGGCCCCTACCTCATTACAACTTAGCCGATGCACATAGACAAGGGACCAGACATTGATTGAAACTGGAAACGAAACCCAATTTTAATGTGCGCATGCTGCTGTCATTTTCCTACACTTCATATCATTATGGCTATCATCATAACTATACATTCCGGACATTTTTTGCTCATCACCACCCTTACTTATCCGCTGATGCAAATGCAACATCTCCATTTCTGCTTTCTTGATTTTGATCAATTTGGGGATTCAATCATGATTTTCTATATCAATTCAGTAGTGGCTTAGTAATGAGCTGCAGATCTTGTTGTTAGACCCTGCACCAAAAAAGGAAAACCTATTCGTCTTTGTAAATTAAGAACAAGACAAGTGTCGTATATCCATGGTTGGTCGACATAGCGAGAATTTGAATCAATTTAGAAATTTAGAATCATTGTTTGTCTTTTCCGAAAAACGGAAAACCCACTGTGTAGCAGTTAATTGTTGTCATATTAAATATGTTATGTTATCAACCAACCATCCCCTACATTTTCGAAAGTTTGGGGCGTAAAATCGAAATTGGTTCAATTCTATGCAAGTAAAATTTGTTAAAAAACATACTCCCTCCATCCACCAAGAATGTAATACTTTGGTGGACACAGGTTTTAAGCCAAGAGTGTTTATAATTAAAAGGAGAAAGTTAAATCATATCTTAAAAAAAAAGTGTTACATTCTTTATTTACGTCAAATCAAATAATAATACTCCCTCCGTCCCATATATATAAGCTTGTTTTCCTTTTTTGAATGCCCCATTTATATAGGCTTATTTTCATAAAAAGTAATGTTTTTTTACTCATTTACTATTATAACCCTATTTAATTCTTTAATTTACTCTCACTTTAATATATCATTAAATAATAAATATGGGCATACTAGGAAATTTACTTATATGTTTTCATTTCCAATGATTTTTCTTAATCCTTGTGAAAATCCCGATCAGCCTATCCATATGGGACGAAGGGAGTATTAAACTCTTGGTGGACATATAAGGAGTACAAGAAATTTGATTTGGTACTCTTAATACTCCCTCCGTCCCATAAAGCATGACCCAGTTTTTTTTCTGGACGAGAATTAAAAAATTAATATTTTGTGTTAAATGTGATAGGTGAAAAAGTGAAAAAATAAATAAAGGGTAAATTTTTTTATCATTTTTTAAAACGGATCAAGCTTTATAGAACAACCCAAAAAGAAAATCGGGTCATGCTTCGTGGAACGGAGGGAGTATATGCTAACGAAATAAAGATGTGTAATCAGAGTAATTTTATCAACATGTTATACGTACAAAGATGTGTAACATTATAAATATAATCCACAATACAACTTTAAAGATTAAACAATAGCTTCAAAGAAACCCCTCAATCTTCTATTACTAACCTTTTTTTGATATAAAGCTTCCATTACCAAACCTATAATGGCACAAAAGTTTATTTTAGGCCATACTCCCTGCAGCCATTCCATTAACACAGCAAATAACACTCAGATCGAATTAGAAGACCGAGTATGAGACACTACTATTCATCCTACACAAACAGAATTATCCAGCTCAAAAATCTAAACAGATAATCACATTTCATTACATCAGTTTTTATGAGCAACAATCTGCATCAGAACTAGGGTCAAACAACTAGATAACTCAAGTCCTCAAGGGTAATGACATACATTCATGCCATGAACAAAGTAATTTGCAAGAATGATACAGTGATCATACTACAATTAAATAAAATGCTTTAGTATGATTACAGTCGTGCTCATCATACCAGCAGCATATTAGAACGAACCCATGATCACCAAAGCCAAGTATGCGTGTGCCAATCAAGCAGAAAAACCATTTAAAGAAATAGCGAACAAAAAATCAGGAGGAAGGACAACAAAATCACCAAGAAACATGGGCATTAAAGCAACTGGTCTTTGATTAATCTGTATCAGAATACTTGTGAGCAACACCAACAAAATTTAACAACTGAATAAAAACGCTGTTGAAATGGCAATCCCAAAAATGGAACCGTCTCTAATCCTCTCTCAAGATTGTAATCGAGATAAGTTCGACCAAATGTACCCTCGACCTTAAGCAGAGGCAACAGCTGCCTTCTTCCTTGGTGCAGCCTCGGTACCTAACATCGATAAGTATAAATCTCATGCAATGAAAATCATAACAAACAGAAATTAAACGTAGGAATGGAAAAGGGCCAAACCTTCTCTGAAGTTGGTCTTGAATCTGCGAGGCACATGGCGGAGATACCTCATGCGTCCAGTTCCGGTGGTCTTTCTACGGATGGCTTTCACACTCCAGTTGTCTGAAGTTCAACATTTTGAGCATCATTTACAATCACATCAATGAATTGTCAAGAAGAAAAAATGCATTCACCGTAATTGTAGATACAAAACAATACTAGATCGCAAATAGCTTAGATAATTTTAACCATCATTACAGCGAATAATTGGTCCAACCTATTCAACAGCATACTGTCGCTTAAACCTAATACTTAAAAGTTAAAACATATCAACTACAGTGGATTCCTACAACTGATCAGCTGAAAACCACTAACTATGGAGGAAAAAGGATCAACAATCTTCATTCATATAGGATAAGCTAAGATTATGAACAGGATCACAACTGCACACAAAATTGAAATTGTATCAACAAAATTGAAAATGACATACATGTCCTCTTGCGAGCGGCTGGGTAAGCGCAGGCGGAGCAGCGGCTCTTCTGCAAATGGAAGCTGCGGCGGCCGCACCTCACACACAGTGTGTGTGTCTTGTTCCTCCGCTTTCCGAAACTCCCGGTTCCTTTCCCCTGAAAACATCACGCACAAACAGACAGCGGTAAGCATATTGCCTCGTTCTAATCATTGCATATGGAGAAATCGAATCAAAACTTTAATCCGAAGAGAAATTGAGAAATCACCATTGCTGTGTTGCGATGCAGAAAACCTAGATTCTCTCTACTGAGCTCAGCGGGTGAACAGAGAGATGAGCGGCGTCGCACGAATTTTATATGAAGAAGTTCAAGAAAATGGGTATTAGGGTTTGGGTTCTGATGAGTATTGGGTTGTTAATGGGCCTATATATTTGGGCTTTCCTTCTAATGTGCTGAAGGGGTCTGTGTAAGCTATGATTTTGGATATTCTTTTTTCCTCTCTTCAAAATATTTGAATGTTTTTTCCATTTCATAAGTGACATTTGTGTTGTCTAATTTAACTTGGTTTTGTAGAGGATACTCTAGTTTAAAGTAAATAAAATATTAGAATGTCACATATATTATACCCCTTTATCATTCATAACAAATTTGCCCTGCATCGAAACGTCGTAGTAGACCTTGAATTTTGTAAAGGAAGCTGTATTTTGAAGCAAATAAAAAGAAATTGGGTTAATGTCTATTTGGGTTCGTGCATCTCTAAATTATTGGCGTTTGCGTTTCTAGGGCTACATAGCTTCAAGCTCAGGCTCAGTTCGCGAAATTTTTATTTGATTCGATTCGAGTTTGAATTCAAGCTTTAAATTGAGTTCAAGCTCGACTCGACAAATAAATATTAAGCTCTAATTGAGTTCGAATTCAGTTAGATAATTATTCAATTAAATCGAGCTCGAGCTTAGCTTATGTTTGGGTCGACAATTTTGGCGAATTGTTACCTGAGCTCGACTCATGAATAAAATATAGAACATGTTATTCGAACTCGAGCTCGGGCTTGATTGATAACTATTTTTAATTATTTTTATATTTTAATTTTTGTTTATTTCAATTTTTATATTTACTTCATTTGTTCCTAAACATTGTGACCAAATGGAGATGACACGAGTTTAACAAAAAGTGTGATAGTTGTGTTTGAGTGCAGATTAGATCCAATATTCTTTTATAAATAGTAAGAGGGGAAGTTTGTGGCATCATTTCCAAATAAAAACAAACATATATTTTTCATAGATGCATCGCAACAAAGCAATGGTGATTTCTCAATATATGTTTGTTGTTTTATTCTGATAGACGAATACTCTTTTTTCTTTTCCTTGAGTTTTTTTAATGAGACTCGGCTCTTAGTTTGCATCGTTGTGCTTTTAAGGGTTCTTAGGTTCGCTTTTTCTTTTTCCTTTTATTTATAAAATCTCAATTTCATCATATATGAAAATATACAATTGAATTCATTGTTGACAATTAAGTATTGATGATATTATTTAATGATTGATTAAAAAAATAAATATACAATTATAAAATTTTAGAGAATAAGTTTTGATAATTAAATAGTAAAATAAATATACTAATTAATAATATACAAAATTATTTACACGAACATATTCGTGAGTCTGTACGAATAAACTCGCAAATATATTAGAGCCGAACACCTATTCGCGAGCTTACGAGCCGAATATATGCAGGTCTCGAATTCAGCTCGATAATTTTATTGAACTCGATTTTAGGGTGAGTTCGATCTCGTTCGGGAAACGAATGAATTTCGAACGAGTTTTTTTTTTTAACCGAGCTCCGAATAATTCGCGAGCTACTTGATTCGTTTACAACCTTTGGTGTTTCTAGAGACAAAAACTTGACTCTCTCTTTTACACAGAATTGGTTTGTATTTAGTAATACTCATCAAAATCAGTCGACCGGCAACCTTAATTTGTTCTAAATTTCTAATAGAAAGATCACCCAAGTTCATTATTAGTGGTGACTGGCGAGTATGAACGTGTTTTATGTAAAACACTCTCACTGTGAATCTGTGAGATATGCCTAAAATCGGATTTAATATGATCAAAACTCATATCTAAATTGTAAACACCAACAAAAATACAATGTTACTAAAATACGATTATGCATTTGAATATTGAGCATGGTGAAACAGTCTCACAAAAATTTGTATGCGCCAAAAAGGTTGGGACAGATTTCTCGTGCTCAAAATATTTCTCCTCATTCTCTTCACAATCAGCAGCAATTAGAGATTATAGAACTATAAATATGAGGATACAAAATTGTACATGCTGCCACTTTCCCTAAAACTATGCAAATTTTTGCACCTACGAAATCAATCAACCAAAAGAAAAACTTGCCATAATGGTGATGGTGACAAAAGATGGCTAATTCTGCTCAGATCACCGGAGTCAACAGCGGTTTCTTGAGGAAATGACACTCCAAGTTGGCAACAACGAGATCAGCCATAGTGTTGCTCGTCTCGACGGTGTCGGTTCCAACATGAGGCAGCAGGACTACATTCACTAGCTCGAAAAACAGCTCGGGCACGTGAGGTTCGTTCTCAAAGACGTCGAGCCCAGCGCCACCTAGCCTGCCTTCGCACAGTGCAGACACAAGTTCATGTTCATCAACAAGTGCGCCTCGTCCTACATTGACAAGGACCCCTCCAGGGCCCAATGCATCAATAACCTCCCGATTCACAATATGTCTCGTTTCATCTGTCAAGGAGCATGCCACGAACAGGATTCGACAGTTAGCAGCCAGATCAACGGCATTGGAGTGGTACATGTAGTCGGTGATCTGTTTCTTGGTCCGGGAATGGTAGCCGATGGTGCACCCAAATGCCTTAGCTCTTTTGGCAATGGCAGAACCAATCCTGCCTAGCCCGAGGATGCCGACTGATTTGCCACTGAACTGAAAATGGACACAGGCAATCAAACAGAGAAACATGAATAATGCAAATAAGGCAACAAAGAAAACCAAGACAAGTAATCAACTGAAAATGGCTGTGATTTTCTTGTGAATGTGGGAGAAGTGTTTTGGGTCGTTGATCTTTCATTTGCTTGCACAAGATCAACTTTTACAGAGAATTCGAGCCGCCATTACTAAAAATTGGGTTCTCCATTACTCACAAAATCAACTGCCCCTACCTGTAGTCTAGTTGCATAAGAACAGGGTAATTCTTGAGTCAATGAACAATTTGTTTTCATTCTCAAATTCTTGAATCAAGAGGCTTTGGAAACTAGTTCGTAATCACTATCTTAACTATATCTTAATCACGATCAACGATCTTAATGCTAGTTTGCAATTCATGGAAGCACAACCATGATTTCCTCGTCACTTCTACTACAGATCATGTAATCAAGACACGTCTAGCTAAAATTTTCGAAAGACTCAATTCTCTAAGCTCCATTTCAAAGCTTTTTTTAACTATGATAAAAATCAAACCAAACTACTATTTAAACATTAGTTTGAATTTGTTTCATCAGAAAAGCTTGAACACATTTCTATCTTTCATAATCCAAAGCCCAACAAGGAAAGGAAAAGGTCAAGAAAAATCTTAGTACTCAAGCAGGACTGAGTGTTCGGCTGTAAAAATCTTAGTTCATCCATAATTTCTATGGATGAACTCAAACATAGCCTTCTAAAGCTCGAAACTCAAACAAGCTTCCGGCTGTGTTACAGCGCACGTCCAAGCTTCATTTTAGCGAGCTCAAACATGATTTCTAAAGCCTGACGAGCTCAGTTGTTCAAGGCTTCAAGCTTCATTTATCAGTGAGTTCAGACACAATTTCTAAAGCTCGACCACTCAAAACCTGCTGGCTGTATTTCAGCACATCCAAGCTTCATTTGTCAACGAGCTCCAACATAATTTCTAAAGCTTGACAATTGCTCTAACAAGTTGTCTAAGCTTCAATCAGCAATGAGCTCAAACACGAGATCTAAAGCTCGACAATTCAAACAAGTTTTCGGCAATCAACAAGCTCAAGGATAATTTCTAAGGCTCGGTAACTGAAATTCAACTCGATTCAACTCATTTACCGATTTACATAACCACAACTCCATCTCTTCATGCATAAAAAACACAATGTAGAGCAACAGACTTTAGGAAAGCGATTGAGCTACACAGAAACACAAATTTGCAATCTATAAACTATTCAAATTAGGACGAGGGCGCATTCTCGAAATGACAATAAACACGCGACATGTTACAAATAAAAAGAGAAACAATAGAAAATCCCAAGTTCACAAACCTTGGTAGCCAGCTGAAAATCCCCATTTCTCCACGATCCACTCCTCACAAACGCATCGCAGGCGCAGATTCTCCTCAACGTGGTCAGAGCCAGCCCAATCGCGAGGTCGGCGACGTCGTCCGTCAGCACGTCGGGGGTGTTGGTAACCCTAATTCCTCTCTCTCGGCACTTGTCCAAGTCGATTTTATCGAGGCCGACGCTGTAAGTGGAGACGATCTCGAGGCGGGGGAGCGAGTCAATCAGCTCGGAATCGGCGCCGATTTTGGTGTCGCCGACCACCGCATTGACTGAGTCGGCGCGCCGAGTGAGGAACTGAGTTCGGGAGGACGATTCCCAAAGCTTGAAGAGTGTGAAGCGCTGCTGGAGCTGTTGCTCCAGATAGGCTGACATTGGAGTGGTCATCATCACTCCCACATTCTCCATTTCGCTCTGCAAAATGAAAAAAAACACTGCTTGAATCAAGAAATCCTTTAGATATATAAAGCTATATGCACGATTCGAATTTGTGATTGAAATCTTGTGGTTTGATACAACCACATATACATAAGAAATGAAAAAACACTGCTCGAATCAAGAAATCCATAGTTATCAATGAAGAAATCTCATATATATACATATCGCATGGAAAAACACTACTAGTGTAGTGATAATTTTATCTAAAGTTTAATCTTTTTACAATACCATTTGATTATTGGTTTAGTCCGTTTTGTTATTTAATTATTTTCTTGTCGGTTTATTATAATATAATATAATTTAATTTGTGATTGTGATGTACTCCATATTATATTGTGATTGTGAAGTGTATTATATTATATATTGATTAGTTTATGTTTTTCTTTTTGGAAAACAGTTTATGAATTTCTTAAAGCTACATAATCGTAATCGTAGCTGCAATACAATATCAAATGAAACACAACTTTTCTTCAAAAGATCGCTAAAGTTTTGCAAGTAGTAAGATATATTAGTACTATTTTTTAGTTAATCAAATTTGATTGATAAATGTTTACGAAATTATGTAGAGTTAAGTTCAAGTGAGATTTCTAAATATCTTTGCGAAATATTGAACAAATCAATAATTGTGATGAACATGTTAATAATTTTGATGAACACGAGTTCGAATCCTGAAGTGAAAATATTAAATAAAATATGTCGAGCTCATCAAAATTATATACATGTTCATTAAAAAATTTCAACGAAATTGATAGTCATTAGTCATTAGATATGATTACATAAAATAGATGGATGGAATCTAATCTCAATTCTACGAATATTTAGAAATCCTAATTGAACATTTCTCCTGCTATGTAAATATATCTTTGTCAAATTTTGTAGTATCTCAAAGTTTAAAAAAGACATGAATTTAATGTGGTATTAAAAAAAATCATTTTACACGTAATATTAGGTTTTCAGGTACCGAGTAATCGTCGGAATATGGATTTGTATAACTTTTTGTAATTGTGATTTTTAATTGATCAAAACAAATAATTTTTGCTACTGTAATTTTTTGTTTTTTCTTCAATAATCTAAATTGATCCTTTTCTTTTTTAATAGAACAAATAATTTTAAATTGATCCATCCTTATTAAGTGTTTGTGGCCCTGCAAGAAATTGTTGGCTCCTAGAAATCTTTACCCGCCTCTCCTCTAGCACAAATCTTGAAAACTAAAAAGCACCGTCAATTTTACAAACATGGGAAAAACCAGAGAATCAAAACACAACAAAAAATAGAAGGCCTAAACATAATTAAACTCATCCAATGACCTGTCTTAATCTCAATTACCTCTAACATGCACCCCACGTTCCTACATCATCTCACGTTCATAAACAACAAAAACTCCAAAAATAAAATAAAAATAAAAATTAAAAACAAACCTGATAATAATTACAACCATAAACACAAACCAACAACATATTCCCCCTAAATCCTTGCTCCCAACTGCACAACAATTAATCATTCATCTCCTTATCTCATTCCCCTTCTCTCTCTAATCCAAGATTCTTGCGAGAGAAAACCAAAACAAAATAACAAAAATAACGAAGTTGCATTTGCTCCGAGCTTGGGTAATAAAAATAAAAAACGCGAAAATGGTGCGCGTGCTAGAGGAGGAGAAGGAGCATTTGAGAGCCAAGTTGGGGCAGTTCAAGGGGATGTTTGATGGGATCAGACAGTCTAAGAGTTTGGTGATCGAGACTAATGGACCCTCCACAGCCGATGATCGCCTCTCCAAGAGCCAGGCTTCCAGCCCGCTGCCCGATCTCACTGACCAGCAGCAGCCGGACCCACCCGTCGCCGCCGCTCCTGCTATTGAACGGACCGAGACTGTCAAGCCTTCCCGCCCGCCGCCCAATGACGCCCCCGCACCCGCACCCGCCCCCGCCCCTCAGCCAAGAGGGCCGCCTTCAGGCAAGGAAACACATGTTGATATAGATTTGTTGAATTTGTTTTCATGGTTTCTGTCTGGTGGGCTGAGCATTCGGTTTAGAAATGAATATATCAAATTTTGAAATAAATAAATAAATGAAACCGAATTAACTGTATTTTTGGATGAAATTTCTCGTATTAGCAAAAATTCTGAGACATGTAATACATTACATGCGGGTTCAATTGCACATACATGTATGTATATGTCATATAATTTCCAATATTCTTAATATATAAAATAGCTATGACAAGCCTACGATACTAGTTCAAGCTAAACAAACGCATAGAAACAATCCATAATTTCAAGCTCAAAATACATAGCTTTAGTTCAGAAATAAATATTATATTAACAAAAATTAAAATACATTTTTTGTTTTTTTTGCTTAGTTTTTCTTGATTGTAAAGGCTTTGAGTTGTTGATGTGCATGTTCGTTTCACTTGTGGCTATGTTATTATTTGTTTCTTTTCTTTATGAGAATGAAACATTCAAAACCGCGGTCCAATTAATGTGCACAGTACTGGATAAATATCTCGTTCACATGTACTTATATATTAATTGTTGATACGAGATATGAAAATGTAGAAGCAGCAGCATGATTTTACAGTGCAAGTATGTTATATTGAGGCATATTCTTTCTCGTAACATGTAGATATCGATATGATGAAGGAAAAGTTTGCAAAGTTGCTTCTAGGAGAAGACATGTCCGGTGGAGGAAAAGGCGTCTCTTCTGCTTTGGCTTTGTCCAATGCTGTTACAAACTTAGCAGGTATTTAATCATATCATATACTACTATAAAAACAAGAAAATCGTTAATTGCTTCAATAACAATATATATAAGCACTTGAATTCAGCTTCTGCTTTTGGAGAGCAAAAGAGATTGGAGCCTATGGCACCAGACACTAAGGCAAGATGGAAAAAAGAGATTGATTGGCTCTTATCTGTCACTGATCATATTGTCGAATTCGTTCCTTCTAAACAAAAGGCTAAAGATGGTAGCAACATGGAGGTCTCTCTCTCCCTCTCTCTTTCACTCTCTTCTCTCTCTGCCTTTGAAAGCTAATTATCCTTCACTCCATACCAGATTATGATAACAAGACAGAGAACTGACCTCCACATGAATGTTCCTGCCTTGAAGAAGCTGGATGGCATGCTCCTTGTAAGAGCAAATATTTAGTTGAATTCCTCTCCTGGTTTTGTTGCTCATTGATTGTTGTGACGTGAGAAACAGGACTGTCTGGACAATTTCAAGGATCAGAACGAGTTCTACTACGAGAAGGGACCGAGCAAGAACGAGAAGTGGTGGATCCCAACGCCTAAGGTTCCTCCAAACGGTCTGTCGGAGGTGACACGAAAATGGCTGCAGTATCAGAAGGATTCGGTGCACCAAGTGCTGAAAGCAGCCATGGCCATAAACGCGCAGGTCCTGACAGAGATGGAGATCCCGGAGAGCTACATAGAAGCTCTGCCTAAGGTGTGTGTGTGTGGTAAGAATGAATCCACATTGCTAGTTTAGGCCTAGCTAATTGCAAGTTTGTAATTGCAGAATGGGAGAGCTAGTCTTGGAGATGCAATGTACAAGAGCATCACGGACGACTTCTTTGATCCGGACGTGTTCCTCCAGTCCGTGGACCTCTCGTCCGAGCACAAGATCCTGGATCTCAAGAACAAGATCGAGGCATCCGTGGTGATCTGGGAGAGGAAGATGAATGCCAAGGACAACAAGTCTGCTTGGGGCTCAGCTGTGAGCATGGAGAAGAGAGAGATCATTGAAGATAGAGCTGAGACAATTCTGCTCATTTTGAAGCATAGATTCCCAGGAATCCCCCAATCTGATCTAGACATAAGCAAAATCCAATGCAACAGAGTAGGGATTCAAATTCAAATTCAAATCCAAGCAACATGTGCATTGCCATTCTTCAACAACGCAACTCTTTTAATTTGTTGATGTTGTAGGACGTGGGGCACGCGATTCTCGAGAGCTACTCAAGAATCATCGAGAGCCTGGCCTTCACGGTGCTCTCGAGAATAGACGACGTGATGCTCATCGACTCCCAGGCTAGGAATCAAGCCGGCGGGGACTCGGTGAAGGCGTTCACCCCGCCCAAGTCCTCAACCGAGGAGAATGGAGCAGAGACGCCCGGTTCGAAGGCGACGCTGCTGGATTTCATGGGGTGGGAGAATGGGGACATGGAGGCTAAGAAGGAGGCGCAGGAAGAAGCCGATGCACCTCCCATCAAGGCAGCCACCATTGCCACAAACAAGAGATTCCTAGAGAAGCTTGAGAACTTGAGTGGCATGAGAAGTCCATCGTCACGCCATTAGTTCATCTCATCACCAATCAACATTTTTTCAAACTTGTATATATTAGTGGGGCCTAAAATCCTAATCAAACTTCTAGTTTTTCACCTTTTTCGTATATTAGGACAACCAAATCAATACTTCAACTGGATTTGAAGTAGGGTTAGAAATCATTGTACAGAAGAATTAATGCAATTGTTTTTGTAAGTTTTTGTCTTTCTGGAGCAGCCACATTGTTTTCCACGATCGATGTAAAATTTAATTGTTCTAAGCTAATTAGATATATATGTGTTTATGTCTGCATGATTTCACTTTCTCGGATTTATACTTACAAAGATGCTGCAGATGGATCAAACAGAATGAACGGCGGCGGAAGTTGTTGGTGAAGCCCTATTTTTAGGTCCTAACTATGATTCGTGGAATGTTGATATTTCTGATTGGATAATGGCCTGCCACATGGAAATTCCATTTTCTCGGGAGAGATATGGGAGGTGCCACGTGGATTCCAACGGATAACCCTATCCCTCTCACATTTATTTTACCTTCTCCCATTTTTTTATTTTTATTTTTTATTCCTTGCCTCCCCTTAATGTGTAAGGTTTTTTCGAGTTTTTAGAAGATTATTCACTGCCTAAAAAAATATTTTTTCACAAATTTTTTATACATTTACTAAATTGGTTATTTCTTACAACAATCAAGGCTAATTAAATATTTAATACACTTATTACTAAATTAAGCTGTTATTTTCATGATATAGCCCCAATTTATGCGATTTACTTGGGATTTCAATGTAACGTTAGTGTTTAGATTTTGGGGTTTTTCGAGAGAGAGAGGCCAGGCTAGGGTTCTGAGCTATATGTAAAATGGAGTAACAAATTAAACAAAATAAAGCATTATCTATTATTAATATAATACTCCCTCTGTCCCACGAAGCATGACACAGTTTCCTTTTTGGTCTGTCCCACGAAGCATGACACGTTTCTAAAAATGGTAAAAAATTTACCCTTTATTCAGATTTTCACTTTTTCACCTACCATATTTAACACATAAAATACCAATTTCTTAATTCCCGTGCCGAAAAGAACTGTGTCATGCTTCATGGGACGGAGGGAGTAATACCAGTATTCAATTTTAAAAACTGGCAACATTTATTTTACACTTTGGCAACAAAATTTAATAGTACTAATTTTTAGTAATAAATAAATGTTCATTTTACGCAAGACAAAAAGTCAGAAACAGAGACACAAGATATTGTAGTACAGTATATAACTAAAATACTGCGCGCAATAATTGGTGGTTCTCTCTTTCTCTCTCTTCAGCAAGGTAAACTCCAAGACTTGGAGCTTCCTATAAAATATAATCGGGGAGAAATTCAATGCACTATTGATTATATCTGTCAAATCGAGTCATTTTCTTCGCTGAATTTTGTGTTAGATGGCTTCAATCTTGGCAAGGATGCCTTCCCCTCCGTTGATGATGATCAATGGAAGAAAACCCATTTTTGGGACGCCTCAGAAATTCCCAATTCCAACAGCTAAAGGTATCTCCTGCCTTTTCTTTTCTAAGTTTGAATTTCAATGAATTTTGACCGAAACTGAAGTAGTTTTAGTTGGTTGAGCAAAATTCTTGTAATTGAAACTTGTCACACTTCAAATTCTAGTTAATTCCGTTAATTTGGATTGGAGTTCTTGGATAATCCAAGTTGTGTGAGGGGGGATATTTCGGAAAGTATGCAGCATGTTCAACAAGTCTGTTCTATTGATAATGTAGTATGATTTCGAAGATGATTTTAGTGCCAAAGTTAGCTCCCAATGAAGCATATTTCTGCTTAGAAGGCATTGGTGAGATTGGAACTCATGAAGCTAGTGAATTTACAAAGTTTGTTTGGAAATCGATGGGGCTATCACTCTTGTTTTGAATGGTATATCAAATACTCCCTACATATTTAGGAGTAATATTATTGAACTAGAATATGCTTTTGGCTTGCTTATTTTGTTTCTTTACATAGTGGATTCTAGAGGTTTGCGCACGCTGTCATGTAATTATGTGTCTCATGCATTACATTGTGAAGGCATAACGTAGAATATTATGGTACATAGGAATCTGAGGACTCTGGATCTATAATAAGATTATGCAATTTGAATGTAGAGAGCTTCAATCAAGAATGTTGACTTGTATTCCTGTATCTGTGTTTGAAAGGATCTTGATGAATCTAATAAATTGTAGAATGCTATTTATATTTCTAAAGTGGTAGTATGGAACACACTGCGGAAGTGTCACGTGCAGATGCTGTTAAAGTTGTTCTTGTGTCTATTTTGGAACTAATGTTTCCTATTTAATGTCTAATAGAGAGAGTAAATCGCTTTGGAGTGATAGCAAAGGCCACTGGAGAAAGCTCAGAATCTTCGATTGTCAAGTCCATTCAGGATGTTGTGAGTCATTTTCATCATCTTCTGAATGCTCCCCTGTGTCAAAATACTGATTTCTCCACCTCCCCCCCCCCCCCCCCCCCCCCCCCCCCGACGCCTTCCTTTTAATGGAACTGATCGTCTCTACTTTTCAACTCATTTATCTAGTGGGACAAGTCTGAAGATCGGCTGGCTCTGATTGGTCTAGGATTCGCAAGTGTTGTTGGTTTCTGGGCAGCAATTAATATTGTGACGGTAACTTCTTCTGTTCTTTTGTCAATAAAAACGGAAAATCTTGTTTGTAAGTCAGTGTGATACTTTTACATGATGAAAAAAATTGTGGCAGGCAAAGAATGTGAAACCCACACAACCATAGGGACTTATCTGTTACTATTCTTCAGCTAATTTCATAGTTTGCACAACTTTAACAATCTTAATCTTGCCAACCATAGTCGTTCTTGCTTCCGCCATGTACATTAATGTGACATTATTATCTTTTGTTTATATTTTTAATGAATGCAACACTTCTGTTTTCCAGAAATTTTTAAATGAATATGGATGGTATTTAGAATGGGAAGTTTATGCCTCACTTAAACGTTCTTTCTATTCTCAGAAGACTCATTGTTGCTCTTTTTAGCACACACTTTTGCCAAGACTTTCATTGTTCTCCCTTACGATACGACTGATTTCCACTGCTTTGGTTGAATTTTTCGTCCTGATTTCAAAACAGGCCATCGACAAACTTCCTATTGTTCCAAATCTGCTTGAGCTCATCGGACTGTTATTTGCCTCGGTAAGTGAACCAATCTTTCAATAACTCTAGCTCTTACTTCAAGGAATTTCTCATTCAAAGGGAAGTAGACTACTCAAGACTTTCACATTTCAAACTACTAATATTGGAATTTTGATTTCAGTGGTTCACATACCGATACCTCTTATTCAAACCTGACCGGTAAGATAGCTCCTCCACTCGTATCATTGCATGTGTACTCTTTGCTAGTTAGATCATCTATGATGAGCAATATGAGAGCGGCACAGTTGCTCACATTTCTGTTGATCCAACAAGTTCAAAAGCATTAAGGCATCGCACCTTGCCTCATCTTTGCTGTTTTTATTGTTACAAGCTTTGCTTAATCACTTAGCATTTGAAATGCATCCCTTAAGTCCACCATTTTAGTGTTCAAACGATTTTCTCAGTCTTTGCAGGTGCCATTTGTACTAATTACATCCTCTCTCTCTCTCTTCACAGACAAGAACTATCGCAGAAAGTCAGCAAGTCGATATCGGATATATTGGGGCAGTAATGTGAAGACTCAACACAACTTTCTTTAGTGGTCCGTGTTGTGTTTTGTGTATATGTGTTAATTTTTACCTCATTTTGTAACATAGTATGTGATTATTATAAAAGGAGATATAGAATCCCTTCTCCAAATGCCTGCTGGTTGTAATGATATATAACTGTATAAACTATCTCCTCCGCCAGATTGTTATCAAGCTATGAATGAATATCTCTCTTTTTTATTTTTTTCAGTGACGAGGGAAGTTCGGACTGCATAAAGGAGGTTACTGTGTTGAGTATGAGTATTAATTTAAATAAATAAAAATAATGAAACTAGTTTTTGTATACTTGATATTTTAAGATTTTTGATAATTTCTATCCTTTTTTTTATATACTTCCCACATTTATTAACTTTTCCTTTGAATTCCAAAACATTAACTTTATATATGTCCTATATTTATTAACTTAAATACACCAAATTTACGCTACAAATTCAACCAAATAAGATAATGATAATCATAAAACCAAGAAAACAGACGAAACAGTCCCATTTCCTTATTTGGATATAAAAGCTGGTGATAATAAAAATGAAATATTTTCACACAAATTTCCGTATCGCAATCCAAGTATCGAGAATCCGATAACCTAATCTCTCTCACACAGTCACGCACTAAAAATCTGCAAACCCCTCTCGACAGTTTTAAACCCCCCACAGCCTCCACCGTCAGAGCCGCTTGTTGCAACCATAATGGCATCCGTAGCATCAGTTTCCATGGAGATTGCCTCAAATTTTATGGGATTGGCCAGAAGCCTCTCTTATCCAATTTCATCTGTGAAAACCACGCATTTCTTCAGCAGAAACAGGCAAAAATTCACTGTTCAAAATCGGAAGTTCGTGGCCTGCACTATTTCTGATAATTCAAGAATTGTATGCTCGTCGAAGCAGCCGAAAAGGCACTTTTGCCGCAGATTGACGGTTGCCTCCGCCGCCACCTCGGCCTCAGAAACTGAGGATTCTGGTGTTGTGACCAAAATCCCTCCTGATAATAGAATCCCAGCTACCATTATTACTGGTTTCTTGGGTTCTGGAAAGGTATTTGCAGTGTTCTTTTAGTTCTGGGGTTTCTGACTTCTCTTCAGCTGTATTATATTTGCTACTTATTAATCATGGCGTTTGGGTGCTAAAGTTTTAATCTTGTTTAAACAAGTTTTTGAATTTTTTTATATGAAGTCGACAACACCTAGTATGGTGTAATTATTATGTAGATGGAGTAATTGTGCATTGGCCACTAAAACTAATGACGTGGAAGCTGGTGATTGTTATTAGTCTCTTAATGTTTAATATTATTTCTATTTAATCTTGCATTATTGACACAGGCCTTCCAGATTCCTCTATGTACATAGCTAAGTGAATAATACCTTACCTTGCTTTTAGCTGATGTATCATTCTAATTGATTCTCAATTGTTTGGCAGACTACCTTGTTAAACCACATCTTGACTGCTGATCATGGGAAACGCATTGCAGTTATTGAAAATGAGGTATGGAGTGTAGTTAATGTTAGTGGTATTACACTATATACTCAAATGGATCTGGTTGATTTGTTCTGGATTAAGAGCTTCATTTTCAATTGGAACTGAGATGCATTCTTTTCCCTCAAGAGCACTGATATGTCAAAACGCTCTTGACGGGAGTTGAAGGTTTAGTTTTCATTTGGAGAATGCAGTTTTGGAATACAAGGTTCTAATTTTGGTTGACCTACTGGTATGTCAGTTCGGTGAGGTTGACATTGATGGCTCCCTAGTTGCTGCCAAGGCTGCTGGAGCAGAGGACATTATGATGCTCAATAATGGATGTCTATGTTGCACTGTTAGGGGGGATCTTGTTCGGATGATTTCGGAACTTGTTAGTACAAAGAAAGGGAAATTTGATCACATTGTTATTGAGACAACAGGTACGCTGATTGAATAAATAATTTAGTTTGCTTTGAGGTTGTTCGATTCCTAAATATGTCATGAGCATTCTTTCTCTTATCTTCCCATACAATTGATATACCATGTGCTGCACTGGGTTCCATCTTTCCAGGATTAGCAAATCCAGCACCAATTATTCAGACGTTTTATGCTGAGGATCAACTATTTAATGATGTTAAACTCGATGGAGTGGTCACACTTGTTGATGCTAAGCATGCTGGTATTCACCTCGATGAAGTTAAGCCTGAAGGTGTAGTCAATGAGGCAATAGAGCAAATAGCGTATGCTGATCGCATCATAATAAACAAGGTACAAGTTGGTTATTATTACATGTTTTATTCCTGGAAAACTCAAATGTAAAGTTTGTTCGCGAGTATTAGCTAATTTGCACCTTCTTTTCAGATTCTCATTCTCACCTCTAGAATGATGTAATGATTATATATCTATATATACTGTGGTAGTAGGAAATTATTTGCTTAACCTGTGGCTTCTTAGAATGTCGTTCTCTAGATCTTGTTGCTTCACAAGTTATGCTTTGGGTTTGCCTTTTTGCTAGAAAACTGATTACATGATATTTTGTTTACAGACTGATCTTGTTGGCGAACCTGCGGTTGCTTCTCTGGTTGAAAGGATAAGGGTGGGTTTTCTCAAATGTTCCGTTTGACTACTTCCCTCTTTTTCTTTTTTCCTGGATCCTTTCTAACAAACTCTTTCCTGTAATCCAGGGCATAAATCGTATGGCTCAACTCAAGGGAACACAATATGGGCAAGTTGATTTGGATTATGTTCTTGGCATTGGAGGCTTCGATTTGGAAAGGTCTACTTCAGACCTTCAATGTTTCCTCTGCCTTTTCACCCCTTTTCATTTACTCTTTTTCTATGATCGTATACTCAGGTTTTCCATGTTGCAAGTTTGTTTTTTTACTGTGTTTCTTGCTAGCTTGCTATCACTCAAAATACACTGTTCGAATTGTAACGTGCTGTATGGGAAATTTCATGATGCCTTAGAATCCAAATAAAATTATGGGATGCATTTCTTTTTCGCATGAATATGTACTTCGTTTTCAAAGTATGATCAAAGGTATAGTTTTTCTCAAGCTAAGTGAATACTTGCAGAATTGATAGTGCTGTTGACGTGGACCACTCTAAAGAAGATCATGATGGTCATAGCCATGAGCACGACCATGATCATGACCACGAGCACCATCATCATGGTCACGAACATGACCATAACCATAGCCATGGTAACTACTTTCTGTTCTTTTACTGTCTTGAGAATTGCCTTCAAGAATTGGCATGAGCTGTGAAATACGAATTAGAACTGCTAACTAGAAATATTCTGATATAGCTGCATGATGTCGTTTGTTAGTAAGTCATCTTTCCCCTTCCAGCATTAAGGGTCTATGTTTTTCCAAAGCTTGCACGCTATTATATTTGAGTTACCTACCTTACTGCTTCATTGAAGTCTAACATTTTATGATGATATTGCAATCAGGCCATAATTTTCTTTCTTTTCCTACCTGGTTCTCTGCGTGATAAAATGGTGTTGTTGCCGTTGAGTGTGGCACTTTTACCTCTATACGCACTGTATAAATAATGATAAGATGATAAAACAATCACAGTTCAGCTTGCCGTACTAATTTCTTGAATACTGTTGCAGAACATCACGGTGAGCATCACCACGATCATACACACGACCCCGGTGTTTCTTCTGTTAGCATAGTATGTGAAGGGACCTTGGATCTTGAAAAGGTGGGTTGCACGATGGTCTTATTCAAGATTTGTAATGTTTATTTGATGGAAACTTACGCAATGCTGATTTGGTTCACTGTATTACAGGCCAACATGTGGCTAGGCAACCTATTGTTAGACAGAAGCGAGGACATATATCGAATGAAGGGTCTTCTATCCATTGATGGCATGCCCGAGCGATTTGTTTTTCAGGTAATAACAAACCCTAGTGAAACTATCTACTTCGCTCTACTATATGCGTCTTCAATCTTTGAAATGATGGGTTCTTGGATTTTTAACCAAATTCCTCTACTGATACCATTTTGCACTAGCTTATATAGTTTTATGTCATCTAATTCGTGTGTCGTCATAGGGTGTCCACGACATATTCCAAGGTTCACCGGATAGGTTATGGGGCACAGACGAAGCGAGGGTAAATAAGCTGGTGTTTATCGGGAAGAAGCTCGACAGGGAGGAATTGGAGGAAGGCTTTAGGGCGTGTCTGTTATAGTTGTAAGGAAAGGATACATCCATGTTTCAAAATAAAACAACTATTCTATAGAGTAACATTAAACTTTTCATGATTATTTGTGTTGCTATTTACTAAATAGCTTTCTTCTTCTTCTTCTTCTTTCTGTTGTCGCACACATTTTGCACAGGAACTGTGTAATCACTAGTCACTTGTTGTAGGGACTATTTTCTTTTCTTTTCTTCTCTCTTTTCATAACATTAGTTACCGGTATGTCTGAACACTTGGCACTCAAGTTTCTTTCAAAACTGTTCAGTTTTTATTTGGGATTATATTATCAAATTCGAACTTAGTTTACCGAATATATAAGGTTTTTTCGAGTTTTTAGAAGATTATTTATTCACAAATTTTTTATACATTTACTTTATTCGTTTTTTCTTACAACAATCAAGGCTAATTAAATATTTAATACACTTTATTACTCCCTCCGTCCCAATATTGAAGTCTCCTTTCGTTTGGACACAGATATTTAGGAGAGTTAAAATAGATGTAAAAATAGTAGGGACCACATAATTAGTGCTTTAATTAATGGTATTTTATTTCTTAATTAAATCAGAGCCAGATTCCACCGCAGCCACATAAAGAAGCCGGCCGTCACCTTCTTCCCCAAATTCCACCGGCCGCCAGAAATCAGAAGCTCCTCCTCCAGTTCCACAAATTCCACCGCCACCGGCTTCCCCAAATCTGAAAAATCCTTCGTCTCATCTCAGAGACGCCGCCGGAGCCACCACCCTTCATCTCATCTTTGCACTGCCGGCAAGGCCACTATTTTCCCCCAAATCTGCAAAATCCACCGCACCACCGCGCCACCCAAAATCAAGCTCAGAAATCCACCGCACCAAATCTGCAACCAAAATCCCTAACCAAATCTGCAACTCAAATCTACATCCAAAATCCACCATATTTGCTCTGCCGGCAAGGCCACCATTTCTCCCCAAATCTGAAACAGAGCTGGGAATAAACCTCCCTAATCTGCAACCCTACCACCTCTATACTACCGTCGTGCCGCCGCACCGCCTTCGAGGAAGAGAGTAGAGAGAGAGAGGTGGTGGAAGGCAGAGTACATACAGAGAGATAGGGTTTCGCCCTTTGCAGAGGGCGGCGGCTGGCTGCGCGGATGTGTCTAGGAGAGGGAGTCGGTGGAGGCGGAGGAGATCAGAGGGTTGAGGCGGTGGAGAGATAGGAGGCGGCGGCGCCTCGCCGACGCCAGGAGAGGGCAGAGCCCTGGTCGCCGGAAAACGGGCGGCGAGGCAGGGGCCTTGTCGCTGCGGTCACCGGGAGAGAAGAGGAACGGTGGTGGTGAGGCGTCCGAGAGAGAAAGGCGAAGAGAGAGAGAGGGAGAGAGAGATTTGGGAAAGAGAGTGTGTGAGAGAGAGAGAGAGAGAGAGAGAGAGAGAGAATGAGATTAAGTTATAAAGAGAGAGAGAATTGTTAATTAATTGAACTAATTGTATTTTAATTTATGCCAAAAAAGGAAAGGAGACTTTAATATTGGGACGGCTCAAAAAGGAATAAGAGACTTGAATATTGGGACGGAGGGAGTACTAAATTAAGTAGTAGTATAATATTGTAGGTTACATGATATTATTAATTTTATATTTTAGAACTACATTTATCAAATTGAGTAGTCAAGTTCAAATTAACTTAACTCATTTATTACATGTATGTGATTTCATAAAATAAAAAAAATTACATGTATGTGACCCGAGCATATCATATGTTAACACGTAGTACAAAATATAACTATAATGAATATTGGTAATTTATTATTAGAGAAATATATCAATATTTTAGTACAAATATAATTATAATGGATATATTAATCTATTACTATTAGAGAAACATATCCATATTTTCCGCAAAAAAGCCCTACAAATTATATATTGATATATTTAAATATTTTCCGCAAAGAAGCCCTACATATTATATGCTAATATATTTAAATAAATAATACCTTATATAATAAAAACATATAGTATAATCTTACCATATAGTACTATGTAGCAATCGAGCCTAAATAGGCTTGGTATCAAACTCACTTCAAAAAGAGACTTCATATCAAACTCTCTAAAAAAATCATAAAGAAAAAAAAGAAACTAGAAAAACCGCCTTTTGACCTTCGTTGCTGAGGAAGGATTATCACAATTCACACAATCATTGTTACTCGTTAGCTCTTAACCGGAAACCTCCCCCGCTACATCTACCATCTTCTTCTCCGTTCCACCTCAAGATTCTTAAACATGGTATGTACTTTTGATTCTTTATACTAGGTCGTTCCTCCGATTTGGGTTCTGTAAAAAGTTTAATTCTTTTTCGTGATTTCCATTTTTTTTTTCCGGCAAGGATGGTTTGAGTTATCTTATGCTCTTTTACATAGTTACTCAAGTATCAAGATCTAACTTTTTACATGAATTAGCTGTTATTTTCATGATATAGCCCCAATTTATGCGATTTCTTTGGGATTTTAATGTAACGTTAGTGTTTAGATTTTGGGGATTTTCGAGAGAGATAGGCCAGGCTAGGGTTCCGAGCTATATGCTTGTTTTGTACTTCGTTTGAAATATTGGGTAGGTGTTGAATTTTATGCATTTTTTTTTCTGAACAATTTTAGGGTTCACATGGTGAGGATGTGATGGAAGAGGAAGATGATTACGTTGAGTATGTTCCTGTGGCAAAGCGGCGTGCGCTTGAGGCGCAGAAGATTTTGCAGCGTAGGGGGAAGTCTTCCGCACTCGATGAGGAGATCGAGAAACAGAATCTCGTGGAGGCGAAACCTAGTCTACTGGTGAAAGCTTCTCAACTGAAGAAAGATCAGCCGGAGATCACCCAAACCGAGCAGATAATACTACAGGAGAAGGAGATGATCGAACACCTTTCGGATAGGAAAACTTTGATGTCTGTTCGGGAGCTGGCCAAGGGCATCACTTACACTGACCCTTTACTGACTGGGTGGAAGCCGCCCTTGCCAATAAGAAGGATGTCGAGCAAGGCTTGTGATGCCATAAGAAGGCAGTGGCACATTATCGTTGATGGAGAAGATATCCCCCCACCAATCAAGAACTTTAAGGACATGAGGTTTCCGCAGCCCATTTTGAAGAAATTAAAAGCTAAAGGGATTGTGCAGCCGACGCCCATCCAAGTGCAGGGGCTGCCAGTTATTTTGTCTGGGAGAGATATGATTGGGATTGCTTTTACAGGGTCTGGAAAGACTTTAGTGTTTGTGTTGCCACTCATTATGATCGCGTTGCAGGAGGAGATTATGATGCCAATTACTCCGGGGGAAGGACCTTTTGGATTGGTTGTTTGTCCTTCTAGGGAGCTGGCTAGGCAAACTTATGAAGTTGTAGAGCTGTTTCTTGAATCATTGAAAGAGGCTGGCTATCCGGAGCTGCGGCCTTTGCTTTGCATTGGAGGAATTGATATGAAGTTGCAACTTGATATAGTGAAAAAAGGAGTTCACATTGTGGTTGCTACTCCAGGGCGACTGAAGGATATGCTAGCAAAGAAGAAAATGAATCTAAACAACTGCAGGTAATGATTGCGCTCTCTGCTTCTTCTCTCCTTTGCAGCTTCTATTTACTAGGGCTGGTAGTTGTTGATTTCTGCATTCGATGGTTACCTAAGATCTAAAATTAGAATTATGGATCCGTATAGTTACTGTGTATTATTTCATAGATTCTGAAGTGAGCTTTTCTGCAGATATCTGACATTAGATGAGGCTGATCGTTTGGTGGATCTGGGATTTGAAGATGACATTAGAGAAGTTTTTGATCACTTCAAGGGTCAAAGACAGACTCTTCTATTTTCTGCCACCATGCCCACAAAGATTCAGAATTTTGCAAGAAGTGCCCTTGTAAAGCCTGTCACGGTGAATGTGGGAAGGGCTGGAGCAGCAAATTTGGATGTGATTCAAGAAGTTGAATATGTCAAGCAGGAGGCGAAGATTGTTTACCTTCTTGAATGTTTGCAGAAGACGTCACCCCCTGTTTTGGTTTTTTGTGAGAACAAAGCTGATGTGGACGACATTCATGAGTATCTTCTGTTAAAGGGAGTTGAAGCTGTTGCAATACATGGAGGAAAAGACCAAGAAGACAGAGAATATGCCATATCGTCATTCAAGGCTGGCAAGAAGGATGTTTTAGTGGCTACTGATGTGGCTTCAAAAGGTCTTGATTTTCCTGATATCCAACACGTCATCAACTACGATATGCCTGCTGAAATAGAAAATTATGTCCATCGGATTGGAAGGACAGGGCGATGTGGGAAAACAGGAATTGCGACAACCTTTATCAACAAGAACCAGAGTGAGACGACTCTGCTTGATCTGAAACACCTATTGCAAGAGGCAAAGCAGAGGATACCTCCTGTTCTGGCTGAGCTCAATGATCCAATGGAAGATGCGGAGGCAATAGCTAATGCAAGTGGTGTGAAAGGGTGTGCCTATTGTGGTGGGCTTGGTCATCGTATTCGAGACTGCCCCAAGTTAGAACATCAAAAGAGCCAGCAAATTGCCAGTTCAAGAAGAGATTATTTTGGTTCTGGGGGATATCGTGGGGAAATGTGATGGCTACTCTTAAGTTATGTTCTCTTTACTCGAAGTACGTTTATAGTGTCAAAATGTTTCGTGTTGCATTTTGATTCAAAAATTGTACGGATCAAAAAATTCTAGGTCCAGTTTTGTAGTCACGCAACCGTTGTCCTGATATCATATCTACAGAGCTAATTTTAATAGATTCCCTGTTATGGCCTCGCTTCTTGCTCAAGACAACTCTCACACTCCATTCAGTGGAAATGGTACGTTCACTTTGAAATGATTTTCCACCTTAAAACATGATGTTTATCTTTCAATTTATGTAGTTAGTGTCTTGGTAAAAAACCTACCGCAGTTGGAAAAGTCATTGAAAGAAAGAATTGCTTCACAACTTGTACTCGTTTCCAGAATTTATTTCAGTAAAATGTTGCTCTCACTACATGGCCGTATAATGTCTGGAAACAATAAACTGTTTACATGAAGTGTAAAGCAAACCAACGAAATAGAACTAGTCCTAGACTCTCGAAATCAACTTAGGTTGAATCTTGTAATACTGCTTTGGTTGTTGACAATTGATGGATTTGATTCTTGGTATAGGATCTGCAGTAGACCTGGTCGTCTTTCCTGTACACGTGAAACGCACACCCTTAGGAGAAGTATGAAGTGTGCATAGACTATGTTTTGGATTCTTGATGACGAACAAGAAAATGTGGAAGATGCCATTAGTCTTATACTAGTTGATTAGATTACCACAATATTATGCAGATGCAAGAATACTATTATGATTACTGTCATGAAATAGTATGGGATGCAAGTAAAATTTTGCTTTACAATTTGGGATGCCTTTTCCTTGTCTTTGTTGTTTATGTGCTTCAAAAGGAATAAATGAAATGTTTCATGAATAATACGTACCTTCACTATCTGAATGCTATGGCTATATGATTCTCCTCTCTCTGCTTGTTGTTGCAATAGGCGACTTTGTATGGTGTGAAAATGCAGATGTATGTCAGTAATTAGCGTTCTACTTTCTTCCATGCTCTCCAGCAGAGCCACCTTCAAGATTTGTGCCTCTTCTTCAAGAACCTTCAATCTTCCCTCGAGCTGTTTGATTTCAGCTTTTCCTCTGCAGTCCGCTGGATTTGAAGCTGAGGCACTCCTCAGCTGTACCAACTGCTTCTTGCTTCTTGATGTGCTAGCTTCATTAGCATATTGATCACTGGACATTTTTGTTTCGTTTGCTGTATGATGTTGAGAAATTTGCAGTGATGAAAGTAGGTTTTCTTTACATGGAAGCAAGTGTGTGAGTTGGTGATCATGACTGTACATAAGAATGCGTTGAGAGAGAGAGTAATTGGAAGTTGGTGCTGCAAGATTTGTCCCATTATGTCTGCAGGCAAAAATTTCGGCTGGGATTTAGCTAAGGATGAAGGCGGTTATGAATGTTACTTCTCAAGTCTCAGGTTTTATAGCAGCAACTGCTTTCCTCTTTTTAGAAAAAAGTGGGATCTTCTTCTACATCTCATCACATGCTATATTTAAGGTATTAGTTTCAGGCTCAAGGTACTCTTCTTCTACATCTCAAACACATTTTTAAAATCTATCCCTAATTATCGAAAATTCAATTCCGATAATTTACCGTGCAACTCTATTTATCCACATCAAATTGGCGATGATCCACACGGCTTAAGTACCACAATTTTATCAAGAATGGATTACATAGTTTCCCATCGTTTAAAAATTATTTGGTCAAAATTATTTGTGCAGAATAGAATTGTAAAAAATGATAACAGTTTCAGATATCTTTGACTATGTTGAACTCGTTTGCGAGGGTATTTCTACCATATGATTTGTCACTTTTGTATAGTTTGTTGTGTATATATACACATGATATTTGCTTCTTCTTTTATGACAAGGAAAACTCAGTGCTGATGGTCAACAACTTACAAACTGTATGGTGACTTCTATCTCTACATGAACGTGACAATACATATCAAAAGATAAGCAAGTCAGCAAGACTCAGAATTATTTAGATACATCTCTCTTATTTCCTCTGTTTATTGAAGAGTTTTCTTCAAAGAGAAAAGAAGGTAATAAATACTAGTATGATGTTGCAATTGTGCTCATATACAAGTAGTTGCTATATATTTCAATGGAATTTGAAGATGAGGCTAATCCACTGGGATTTCCACCTCCATTTTCAATCCTGGATGTTCCAGTATCTGCATCAAAAATCAAAACCTAAACTCAATCAGAAAACACTATCATGATCAGAGTTATTACGTTCATTCAAACCTTTTCTAGAGAAAAAAAAAAAAAGACTAAGAGGAAAATGGTTAAGAGAGATGAACCTTGACGAAGTCGTCCAACAGAAGAGAAGACTCTTTTGTGTAACCAGCTTCTTGCAACAGCTGACTTAGAACTTCCTGCAATCAGAGGAGCTACTGAGGAAAGTTCGGTTTTGCCATAGCTTCTGCGTGCATTTATTCCACGTCTATGCCTTCAACTAAACCACAAAGACTAGGCCAGAAGGGCAAACAGAAAAAAATTTGGTGCCAGTAACTTTCTTAAGCTATTTAAACACTACCGAATAGCAGAAACCCCTTGACTATGAGAACCCGAATCAAACTTCTTGGCCACACAACCACATAACTTCAGCATAAACTCATTCAATACGCAAAAAGTAAACTGATAGTGGTAGTTTAGCTCAATCTTAGTTAACAGCAAACATGCATCACAAAATTAAATCACCTCCACTATAAAATGTTGCGCACTATAATACCTCTCGCTGCTTGTCTGATATAAACGTGCCACTCAAATCCTGGAGCACTTCTATTAGGTCTTTGAAAGTCACCTTCCCGTTGCAATCAGAATCGTATACTTTAAAGATAACTGGACAAGAACAAGAGAAAGTCAAGGGACCATATGAGGAGACTGATAGAAATCAGAAGAAGGGAAAGAATAGGCAAACACTAATGCACCTTTTAACAAAAAACACTTTGTAATTGAGCTCAGGCAGTTAGACAACTTAGAGGGTGTTTGGCTGAGCTTATAAGCTCCTCAAAACAACTTATAAGTTGTTTAAGAACATATAAGCTCCTTCAAAGTATTTGGCAAAATAAGCTCCTAAACAGCTTATAAGCTCCCCAAAAAATAAGTTCCTCGTACCCCAACTTATTTTTTTATAATCTCATATGCAACAATCTTTTTACAAATATTTTTCAATTATAATTTATTATTTTCATCATATATCGTTCAAGTTCATTTTTCTTCGATTTTCTCTCTCTAGCAAAAAAAATCTCTTTCTAGTTTATAAGCTCAATTATCCAAACACTTTAACAACTTATAAGCTCTTAAAAATTACATCTTATAAGCTCTTTAAAATAAGCTTAGCCAAACACCCTCTTAGTACCATCAACTACAGAAGAAAATAATGATGAAACTCTAGCAATATCCTACTAATTTTTGCAAAGTTTTACGGAGCACTGACAGATTTAGTATTTGATATGATCAAGAACAGTGAATAATTGTACTAATTCTGGTGAAGTCGACATATGATATTCACATTTTCAGGTGATCTCCCTTAACAGTCAACATGTTTATCAGTTTTAATTCCTTTGAATTGTATTATCCAACTTGATTTATCATCAAGGAATCCCATATAATTGCAGAGCAAGTGAGAGCTATCAAAGTTTAATAACCTCAATATTAAGCCATTTAATGGAAACTCAATATCATATCACTGAAATAAATTTCAGAAAGCACTGGGACTTAATTCTACCAAAATCACATATTCATGGTAGATTGTTAGAAAAACCAACTCTATAAGCAATGCATCAATCACTCCCTTAAAAAAGCCTAGCTGAGCCACGACGCTTACTCTCGATTTTCTGTGGTACAGTTGCTTTAGCACTGAAAGCAGACAAGAATGCAACAAAGTCCTTGAAATTCAGCCCATCTGCCATTTTAAGCAACCTCTGTAATGACAGAGAATCACTATGAGATATCATACTATATTTCTACACGAAAGCAAGCATCAAACTCAACAAATAATCGACTGAATTATCATATGAGAGAATCTACCTGAGAAAGTGGATTCATTGCAAACTCAGGTACAGATAAGAACTCATCAGTTGATATGAACCCTTTGGAATTCCTATCTAGTTGGCAAAATCTTTTGTACAGAGACACTATTTCTTGCTGAGTAACTATGCCACCATATTTCCAAGAAAAAATTAATAACATAAGTTATTGAATAAAGATTCAAATAATTACTAATGACAATAACACATCATGCCCAACATCACAAGAATACCTACATAGATGATTACAGTGTTCTTGAACTTCTTCAATATCATACTGAGTCAATACCGATGACGCACTCCCCATTGCTAAAAATTATAAATCAACCTGCAATAAGATAATCCAAAAATCGAGCAAATATAAAGGAAGCCCACTGATCAAAATCGCATCTTTAGCCCCCCTCCGAAAAAGTGAAATTTGAAAACCTATAATTTAAATTCGAGAATATACAAAAGGGAGAGAATGAGAGTGAAATAAAAAGAGATAAAAGAGATAAGAGTATTGAGAAATTTGGTTGGATTAAAATGGAAAAGTGGATTGAGACTGCTTAGTCATCACCGCAGCCCAGAAAAGAAAGATTTGTTTGTTTGTTGAAGGTGGCGAGGAATTTTATGTTTATCGGGAAGTAGTTGATTGGATCAGACAAATTTAGGCTCCATCGAATGTCTTCAATCTAGATAGCTTCACGTAAATTAGTTTCGACTTTCGAGTTAGCCTTGGAAAAAACATTATTTTATCTTCTGATTTTGACATTTATATAATAATCTCTCCATGAGGTGCGTCAATGTGTAGCTGCTCAAATTATTTCTAAACTCAATCTTCATCGTCCCTTCTTTTTAGTTTCAAATTTTTGTTAACTCCAACTATGAACAAATGTGTATTGTATTGCTTGTAGATGCAGACTCATTCGTACGTATTTGTCTTTTTTCTTTTTGTTGATTAACATAAGTGTATATTAAACTTGAATAAATCAAATACTTTCTCCATCCCTAAAAGTTTTATTATTATATGGAGACGTCCTTAAAAAATGTAATTTTCTTTATTTGGAATTGACCTCATATACATTTCATCTCTATTTACAAAAAAAAATGTAGGACTCAATCTTAACTCCAACACAACTGCCATATTTTTTCTTAAAACTTGTATCATCTCCATTGAATCACAATTTTTATGGATGAAGAAAGTAACAATCATGCTATTAAATTAGATCGAATATCTAAACAATAAAATACAACCCACACGCTTATTAAGTAGTGTAAATATAATCAAAGGCCTAAATCATGTACTCCCTCCGTCAATTGGCACTTTTACTTTGGGCACGGAGATTAAGAATAAATGGTTGGGTGTGTAAAGTGGGTGTGGACCATTTGTTTAATGTGTGTAGAGAAAGTAGTGACCACATGCTATTTTTGGAAAGTGTCAATTGAAGTGGAAGAAACAAAAAGGCAAGAGTGTCAATTGAAGTGGGACGGAGGGAGTATTAAGTTACAAATATTTCCTCATTCCCCCAAATAACAACATAAATTTCATTTTTTGTCTGTCTCTAAAAAAAATTTCCTTTCTATTTTTGGATTATGTCCCACCATTAATAATACTATCTCATTCACCCTTTACTTTTCACCTTTTTCACTATTTTCAATATCACATTTAGTTTTACTTTTCACCTTTTCGTCTTAAAATTTGTGTCACTTTTTCCTAGAAAGTTATTTGAGGGGCGAATGAAGTATACATCCTAAACTATTGATAATATTAATTAAATTGCTAAATTGGATTGAGCCACAAATATGTCCTATATTGTTGATAATATCAATCAAAGAGATAAATTATTGAGTTTGTATCAAATATGACCCAAGTTATGTTTTTCGTCACAGAAAAATAACATGCATTTTTCAATTTTTTAATGTTGACTGGAAAACGATGTTATTTTGTCCCCTTTTTTCACTCAGATTTTTGAAGATATGAGCATCTGACGTACCTGAGTCTTTCTTTCAACCGTGTGAGCGAAAATATGAGCATATAAGCAAAATTTTGAGCAATCCGAGCGAAAAAAAGGGGGCAAAAATTGGTGTCGTTTTGCCTAATCATCATTTGATTGATATGATCGATACTTTATAATATTTTTTAACTCAACTCATATTTTAGACATTTAATTGATGTTTACCCTATTAAGTAATTGATTTGTGAGTTTTTTTTTTAAAATGTTGTAATGCTTGACTGTATTTAATTTTTAAATTATTTGTTAGTTGTTTAGTGTTTTTTTTTTTTTTTGAGAAGGTTAGTTGTTTAGTGTTAGTAATTGTAATACTTTCATTAAGATGTATTCTATACTAACTGTGCCATGGTTTAATTAACCGTGTTCGGCTAAACTTATTTTAAAGAATTTATAAATTTCAATAATTTATAAGATATTTATTACTTAGCTAAATATTTGAATGGGATAATTGCGTGAAAATACACAAACTTTGCCAAAAATCCATATTTGACGCGAAGTTAGGATTTTACATTTTAATACACCAACTTTCGTTGTTGTCCAAATTTGACACGACTTAATTCTTAAAAATTTTAAAAACAACCCCTTTTTGTAAATAATTATACAAAGACCCACTTATGTTATTATTTGGGACATTTAAACCAAAACAAGATATTTCCTTATGATATTTTCTTTTAATCTTTGATCCGCGCCTAAAATGGTTTAAAAGAAAACATCATAAGGAAATATCTTGTTTTGCTTTAAATGTCTCAAATTATAACATAAGTAGGTCTTTGTATAATTATTTACAAAAAGGGGTTGTTTTTTGAATTTTTAAGAATTAAGTTGTGTTAAATTTGGACAACAACGAAAGTTGGTGTATTAAAATGTAAAATCCTAACTTCGCGTCAAATATGGATTTTTGGCAAAATTTGTGTATTTAGATGCAATTTTCCCTATTTGAATAATTAAACTTACAAATTAGAGAGGAAATTTTGTGTTAGAGAAATAAAAATTTCGTTTGAAAGAGAATCTTATTGTTGGAAAATAAAAAATGAACTTGAAATGTATATAAAATAATAAACTTATTGAATGATATTTATAAAATAATTATTGTATAAAAAATTATTATTTAAAAAACAAAAAACATGTCGTAGCAGCAGATATAATTCCAATTCCAATGTACGAAAACGAGAAAAACAACATTTTCTACAAAACGGCGTGGAGCCAAAAAAAGATACTTGATCTCTAAAGCAAGTATGCTTAACTCTAACATTTAAAAAAAAAAAAAAAGAAGAAGAAGAAGAAGAAGAAGATTTTGTTCATCATCCGATACCCCAACTCAAATTATGAATCTGTTGACAAAGTGAAGCTATGACATAACTAACGACTAACGAGAAGCATTTGAGGACAGAAATAGAGTGATGAAGCTGCAACCTCAGAACATCTTAAATAGCAGACCGCCATGAGTGGCGAAGAAGGGAGCAAACACCAGCGACTCCACCGCCATCAGCTTTATAAGGATGTTCAGCGAAGGCCCTGAAGTATCCTTGAGAGGATCTCCTATGGTATCACCAATCACCGCAGCCTTGTGCGGCTCCGACCCCTTCGGCCCCAGGCTTCTCGCATGCTCCGAACCACCCGCCTGGATCAACAAACTTCACGTCTAAGATAATCCAATTAAACCATCTTAAACCGGAAAACAAAATGAATCCGGGATGTTACCTCGATATATTTCTTAGCGTTGTCCCACGCGCCACCAGTGTTGGATGCAGAGATGGCAACCTGTGAGATGAAGGCCCAAAATTGAGTCGATGAAAAGATTACTAGTGAGGATTTGAAGATGGAATGGAAAAGCAGACCTGCACGCCAGAGACGAGGGAGCCAGCAAGGACGCCAGAGAGGGTCTCGACACCGAAAAGGGTTCCGACGATGAGAGGGGTAAGCATGACGAGGGCACCGGGGGGGATCATCTCCTTGATGGATGCATCCGTGGAGATCTTAACACACGTGGCGTAATCAGGCTTGGCAAGGCCCTCCATGAGTCCAGGGATGGTGTTGAACTGCCTGCGGACTTCCTCCACCATCTTCAAGGCCGCACTGCCCACGCTCTTCATGGTCATGGCAGAGAACCAGTATGGGAGCATGGCGCCAACAAGTAAACCAATGAAGACCTTGGGGGTCAACACGTCCACGCTTGAGATCTCTGCACGACTCACAAAGGCGCCGAAAAGAGCCAACGAGACCAGAGCTGCAGATCCAATGGCGAAACCCTAAAAACACATACTCAGAGTTAGAGATGAGAAACACCAGGGCATAATATGACAGTATGGACACCTTGCCGATTGCAGCAGTGGTATTCCCAGCAGCATCAAGGGCATCGGTTCTTTCACGGATTTTGTGACTCATCCCAGCCATCTCAGCTATACCTCCAGCATTATCACTGATAGGGCCATACGCGTCAATAGCCAACCCAGTGGCTATGGTGCTCAGCATCCCAAGAGCAGCCACAGCAATACCATACATAGCAGCAAATGTGAAACTGACGAAGATGCTAATTGCAATTGCGAAAATGGGAATGATAACAGATTTATATCCCAAGGCAAGGCCAAATATAACATTCGTGGCAGCACCCGTTCTGCAGGAATCAGCAACATCTTGTACAGGGCTGCATAGGGAATTCCAAAAATCAAAGGAGGAAACATTAACCAAAAGGAAAGAACAAAGCAAGCTTCAGCTGTATAAGGGAACTCCATCAGAAACAAAAAAAATTGCACCTGTAAGCATTGCTGGTGTAGTATTCAGTGACAAATCCAATGATAAGTCCAGCCCATAACCCGACGCATACACAGAGGAAGAGTTGCCTGCAATACATTATTAAATTGATAAGTAACGCTGATTACTATTGTGCTCTGCTTAGTAAAGTCTATGCCAGATATGGATCCAAAAAGCAAATAAAACAGAGTAAGAAGAACCACATGTCAAAGAGTATGGCAGAAAGGGATACTGGCAGATATATGAAACGGATAAATGTATTCTCTATTGTTGAATCTCAAAAGTCCTTACCAATTCTTCACATCCTTTTGAACACCAAAATTGAAGATTGTAAACGAGGTTGGCAAGCACGTCCATGTGACAATTGCAATACCCACTGTCATGAGTATAGTGGAGATAATGAGCTGCTTCTTTAATGCTGGTTCGATTTCATTCACAGCCTTGATCTCGAAAAAGTCGGTGGCGAAAAGAGTGGTGATTAAGCAAACTACGATTCCCATGGAACTAATGAGCAAAGGATAAGTCATGGCAGTGAAGTCATGAGTCATGCCGAACGAGGATATGGAGGCCACAACAAGAGCAGCACAAGAGGATTCGGCGTATGAACCAAAAAGATCAGATCCCATTCCAGCAATATCTCCGACATTATCACCAACATTGTCAGCAATGACCTGCAAAATGTGACTAGAATTAACTTCAAAACAGAGCTATCAACCAAAAGCATAGCAGATATCTTACAGCCGGATTTCTGGGGTCATCTTCAGGGATGTTTCTTTCAACCTTTCCAACAAGATCAGCACCTACATCAGCAGCTTTGGTGTAAATTCCACCTCCAACTCTCCCAAACAGTGCCATGGATGATCCACCAAGACCATATCCAGTAATTGCCTCAAAGAGACCTTCCCAATCATCCCCATAGTAGAGCTTAAATAGATTGATGACAATATAAAGAACCAATAGGCCATTTGCAGCAAGGAGAAAACCCATGACAGCACCAGATCTAAATGCAACAATAAAAGCTTTCCCGACACCCTTTCTTGCTTCCAGTGTAGTCCTTGCATTAGCATAGGTTGCGATTTTCATCCCGAGGAAACCAGAAAGGATAGAAGTGATAGCACCGAGCAAGAAGGATATAGTGCTGAACAGGGCAGTTGCAAGGGCGGGCTTGCACAGCTTCTCCTTGTCATAAGTGCAAGCCTGGCTCTCAGTGCTGAAACCCTCAACAGAGCCCAAGAAGAGGAAAATGAGGATTGCAAAAGCAACCATGAAAATGCCCACATACCGGTACTCGGTAAAGAGGAAAGACGTTGCACCTGTAATCACGACAAAAGCTTGTGTCAGCTAAAGCAAACCAATTGTGCTAAATTGAACAAGACAAAACCAAACAATTCTATAAACAACTCATCCATCAACATAAAGCATAAAACCAAATTTATGAAATGGTTACTAGACTAATAGTATCCATTGATTTTAGATGTTGCTACCGATTCCTAAAGAAGGTAGACACGGGAGCTCAAAACGGCATAAGCTATTAATTCATCACGTACGATAATAAATATCATCTGGAGAAAATAGTACTAGTACTTGAGAAAAGTTACATAATGAGTTCTTAAAATGACAAAATCCTCAGAGCAAAGTCTCCTCACAAGTCGCAGCCTTCCACAGGTGCAAGTAGACACAATTTTAGTTATCGAACTGTAGTATGAAAGGTGATAAGCTTTAGCAAATGAGACGGATAAATCAACTTTCCCAATTGCTTCTTCAGAAGTACAAGTATTGTAATGAATAAGATAACAAACAAAATATTCCACCATTTCATGACCCATTTTATAGTGATGTGTTTTAAGAAATGAGTGGAGTTATTGTGAGTGGAATGAGGGTCCACTTTAATGTGAGTGAAAAAATTACTAAAAATGAAATGAGTTAAGAATTAATGGACGAACTAAAATGATAAAATAAGTGGTGGACGAAGGGACTATTAAATAGCAGTATTCATTAGAGCAGAAAATAACAGAAACAGATATGTCAAAATTCAATTATTCATCGGTGCCAATTGTTTATGGACTACAAAACCCTAAACGCTTACTGGCCGCCACGGAAATCAGACAAAAATTATGCAGTTACATACTTGCAAAGTTTATCTCAAAATGTCATGAATAATAATTATTAACCTAAAAATAGTGCATCCTGCTGTTCAGTCCCTTTAGCCATTGGAAAGAAAAATCAAAAGAATATGAAACTGATCTCAAAATTAGTATAGAAATATATATATATATATATATAGGAAAAGGTTCAATTGAGAATAGTAAATATTGTTAGAATTGAGAAAGAATCATGTTCGTTGATTCTGCCTAATCCATCGGTCAAGATTTATCTGATGCTTAAGCGTACATATTAGAGGTAGGGTTATGTTAGTAATTTAGTCATCAAACGTATCTGCTTATTTCCTTATCTATATATGGAGGATTTGATTTGGTGATATTCTTTATTACATTTCTTTTCAGATTCATAAAATATTATACGTTACTGATTTTCCTCACACGCAAATCCTAATGTTCTTTTGTTGAATATTTTGTGTTCATTGACTAATGCAATCTCTTCTGAAATGTTTTTTTATGGGCTCCACATGTATGTGCTTAATTTTTCTATATACGAGAACACAAATGTTTGATGAACATTGCTTATTTATGTTCCGAACTTTCAGTATTGTCTCAGAAAATATCAAAACAAATCCACTTGTAGTAGTATCTGTTTTGTTGTTTTATTCTTGAGAGGATTTACTTAATATCGAACTTCTTCGTTATTTTTTTTAGTGAACTATTAATTAATTTTTATGAACAATAACTATTCATATTCCGAACATATTATATTATATCAGAAAATATCAATATAATTGCACCTAAAGCTATGTCTGAACTGTGTTTTCCTTCTTGCAATGATTCACTTAAACCTTATGTTGGGTAGATGTACGATAACTTACCCCAAGGTATTCAGTTTTATAAGTATTAATTATGCTGTTGCATGTGGATTTCATGTTCGAATGAGCACCGTTATATATGCAGAGATGACGGTATAATTTGAACTCGATATATTTTATGTAATCATTTGTATGTTTGTTAAAGGTTTCTTCACAATCTCTTAGTATTTATTTTTTCAAATATTGTAAAATAACCAACTACTATGTTTTCCTACATATCCATTAATCACACCAGAATATTATAGAGATAACATTCATCCTTTATAACTATAAGGTTCATTACTTACAACATGTATGTTCAACCGTAGATCTTGATGATCTAAGGGCTGAAAATCATTTATATTTTATACACTTAAGAGTGTTTTATTCTAGCCTTCCCCTATATATATATATATATATATATATATATATATATAGGGTTAGCTTATATTGAGATTTTAAATTTTTTGAGATTTTGAGATAAATGAACATATCAATAAATTCTTTGAACATAACCAATATAACTGATGAACATATGAATCTATTTAATTTATTTAAAAAACACGCCACTTGTAGGGATTGAACCCCAGACCAACGCACGTTCATAAAAATTAATTGACAAGTTCATCAAAATGTACTTATATATTCATTTATCTCAAAATCTCAAAATATATATAAATCTCAATTGAACCAATTCCTATATATATATATATATATATATATATATATATATGAAACTCCGAGAAAACCACGGTAACGGTAACGGTAACGCATTAACTCAAACATATCAAAAGCACTCTTTTCCAAAATATTACTAGTATTATGCTTTTATCCGACTTCTGTGCTCAAAACATTTCATTCACAAAATCTATATGGTTTCGTAATTAACGTCCATATCCGGAAACTAATAAGTAAAAACTGTACAAGCTCGAAAGGAATGGACAAAAAAAATGTCATCTTTCAATTCCACTTCACCTAAATTCAGGTAAAATGAAAAAACTTAGCTCAGCTTATAGAGTATCTATTTTCCCACCTAAAACTCACCTACTCTAAAATTAACAGTTGCGCCTTCACTTTTTTTTAAGGGAAAAAAAAGAGCTCAAATGAACAAGTAGAGAAGTGGAGCATAGCCATAAACGCACAAACATGCACACATATAATCCATATCCTAAGATCTGAAACGATTCTGACCCTCGGAGATAGCGTTCTGGATCTCGGCGCACTTGGCGACGACGTCTTGGTCGTTGACGCCTTCCTCCTCCTCAATCAAGTACTCGGCGTACCCGTTCTTACCGTTGCTGGCAGCCGGCGCTCCGCCGCCTCGCTCCGGCGAGAGCTTCACTTTGGAGACAAGGAACCACTGGAAGAGCGAGAACAGGATGCCGACGACGGCGCACACCGGGATGACGATTTCCGCACCCTGTTCTGACAGCAACGCCATCCTCGCCGCCAACCGAGAATAAAGGGGAGAGAGAGAGAGAGAGAGAGTGGTGAAAACAGAGAGCCGCGAAATTGAGGAAGTATGAATGAAGCAACTTTATAGCATGAAATCTCAGAGTAAAATTGAAGGGAGGAAGGAGGGATATCATGCGGGGAAGTCCACGTGAACTAGGTGTGGACTCTTTGGAGTTCTCAATGTGGGGCCCTGTGCCTTTGGGGCTTAAACGTTTTTTCATTTGAGTTTCTTTTTCTTTCCATTGGTTTTTTTTTTTTTTTTTTTGAGAATTTTTTCCTTTCTAATTAAAGCCACGAGACGAGAGTTTACTACATTAACATGTACTATAACGAGAACGAGAAGGAAATAAAGTAGACAAGAGAGGATAATGATGGATTACTTGAAAGTATCCAATTACTATATCTAGGTTGTTGTATCACATACATGATTTACTATCTCGTCTTTCTTTATGTATAATATATTTATTAATTTTGTCATAGTTCAACTATATTATAAATTCTCGAAGTAAACATGCCTTCGGTACTAAATCCAGTGATAATAAAAAAAATTGTGATGTGTGTGTATTGGTCTAAAAGTAGGTAATTAAGGCCTAAAGTTTGAAATTTTAAATTCGAGTTCATCATCATGTTGTCTTTAATTTTTTTTATTTACTTATATAATTTATCAAAAAAAATTATGGAGGCCATTTAGATTCTAAATTTACATCTCATATTAAGATGGTTTTGGTAATTCATGAGAAATGAGAATGGATATAAGCACGATGACAATATGACTTTAATTAATTCATTTTATTTCACAAATAGCAACTATCATCGGCCCCTTTTTTTTTATAATTCCATCATTTTTCACTTGAATCCTAAGATATACTACAATTAAATAAAATAACAAATATCAATTCCACCTTATAAAGACGAGCTCGCATCGTCGCCATCTACTTTATCGTCACCGGCACCAACTGCCTACATCATTAATTTTCACAACCTTAAACAAAAATCAAAACCCTCCCCACAGCCCACCTTCTCAATCCATCATCTCTCTATGTTGTCGATCGAGCGTCATCAAATTTTTTTATGAAGTCAAAGACTGCGCGCACGAAAAGGATCGGCACGACAAGTTGGGAGTGAGTGTCGAATAATGGAAGGGAGGTGAGAGGCAGTGGTGGCGGCCAACAATTATAAGAAGGGTTAGAGGCGGATTTAGATTTGTTATTATTTGGCTCAATTTGTTGAAGTATGACATTTGAAAATATTTGCACGGGGTTTAGGGTTGGGGCAGTAGATTTTGAGCCAAATTTTTTTAGCATTGCATACAGTTCATTTTTATGTCCAAGTGAAATTTTAATGCGCTTAGGATTAGAACTTAGTCAGTTACTATAATAAATAGTTGTTGGCATTCCATTAATTCAACAACAAATAATTCAACAACAAATACATTGAAAGCATAAAGACTTGTCTCTAGGCGTTTTTTCTTTTTCAACAAAAAATATTTCATCTTCTAAAAAATAAACAAATTTTCATTGTTAATAATTCATAATTTTATTTTAACTTGAGGATTGACTCAAATTCAACATTGAAAATTAATTAAAAAAAAGAAATAAGATAAAAGTTAACATAAATTTAACAAACTAGTAATATATAACAAATCACTATAAAATGTTAAGCAATTAACGTGAATACTACGATTATTAAAAAAAATGTTCATTAAGGATAAATTAGTTTATCTACATAAAAAATAATTAAAATTAATATTCCCTCCGTCCCGCTATTCATAGAACGTATTCCATTTCAGGTTGTCCCACCAATAATGGCTCGTTTCTATTTTAGGAAATAATAATGGATATATAGTTAATCTTAATTAAAACACTAATTAAATGCCTAATAAAACCTACTTTAATTAAAAACAAAACATTATCTCTCCCTAACTCATCAATCACTCCTCACTCTCTCTCTCAGCTGCTACACCATTGCCGCCTCTCCTCCTCCACTGGTTGCTCGCCGGACTCGTTGCAACAGCGGTGGAGAGCGCCCTCTGCCTCTCGCCTATTTTCCTTCCCTATTCTCCACCGCCTTTCCTCTGTTGTGTCGCTTGAGTTGGCGATCTGAAATCGTCGCCGGTGCTGAGAAAGAAGAGACGAAGATGAGGGCGCGACGACGTCGCTTCCATCCACCGCCTCCGCCCTCCTATTTCGTCTTCTAGTTCACTCGCCTCCAACCTCCCCTTTAATCTTAAAAAATTAGGGCTTCGGATCTGCGTCACCGCCTCCTCCGAATTTGTGAAAAATCGAAGAACATAGGCTCTACCGCCTCCACCCTCTTTTGTTGATTTTTTTTTATTATTTTTCTTGCTTGAATAAACTAGGCAATGGGCTAGGGCTATAGAATGGGAATTTGGGGGAGGGGGGGTTTCTAGTTAAATTGAGTGAGTTCTTTGTTTTCACCTGGGTTTATTGAATTTTCAAAGAGATTTTCTAGGCCAGGGTTATAGAATGGCATGTTCACCCTCAATTTTTTTTTTTTAAATTAATTTTTTGGATTTCTTGAATGTAGCGAATTTCTTGATTTTCATTGTTGGTTGTTCAAAGGATGGTGTGTAGGGGTGGAAGGAGAAGACAAGCACAGATAAGGCGAAGGGACGGCGGCGGCCTCGCCGGTGGCGGTGGCAACAGATTTATGGAGGACCAAAGGCCTCTTTTATTAACCATATTTAAGATTCATCAAACATGCGTGTGGGATCATATAACTTTAATATCACTCTCCTTAACACTCATGCCGAAAAGAAACGAGCCATGAATAGCGAGACGGAGGGAGTATATGTTTGTATTTTTTTTATTAGTTAATTTTTTATATATTAAGTACAATGATTATTTAAAATTATTAACACTTTAGATTTTATGTTAGTATTACACGTGACTAAAGGATTATAAGGCGTTGCATAACATGTAAAATATGAAATCTATGTTCGCACACCAATTGTGTCAAAACATCCAACTATTATTAGGAGAAGGAAGAAAGATGCTTCTGTAAGAACTTGAGAATGCGCAGTTCGATCCGAGCCAGAATATGTACGGTGTGGGAGTTGTTGTTCGTGATGATAGAGGCGTGGTTAAACTTGCGGCTGTGAAACCTTGTAAACCAAGCTCGAATTCCTTGATTATGGAAGTCATGGCAGTGGTTGTTGGCATCACTTGGTGTATCGATCGAGCATGATATCATGCCGATAGAGATTTACACGGATTCTATGCTAGCGGCGCGGATCATGACGTGCCCAGAGGAGGAAGGTCAATTTTTACCAGATGATGATATTCTGAATATTATTTGTGTGGCTCGCTCGTCTATGCTGTTTAGTGTGAATCATATGTATAGACTATAGAGAGACTAATATTGTTGCACATAGCTCGGCGCAATTTGCGAGTTATTCTCGACATCCATTTTGTTGGATTGTCGACTTTCATCGTTGGCTGTGTGATCTGTTTGCTTTCGGAGGACGTTTCTTAATATTATTGCTCGTCTCCAGTTTCAAAAAAAAAAGTGCGGTACATTGATGGAGCCACTCTTACAAGGTGGGAAAGATATGGTCACGTCTTATTATTATTATTATTATTATTATTATTATTATTATTGCACGATTGTGAGATCAAAAACTCGTTATTTGTTACATACGCACTCATTACTAAGCTCCTCCAGGGACAATTTGATTTATTAATTGCCTTGATTGCATGGATGGTTGAAGTCCTTGAGAATACACTTTCTTTTTAGTATTATGTTTTACAGTAGATGCGATACATTTCATTAAAATTGATAATGAGAAAATACACCATTTTTTTGTATCAATTGAAATTTCAACAATACATTTACACACATATTTACAATTAATCTTGGGAGGATCCGAGGAAGGAATCCTATCCGCAATTACGAAAGTGACACGCTACCTTAATATATGCTCTACAATAAAATCAATGTTTTATTATCATTATTTTCCTTTTTTTTTCCTTTTTCCCCTTTTTTGAGGAATTCTTCCTTCTTTTTTTCTTTTTGAATCCTTCTGTTAATCGATTCTTTCTCTCTTTTTTTTTTCTTTTTCTTTTCCATTATTCTTTTATTCTCCTATAGTCAAAGGTCAAACCCACTGCATCTTATATATATATATATGTATATTTGCTTTTTGTTTTTTGAAAAGAATTAGTTTCACTGCTTATTTGTTATGCATTGAAAATGAAGAAATTAACCAAAACTACTCAGTCAAATACGAGAAGGTTTCGGTAGAGATATATGTACGACCATAGTTTGATTTTTCCTGAACCGATATATGTATAACATTAACCAAAACTACACCATTAGAATAAAATACGGATATGATAAGAGTAATTAATTACTCGAAACAGAAAATCTACTTGTATTTGTATAGATCGATTTATACAGTAGTAGCTTAGCTCAAAATACGGTCTCATTATTTGAGACGATTTCCCCTACTTGATTTAAGGTTCCGATGTTTCTTCTTCAGCAATATAATGCTTTTCTTTCCTTTCCAAAAAAATACTCAAGAAAAAAATGAGCTGCTTTGATGACAATGTCAATAAGTGTATATTTATTATGTTTTAAATTATTTTATATGTAACCTATGCCATGTGTAGTGTTGTACAATCTATATATAATATAAATCAGCGGTTCAACGGTAACAATTTACCGGCAAATTTTGAAAATCAATTTTTATTCCAACTAATTAGACCTATTTTTCAGCTAACTCAATCTGACCACAATTTATTTCATGTTTTACTTTTTTCGCCACTAAAAGAAACACCATCTTTTCTATTAACAAACAGGAATAATTGTTTACCGTCTCCATTCAAAAATAAATATTTAGCTTTTTTATATTTCGTTTTTGTTATTTTCGTTTTCTTTTCTTTTTTTCCTTCTAAAATTTTTAATTTAACAATGATAAAATATTCAGTATATATTAAATTAAAAATCATGATAAGAGCTTTAATTTAATATATATTATATTTGAAATAGAGTTAAAATAAAAATGTTATAGGAATTAAAAGTCTCAAACTTATTTCATTTTTATCATTTGATTTTATTTTATTTATATGATTTTTATATTTACTTTTATATTTTTGTTTACTTAATTTGCTTTGTTTTAATTTTTTTTTCTCAATTTTATTTTATCTTCTTTATCATGAAAATCTGACAAAAAATATCTATATTTTTTATATAATATATAAAAACACAGTTCTAATGGTAATATTTTTTCACCAATTTATATAACATTTTTTTAACAACATTTATCTTCTCTTTTTTTGTGTGTGTTGATTATTTTCTAAAAATTGTCAAACAATGATCTTTAATTTGGAAAATCATCAAAAATGAATTTGAAATTAATAATTTATGGTGAGTTACAATTTTAAAGAAAAACCTTTTTTCGCCTTCCCTCATAAAAATTAAAAGTAATGCTCCCTCCGTCTCACAAAAACATGAACAAAGAGAAATGCACGGGTTTTAAGAAATGTTAGTTGAGAGTTAAAGTAAGTGAAAAATGGGTCCCACTTTAAAAAGTGTTGTGAGAGTAATGAATTAATTAAGGAAAAGTAGTGGTAGGCCATGATGTACTAAAATGGAAATATTCATGTTTTTGTGAGACACCCCAAAATGGAAAAACGTTCATGTTTTTGTGAGACGGATGGAGTATTTTTTCTATCTCATCTCTCCTAAATTTAACATACGATTTTTTTTCTCTTTGCTTCTCTTTCTGTATTAAACTTATTTACTTTTCTATATTTTTATTACATAGCAATCTTTGTGTTTTTTTTTATTTACACATATTTTCTTAATTATATTATTTTTTTTAGTGAAATTAAGGATAAGGCAATTACATTGGTTCTTTTAAGAACTCTTTAATTTTAAGAATAAAAATTTAAAATAATAAAATTTTAAAAAGAATAATTTATATTAATTTAAATATAAATTTGTAGATGAATAATTTGTTATAGCGATTAAGTACTACAATATTAATTCTTTTAAAAATATAACTTAGGAACCATTTTCAGCCTTTAGATCATCAAGATCTGTGGGTGATTTATCACTTTGTTTGATGAATTCAAGTTCTTGCGTTCAAATTTCATAGGATGGGGAAATTTTAATTTTTGAAATTCAAATATTTACACATCAAATATAAACGTAGTCTACATAAAATTAAGAATAATTTAGGGGTCCATAGTTTATATTTTTAAGAGGGTTTTGTGGTGTAACCCCTCTCATTAGTTATATATCTGAAAAATAGAATTTAATTTATATATCTAAAAAATAAAATTTCAAATTCTATTTAATTTTTAGTTATGTTGTGTAAGAATTATTAATTTATTTATATAAACTTATTTGCCTATCTTTTCTTAATTATATTTAATATTAGTTGATATTTGTATACATTAAAAATCTCATATTGTGTTTTTCTATCGTAATTTTACTTTTTTTATAAGTTTTATTTATTACTATATGTTACTCATTAAGTTGATAATATTGTTAATATACATACTTTAAATAAAATAATATTTAAAATTAACATATACTATTATTGTTGGTTATCAATTAATTCACTTCATACATAACGATATTTTGACAATGGATATATATTTTTAAATTATAAAGTATGTCATGGTCCGTGCACCGCACGGGAGAACATATTAATATAGTTAACTAACTAAAATGACCATTTTTTTAAAGGTAACTAAAATGACCATATAAAGCAGCAAGGGGTAGACTGGCAGTAGTTGTTAATGCATCGACAAGTTGGATTTAAATTCAATTTATTACGAGCCATTCTATTTAATTATCGGTGATCCTCATCCATTCTGGTCATTTAAGTTCTTAATTAAATCATGTAGCCATCAAACCTAGAAGGTCATGTTCTTTCCTTACTTTCCCATGTTTCCATACCAACTAGTACTACTTCGCAACAACTTACGTTTCATAATGCAGTTTAGGTGGAGGACTAAATCGTTTTTTTGTTCTCTTATAGTAGTATGTAAATCCAATTTGGGTCATTACTTTTTCTAAAATTTATGATTGTAAATCCAATTAGCTACAGATCCACATCCATTTCTTCTTTTTAGGGATGAGTTTTCGGACTTCAGATCAAATTTTTGCTTAATTCAATTCGAAAATTTGAATTTTGAATCTAATTAACAAATCATTCATTACAATAAACCCATAAACATACTAATTATAGTATATATATATATATATATATATAATAGTATTATAGATATTATAAATACAATTTGATGTTTGGTTTTTTTTTTTTTGGATTTAATATATCAATTTGATCCAATCCAAAAATAAAAAGTTTACCTAAAACTTAATATGATTCTTAAATCTGAAAAAATCAAACCAAATTTAAATTTTAGTTTGATTCGGATAAAATATTCGAATTTTAAGTCTTTTGTTCACCGGGTGTGGTTCTAGAGAGAACTACATTATTTGTGAGAACGTGAGAACCATCAAATCTAATGCATCCATTGTAAAAATTAATGCATTCACTGTTAAAATTAATGCACTCAAAAAAATAAAAAAAATTACTCCATTCAGGATTCGAACCAAGGATCTGTATTCATCCAACAAGATGATACATCCACCGTAGATCTTGATGATCGAATGGCTGAAAATGGTTCTCTGTTCTTTTTTTATTTGTGGTTCTTTCTTGAACCTCTCCATTTGTTCACCTCTGGTTGTTTTAAGTCTAGTTCTAGATGAAATTCATGAGCTCTCCGTATTCATGAATTTGAATTCATATTTTTTTTATCTTCCAAAATGAACAAAAATTGATAATAAGACGGTAATAATCATGTATAAATTTGGAGCGAGTTGAAAATACATTATCATCTTTAATGTCGGTGCGTGTACACATACAAAATTATAATCACTAATTTTTTGTTGTCAAATTGTTGTGTATGTGTTTACACTACACCACTAATCAATCAAACTTTTATATATGCACCGGACACGTTTTCCATTGTTTATATTATTGAGAGTGACAGTTTACTAAAATTAACAGTAATTATGTTTTAAACTAACAAGTAACGGGTCAATGCCAAAGGTTAGGAGCATCGAATGCGTCAATTAACCTAACTTCTAATTCGCACTTTCACACCACATCTATATATATATATATATGGGAAGGCTAAAATAAGAACGCTTCTTAAAATATAAATTAGGAACCATTTTCAGCCCTTAGATCATCAAGATCTACGGTTGATTCATCACCTTGTTGGATAAATTCATGGTCCTGAGTTCGAATCCCAAAGGCAGCAAAAAATTATTTTTCGCAATTCATACCTTTATACAGTTTATTCATGCATGATATACATAAAATTCATGCATTTTTACTGGTTCGTAATTCTTAAAATAAGGGTGGTTTATTGAATAACCACTCCCGGGGTGGGCTACCGTAAGAGCACATCTTAAAATAAGAAATAAAAGCAATTTTTAATGTATGAATTTTATGTAAAACACGTATGAATTCGCTGTATAAATGTATGAATTGTGAAAAATAAATTTTTGCTACCTTTGGGATTCGAACTCAGGACCATAAATCCATCAAACATGATTATGAATCAACCGTAGATCTTGATGATCTAAGGGCTGAAAATGATTCTTGTAGTGGGCAGATTTCGTATAAGCCCATTCGAGCAAATATTCACGGCCCAAACGTTAGGCCCAATCTGAAAAGTTGAATTAGTGTCAATTAATTCAGTCCAACCCGGTACTTTAGGTCGTGAAGGCCCATCGACCCAAACCCTAGATAGGGCAGCGACTTGGGGAGAAAGAAAGGAATGAGGTCAGGGATACGATCCCCCTAATATCGGAACGACTAGGGTTTAAGGAGACGTGCCAGCAAAACCCTAGCCGTCAGGCCATCGCGGTATAAATAAAAACTTACTAGGTCATTCGACCCACACAATCATTCGCACTCCAACACGTTCTCTCGCTCTTCTCTCCCATCTCGCACTATTCCGCCTTCACGCTCTCAGCTTTAGGTTTTCCGGTGATCAGATCAACCGGGACGACCCAACGGCCCTTGCTCATTGCTCAATCGCCTTCAACTCCGTCGCCCAGATCGATCCGATTTACTATTTCGTTTACTTTCAATTGCGGTTTTTATTAATATTGTTTACTGACTTGAGCGTCGGAGGCCCTTCCATCGACACCCCCACCGGTGCTCCAAGGAGGGCTCTAACGTTGTTCGTGTTCAGGTTGCTAGTGCCCATCGTACCGGACGACCCCGACGTCCTTATCCGTAATTGTTGGATCCATCCCCAACAATTTGGCGCCCACCGTGGGGCCCTAGCAATCAAGCATTCCCGACGAACAATCACCGAGTTCTACCATGAGTACCCAAAACGACACACGCGACATGACCGATACTCCCTCGCAAACCGAGTTGTTGGCCCAAGTGGAGATAGATGCCAAGCTCAATGCCCTGATGGACCAGATGGCCCAGGAAAGGGAGAGTCGGTTGTTGTTGGAAAAACAAAACCAAGAGCTACTAGCCTGACTGAACGCTCTCACTCAGATCCAAACGCCTCCGCCAATTCAAACGCAACACCCTGATCGATTCCGGGTTTCTATTAACCCCATGATGGATATTGAGGACATCCCGCTCACACCCAACGGAACTGAGATCAACCCAGATGACCCTTCATCCTCGGTAAGAAATAATAGATCGGAGGTTATTCATCCTAACACGGGCAATCTTCATGTGAATGCAGGTGAAACCCACATTTTGGATCAAACACCCGGGACAACCAGAGCAACCGGGACAAACCTAATGGGAGCCCTCACTCAAGTCAACCTGACGACTGGGGGGGTGGACCATCCTACCCAGATAGGCCGGACCGATACCACACAGGGGCATGTTGTGCCAACGGGACCACACGAAGGTGACCCAACGGGACAACCAGATGGAGCAAGGCGAACAGGTCCACTCGGTCATAATGGCAGCATCCAAGATCAACCATTTCAGGTCGATCAGGGACGACATGGCACGTCAAACACCATCCAGAATTTAGACCCCGCCTTGGCTAGAAGATTGGCGGATATGGAGGCTATCATCCAACGAATCCAGGAGTCCCGGCCCCAATCAAGAAAAGTGCAAAGGGCTGTTATGCTGACTCGCCCTTTGTGGACGAAATAGCTTTGGTGGAAATGCCGAGGAAGTTCAACTTCCCCCACATGAAGATGTTTGATGGCGCGTCTGACCCAGACGACCATATCGCCCAATATCGACAGAGGATGTTCACCGTGGCCATCCCTCGTGACATGAGGGAGGCCTGCATGTGTAAGGGGTTCGGTTCTAGTCTAATAGGACCGGCCCTCAAGTGGTATACGAATCTCCCGAATAACTCTATTAGCTCTTTTGCCCAACTAACTGATGTTTTTGTCCAACAGTATGCAAGTAGCAGAAAATTGGAGAAGATCTCGGAAGACTTGTACGTCATTGTCCAAAGACATGGAGAACCCCTTCGAGACTACATTGGACGTTTCAACAAGGAGAAGGTGTCAATCACCAACTGTAGCGAGCAAACCGCTGTCACCGCTTTTCGCAAGGGTCTATTGCTCGGCTCGGATCTTTATAAAACTCTCACCAAGTACCCGTGCAAGACCATGGAGGACGTGTTGATTCAAGCTTGGGCACAGATTAAGTGGGAGGAAGACCAATACAACATGCAGAGGGTCTTCCCACCCAGTAGACCCGAAAGAGACCACCGGGTGGACAGGAGGTCAGGTCGTGACAGACGTGCTGAACCATATCCACCTTATCGACAAAGCAGAGGAAGGGATGAGTACGATAGGGCACCCGACACACGCCCCCGCGAGAAAGCAAAGATTCCAGAATATGCCCTATCCATCTCCCCCGCCGAAGCAGTTGAGGCACTAAGGAACCTGGGCAACAAGGTCAAATGGCCAGAGAGGATGAGGGCCCCAGCCGACCAAAGGGACAGGTCCAAGTGGTGTGAGTTCCATGCAGACCATGGGCATCGGACAGAGGATTGCATCGCCCTCAGATTGGAAGTGGCCCACCTACTAAAACAAGGCCACCTCACCGATTACCTAACCGAGAAGGGCAAGCAGACCCTACAACATGGAAAGGATAGACATGATGACCATAGAGAAGCTACACCGCCAAACCCACCATCTCATGAAAGAACCGTGAATGTGATATCTGGTGGCTCCGAAGTAAGCGGGGTCACCCACTCCGTAGCAAAGAAGCATACTCGACATGCTAAGTCTAACAAGGCGGAAACCAACATGCCCTGCCAGACCGCTCCAACCCTTCCGACCCAAACAATCAGTTTTCATACAACTGAATCAGACAAGCTTCTTCACCCTCATCATGATGCTTTAGTTATTTCAATTTTTATTGCAAACTGTTTGACCAAGCGTGTTCTAATCGATAATGGTAGTTCTGCCAATATCTTGTTTTTTGATGCTTTCAGGGAGATGGGCTTGAACGAGTCCAAAATAATAAAAAAGTCCGCGGTCCTTATAGGCTTCAGTGGTGAGACCAAGACCACGATGGGGGAGATTGACCTTCCTGTCTATGCCGAAGGGGTGAATCAATCAACCAAGTTCTTAGTGATCAACGCCCCTTCCGCATTCAACGTCATTTTGGGTCGACCATGGATCCATGATATGGAAGCAGTCCCATCTACCTACCACCAAGTCATCCGGTTCCCAACTAAATGGGGCATCAAGGAGATCAGGGGCGAGCAAAAAGATTCAAGAGCATGTTACCAAACGACCATGAAGGCAAAGCAAGCCACTCAATAGCAATTACAGCAAAATGGTTCGACCCACCCAAAGATGGATCAACCATCTCCATCATGTCAACCCGCACGAACAGATGAGCCCGAAGGCAGGACGCAGCCTAACAGCCCGCACCAAAGTCATCCAAGCAGCAGAGCTGTTATAGAAGATCAATCTGATCGACCCGATCGCCCAAAACGACCACGTAGTTTGATCGAGGAAGAAGCTATAGAGATAGATGAAGTCCAAATCCACATGGACCACCCGGACCACAAAGTTCGGATTGGAGCACAACTTGACACCGACTCCCGAGAGAAGCTTATCAATTTCTTATCTAAACACTACGATTGTTTTGCTTGGTCCCATGCGGACATGACGGGCATTGACCCAAATGTTATTGTTCACAGGCTACAGGTTGATCCGGGCTATCCACCAAGAAAGCAAAGACGAAGAAAATTTGCTCCTGAAAGAAATCAAGTCATCAACGAAGAAGTCCAAAGGCTCTTGACGAACAGATTGATCCGAGAGGTCCATTACCCCGAATGGCTCGCTAATGTGGTAGTAGTAAAGAAAAAGAATGACAAGTGGAGGGTCTGCATCGACTTTACAGACCTCAACAAGGCATGCCCGAAGGACTCATTTCCGTTGCCCACATCGACATGTTGGTGGACGCAACCGCCGGCCATGAGCTCTTGAGCTTCATGGATGCTTACTCAGGGTATCACCAGATACGAATGCACCCTGATGACGAGGAAAAGACAGCCTTCTTGACCAACATGGGCCTTTATTGCTACATCTTCATGCCATTCGGGTTAAAAAATGCAGGGGCAACATATCAACGCTTGGTCAACAAAATGTTTGCGCACCAGATAGGAAAGACGATGGAGGTCTACATCGACGACATGCTCGTCAAATCAATTCAAGCAAAGGACCACATCGACCATCTCAACCAAACCTTCAAAATTCTCAGGGAGTATAATATGAAACTTAACCCTGCTAAATGTTCTTTTGGTGTCAATGCAGGAAAATTTTTAGGTTATATGGTCACCCAAAGAGGCATAGAGGCCAACCCGGCCCAAATCGACTCCATCATGAAGATTCAATCCCCAACATGCGTCAAGGACGTACAAAAATTAACCGGGAGGATAGCCGCGTTGGGCCGTTTCATCTCAAAATCTTCAGAGCGGTGTCACCCATTCTTCAACACTCTTAGGAAATCAAAAACCTTTGAGTGGACAGAGGAGTGTGAGGAGGCATTACAACAACTCAAGCAATACCTGACCAACCCGCCCCTTCTGGCCAAACCAAAAGACCATGAAGTCCTATTGGTTTATTTGGCCGTGTCCGAGACTGCTGTCAGTGCCGTGTTGGTCAGGGAGGACGAAGGGAGACAAGCACCAATATACTATGTGAGCAAGTCCCTCCTGGATGCAGAGACCCGATACAGCCAACTAGAGAAGCTAGCTCTCGCATTGGTCCACGCAGCAAGAAAACTTCGACCATACTTCCAATGTCACCCGATCTCAGTGGTGACCACATACCCCCTCAAAGCCATACTCCACAAGCCGGAGCTATCGGGTCGATTGACCAAATGGGCAGTAGAACTAAGCGAATACGACATTACCTTCAAGCCCCGAATGGCCCTCAAGTCTCAGGTACTAGCAGATTTCATTGTTGATTTCACCCCTAACCTTACCATGCAGGCCGACAAGGAACTATGTTGCATGACCGAAGAACCTGATCAAACGGGGATTTGGAAACTTTATGTTGACGGGTCCAGCAACATGAGGGGAAGCGGACTTGGCTTGGTCCTTATTTCACCTCAGGGCGACATGGTCGAACAATCAATTCGGTGTCAATTCAAGGCGACCAACAACGAGGCGGAGTATGAGGCAATGCTGGCTGGACTTGAATTGGCCAAGGAGATAGGGGTCAAACGAATCAATGTCTTCAGCGACTCCCAGCTTGTGGTCAATCAAATGCAAGGATCCTACCAAGCCAAGGATGCCAAAATGATAGCCTATCTGGGTAAAACTAAAGAGTTACAATTGAGCTTTGAGGAGTTCACCCTGAGCCAAGTTCCACGAGGGGACAATAGCCATGCCGACGCATTAGCCAACTTGGGGTCATCCATCCAGACCACGCAACCAAAGGTCATTCAGATAACCTGCCTCCAATGGCCAGCGACTCAAAAGGATAAGGAGGAACAAGTCCATGAAGTGTCAACCGAACCAACCTGGATGACCCCCATAACGGATTACTTAGCAAAAGACACACTCCCAGATGACAGAAATGAAGCCCGCCGACTCAAAGCCCAAGCAGCCCGATTCTCCATTATTCGAGGTAAATTGTATAAGCGCTCTTACAATGGTCCATACTTGAGATGTATTAACCCTGTAGAGGCAAGATATGTCCTTTCCGAGCTACATGAGGGGGAATGCGGCAACCATTCGGGTGGAAGAAGCCTCGCCCATCGAGCCCTGACTAGTGGGTATTATTGGCCCACCATGAAAGCCGATTCAGCAGACTATGTCAAGAGATGCGATAAGTGCCAACGATTTGCCCAAGTCTCCCACTTACCCCCAGAGCCATTAAAAGCTATCACTTCTCCATGGCCCTTCATGAAATGGGGGATGGACATCGTAGGCAAACTACCTGTTGCCCCTGGGCAAAAAATCTACATGTTAGCCGTGACGGACTACTTCACCAAGTGGATCGAGGCAGATTCTTTTCACCAGGTTAGGGATAAAGAGGTAAAAGGTTTTATCTGGAAGAATGTTATATGCAGGTATGGGGTGCCCAAGGAGATCGTCACGGACAACGGGTCCCAATTTATAAGCGCAGACTTTCAAGATTTTTGCAGGTTTTGGAACATCAAGCTAAGCTTCTCAACGCCAAGATACCCCCAAGCCAACGGGCAAGCTGAATCATCCAACAAGACCATCATGAACACACTCAAGAAACGATTGGAGAAGGCGAAGGGGAAATGGGCAGATGAACTACCCGGCGTCCTATGGTCTTATCGGACAACCACAAGAACCTCGACGGGAGAAACCCCCTTCTCCCTCGCTTATGGAATGGAAGCAGTCATCCCCACAGAGAGCGAAGTGCATACCGCTAGGTATGAGTTTACCACAGACCACGACAACCATGAAGCCATGTGCCACGAGCTCGACCTGCTCGACGAAAAGAGGAATAAGGCAAACATAAGAATAGCCTCATATCAACAAAGTATTGCTCGACACTACAACAAGAACACTCGCACACGAACCTTCAAACCGGGCGATTGGGTACTTCGCAAGGTATTCCAGAATACCAAGGAGGCAGGGGCTGGCAAGTTAGCCCCGAATTGGGAAGGACCCTACTTGGTCACCAAGGTGATCGGACATGGAGCCTATAGGCTACAAGCATCAGACGGGCGTGAAATCAACAACAGTTGGAACGCCCTACATCTTAAGCAGTACCACGCTTGACCCTAAACTCTACAAATTTCACTTTATTTCAATAAGGTCTTCCGAGACCCATATCATCTACTACAATTACTGACCTTTCTATGCAGGTCAGAACTACATTCGGGCTTGATCCCTCTTAAGGGTATGTAGGCAGCTCTAAGGAGCGCAGCCCCCCCACCCCTTCAACCAACCATTTCTCACTTAACCAAGGAAAGAGTTTAAGCACATATCACATGGGTTTCAACCCTTAGGAAATCTTAGATTGCATACCTAGTTAACCTTACGCCAAACCATTGAAAATATGATCTTTCAAATTATAAACTTCAGACATATGTCGGATAAAGCATCAAAGAGCGAACCCCCTGATCGGGCCGGATATACCGGAAAATGACATGTCCTACAAATACCAAGTCCAAGTCCAGCCAAAAGAGACTAGACTCAAACTAGGGGAGAAAAGTAGATAATATCAAGTTCGAAGAGCCTAATTACTATTACATAACCAAATAGAAATTGTTTGAGGAAGTTTCAACTACAAATAAGTCTAGTCATCGCCCCCGTCGCCCTCGCCGTCAGTAGTGGCATCAACCACTCCCACTCTTTCAGCTCTGTCACGTAGCACATCCTCCATCTCACGTATGCCCTTCTCTACGTTCCAGGAACCCGCTTTCCCTTCCTTGAACTCCTTCATCATCTCACCACGGGTAAGAACGACCGTCTGAAGATGGCTAAACTGAAGCTCCTCCTCTCGGACCTTCAAAGTCGCCTCCAATTGCCCTATCTTAGACTGAAGGGTAGAAATCAGGTGACTCTTCAAGGATAGCTCATCCCTCAGCTCCTTCTCTGCCGTTTCATAACGACCCTTCTCTTCCTCGAGTTCCTTCCGAAGGGCGTCTTGCTCTCTCAGAGCTACCTTGAGCTGGTCAACCGCCTCTACCAGCTGCTCCTTCATGAACAGAGTATACTGATAGCCCTACATCAAACAAGCAACAAAAGAGTTCGATTATACCAAATATGAATCGTGCAAAGATAGTTATAAATATGAATATGAAAATCAACCCTAACCATACCTGAAACGCAAGACGGGCGGCAGTGCTGGCAGAATCAACCACGCCAACCTTCAACATCCTAGTGCGGTCGTCCTCTAGCAACAGACGCTCAAAATGATCCGCACACGAATCATAGTCGGTCTGAGCTGAAGTCCCACTAGGAAGTGTGAGATGGATAGAGCCATCGGAGTAGTCCGGGACCTCAAAAGGCGTTGCTTTCTTCTTCCTCTTTGACCGCCCCGACGGTTCGACTACTTGGACGTCGGATTCACTAACGGGCTCACTACCCGAACCACCCTTCTTGCCCCTGCCGGATGCTTTCTTCTTCTCCCGCATCTTCAAGTAAGTTTCATAGCTATCCTTTTCTGGAAGAAGATTCATCTTAGGGTGCGACATCACGTAGTCTGCATAAGCCCGTTCATCCAAAGTCAAGTCGTGTAGAGCCGGGTGAAAACTGCTAAAATCTCCGAGGCCCAAATAGACAAGATAAGCTCGGAGTGAGCACTAGTTGAAGGAAAAATAATACCTTCTGGACCAGGAGGGACGGAACTCCACAAAGTAGTCTGTCTTAAACTCTCTTCTCCCAAGATAACTTTCCAATGCCTCTCGTTGCTAGGAAATGAGGTGAAACGTGCTCTTCTTCTCTCCGAATTTCTATTACTCACCGGCCAAGGAACGTCGAGACGTCCTACAAAACAAACCAACAAAGAAAAAATGTCAAGTTAGAAGAAATTTAAACCATAATGACCCGATCAACCCAAAAATACTCACGGGCATTACACCAAGCTGATGGAATATCATAGCCCGTCAGGTCGCCAAGGGCATCATAGTTCATAAAAAAATATTTTTGTTTCCAGGCCAAACCAGAATCCGTAACACCAAGCTTTTTTCCCCGTGATAACTGGTATCGCCCTCTCTCCATGTTATTTTCTTGAACCGTGTAAGTAGACAACACATCTTCAAGATCGACCTCGAAGCCCTTCAGTTCTCCAAAAGCTTGCATACCCATCAACACTCGCCAGACATTAGGCATGAGTTGACCCGGCGAGACATGATAATAATGCAAGAACTCTAGGACCAAGCGGGGAAGAGGAAGTCGTAGACCCTCTTTGAAGGTCTTCTCATACATACACACCCAACCCGCGACACTATGATCCGCCCTAAGGGCCGTACTAGGTGCATGAAGGCTAACCCATTTAGGTATGTTGTATAATATTCGAAGGTTATACATTTGGTTTATGTTGGTAAATTTTGAGGTATGGTTCTTACCCAACAAAAATGTCTCATTAACCTTAACCCCGTAAAGTCCGTCAGCACTATTAACCCCTAAGCCCATCTCTTTAGATGAATCACCCGATTCACCTCGCCAAGCCCCGATCTCCACTCCAGTAGGAATGTCTAACACGTTACCATCATCCTCATCAACCGAATATCGAGTCCTACTCGACGACCCGATTGATCCTTCTCGTGCACGTGACATAATAATCAAAGCCCCTAAAGTAGCATGGATGAAGGCCATGTGAGCACAAGGACCGCCACAACCCAATCAAGTAGTGTTAAGGATAATAAGAATGCATTTGTACAAGGGTGATTCACTCAAATAAACAGGTACGACTCCATTGCCCAACATTATCTTTAATTTTATAAGAGCATGCTTGACCTTTACACTACCACGAATATTGTGATATTAATAACCATGTCGCCCAAATAAGGCCTAGCTTCTACTTTTCATATTTGAAAGTCATCAACCAAATTACCCACATCGGGGCTTATCAGTCGTTATCATATATTTAAAGTGTCGGCTATGTTATCTCTTCGCCCTTCTTTTAGGTTGTATATGTTAAGCGTGTAGATCATATTGCCCCTATTGACCCCATGGGGCTAAGTCCTAATTTATTATGCTTAAGGGGTATTACCCCCATTGCCCTGTTGGGCCCGATTCCTAAGTTTTTATGTGAAAATTGTTATCCCTATTGATCCAAGGGGGCCAAGTTTTAATTTATTTACACATAAGGGTATCACCCCCATCGCCCTGTTGGGCCCAATCCCTAAGTTTTTATTTATGAAAACTATTGCCTCGATTGACCCTAAAGGGCTAAGTCCATGATTATTATAAGCAAGAGCTATTGCCCCTATCACCCCCATGGGGCCAAATTCTAATCATTTATGCAAAAGGGTTATTACCCCAATTGCCCCGTTGAGCTTAAATCATAAATTCTCAGTCACAAAGGCCATTGCCCCCAACACCCTAATAGGGTCGGGTCATAAAAATTCATAAGCAAGAGTTATTGCCCCTATCGCCCCGACGGGCCCAAGTCTACAATTATCATGCATAAGGTTATCACCCTATCGCCCCTAATGGGCTCACTAGTTCTCATATTTAGAAAAATTTAACATGCTCCAACAAACAGTAAATATTCAAATATTTACAACAAGTTTGGATCAAAACTAAATACGACAAACAAAGAATCGACTAGAGCTCAAAGCACAATACGACAAAAATTTCCACTACCATGCTTGATATTTTAAAAGAACTAGAGCTCAAAGCACATTTCTTATTTTATATCTTAAGAAATGATCTTATTTTAGCCCTTCCCAACCACTCCATATATATATATATATATATATATATATATATATATATAGAGTAAAATTTTGAAGTAGCCAAAATGAAGCATAAAACACAATTTATGGCCACACATTGAAAAAACACAAATTTTGGCCATTTTTATAGCTTTGGGACGCTTTTGCCCTTAATTGGGCGGACTGGGTAGGGTCAGACACGCGGGTCGCGTGCCGGGTCGGGTTAGGCACTTATGGCACTATTAGTGCCATAAGTGCCAAGATGGCACTTATGGCACTAATAGTGCCATAAGTGCCATCGAAAATCCAAAATAAAACCAAGTAAAATAGTCATTTTGGCACTTATGGCACTATTAGTGCCATAAGTGCCAACGAAATTCAAAATAAAACTAAGTAAAATGGTCATCAGCACAAATACAGAAACAACAACATCATTTAAACCCTAAATGGAACATCTAAACCCTAAATGGATAATCTAAACCCTAAATGGAACATCTAAACCCCAAATGAATAATCTAAACCCTAAATGGAATATCTAAACCCTAGGGGGAAGTGTGCACTTATGGCACTTATGGCACTAATAGTGCCATAAGTGCCTAACCCGACCCGGCACGCGACCCGCGTGTCTGATCCTACCCAGTCCGCCTCATTAAGGGCAAAAGCGTCCAAATCAATAAAAATGGCCAAAATTTGTGTTTTTTCAAATGGTGGACAAAATTTGATTTTCATTCTTCATTATGGCCATTTGGGTGGATTGTTATATATATATATATATATATATATATATATATATATATATAGGAATGGGATCATGTAGATCCCAATGCTTATAATAGATCCCTATCCAATTCTTGACCACACATTTATGACATGTGGCGCATCAAGATGGTGACACGTGGCAAGGAGCTTCCAAACATTCCAAGGCAAAATCTGGAGGGGTAAAATTGGAATGTAATTTTCGGATTTAATAATTAAAAAAAATATTTGTTTTTAGATTTTCTCAAAATAGATATATTTTAGATGCATATAGTTTCACACAAAGATGCATAAAGTTTTCACATGAAATGCATAACTTTGAACAGAAAAATGCATTTAATTTTTACAGTTTTGGTATTTTCAGCACCCCACCCCACACCACCCCCCAACCCTTCCCATTACCACCCCCAAAATAGTCATGTTTCACATGCATATAAAATCAAACAAAAGTGCATAAAGATTTTACATAAAAATGCATTTCATTTTAATAAATCTGGTATTTTCGCCACCCCACCCCCACCCTACCCCCCACCCAAATTTTTTTTAAAACTGATTTTCTGACCACTGACCCCCTACCCCCCCCCCCCCAAATTTTTTTCTTCAAAACTGATTTTCTGATTGTTGAGTCGCTGACCCACCCACCCACCCCCCCTCCGCACCCCCCGCCCAATTTTTTTTTAAAAAAAAAACTGATTTTCTGACCGCTAACCCCCCACCCACCCTCCAGCCCAAAAAAAATTATATTTTTTCAAAAAATGTAATGCATTTTTGTGTGAAACTATATGCATTTTTGTGTGAAACTATATGCATTTCTGTGCGAAAGTATATGCATGTAAAACATGTAATTTTTTTATGCATGTAAAAATCAGTTTTTAAAAAAAAAAAATTTGGGGTGGGGTGGGGGGTTCAGTGGTCAGAAAATCAGTTTTTGAGAAAATAATAATAAAAAAAATTGGTGGGTGGGTGGGGGGTGGGGGGTAGGGGTGGGTCAGTGGTCAGTGGTCAGAAAATCAGTTTTTAAAAAAATAAAAATAAAAATTTGGAAGGGGGTGGGGGGTAGGGGGGGGGTGGGGTGGGGTTCAGGGGTGTGGGGGGTGGGGTGAAATCTTATGCATTTTTATATGAAACTTTATGCATTTTTATATGAAAGTTCATGCATTCTCGTATGAAACTTTATGCATCTAAAATATACCTATTTTGAGAAAATCTATTTTTTTTTTTAATTTCGAAAATTACATTCCAATTTTACCTCTCTCCAGATTTTTCCTTGAAATGCCTTGCCACGTGTCACCATCTTGATGCGCCACAGTCATAAATGTGTGGTCTAGATTTGGATCTACGGATCTATTATAAGCATAGGGATCCACATGAACCGAACCCTATATATATATATATATATATATATATATATATGGTATTTCTATTTTTAAGAAGAATTGAAAATAACAAATAAATTAATATAATTTACAAATTTATATAGTAAAAAATTTGCCTTCTCCAAAATTCTAATTTAGACGAGAATGTCTATTCATGTTACATTTATTTATTAATAAAAATTATTAATTTATTCACACTCATTCTCAATGTTTTTAATTCATTTAGCATTATTGACTTATTCGCACTCATTATCAATACATTTAACAAATCAATACAACACACGAACAATATTTTCACCTAAATTCGAATCCTGAGGGGAACAACATTTCACCATATTAATTGAAGGGGTTATTGCCAGAAAATACATATACTTTGTCAATTTTCTGGTTTATATCATGACCTTATAATTTGGCCAGAAAATACATCAATTTTCAATTTAATAGCAATTATAACATGACTTTATAGTTTGGCCAAAAAATACACCAAGTTTCAATTTATTCTCAACTATAACATGACCTTGTAATTAATTTAGTATAATAATATCAAGTTTAATACATTAAATATTTTTAATTTTCTTTTCATCTCACAATATACTATATATAAATACATATATATTTGATAAATATACATCTATATGTAAATAATATATAATATTATTTACTTTTTAACATAGTTTCTATTATATATGTACGTAATTTTTTTAATTGGTCCTAATATTTTATAATTTCACAATTTAAATAAATAAATACTTATTATATATGTATAATATATTAATAGAATATTAAAATCAAATTTATATATATATGTATATATATATGTATGTATTTTTAAGCCATCAATATAATATCTTATTATGAAATTATGAAATATATTATGAAATATATATATATATATATATTATGAAATAATTATTATGAAATAATTAATCATCTAACTTAATTTTTATAAAAATTAATCAATCAATTAAAAATATTTTATACATAAAAATTTAATATAAATACAATAAATATTAATACATCTATGATGAAAAATAATCTAAATAAGGTCATGTTATAATTGAGAATAAATTGAAATTTGGTGTATTTTCTGGCCACACTATAAAGTCATGTTATAATTGCAATTAAATTGAAAATTGATGTATTTTCTGGCCAAATTATAAAGTCATGATATAAACCAGAAAATTGACAAAGTATATGTATTTTCTGGCAATAACCCCTTAATTTAATTTTTGATTATTCACAATATATGAATTGTTTGTAAATTTTATTGTATTATTCATAAATTTTGTTAATTATATTAATTTATTCATAAATTTAATAATTGTTAAATCTAAATCATAAATATAATGATGCTATAATCTATAAATCATCTCAATTCTTATAGTAATAAAGTGGATTCTTACCCTACGGATTGATTGCCTTTTGTTTTTTTGTCTTGTTTTATGTTAAATGCAATATCTTTCACTTTTGTTTGTTGAAGATGGGATTGGTAGTTAAAAGGTGTGTACAAGTCGCGTGAGCTGTCTCAAATATATTACTCCTTCTGTTCCATTTTAATAGATTTATTTTTTTAGGACGTTCATTAGAATAGGCTCGTTTTTTATTTTAAGTAAAAAATTATATTTAATTTTCTCCTAAAAAATAAATTTTTTAATCTTTGTGTCTAAAAGAAGTGAGTCTGTTAGAGTGAGATGTATGAAGTATTATATTCATTTATTATTGAGATATAACGTTAATTGTTTTGTGTTATGAATAATAAAATAAATTCACGAGGAGTGGGTAGTATGAATATTGTTCCATGAATTTTTTTTGTCAATCCGACGTAGTCAAATTGGAGCTGAACTTTTTGATTTTATACATTACATAAGAAGCATGTTAAAAATCTGTGTTTACACTTGTAAAAATAAACTTCGGATGCATGCTTTATTTTTCATTTGTTTTTTCTTTTCTTAAGAGTCTCAACTGTTGGAAATATGGTTTTAAGCCATATCTGAAAATTATTATTTAATTAAATATTTATTATTTAATTAAAATAATTATTGGATGTTAATCTACATCTCGAGTAGATCAACGTGATATACTTGAAGTCTCAAAACCGATTTCCGATGAGTGAGATATTGTATGTCAAAGGTTGGATGTTGAAGAGGGAAAATAACATTTGTTATGCTATCCCACATTGGAAAAACATAGAGATGTTTTTCATGTATAAGAATAGCAAAGCACATGGAGTTGATAAATTGACTTATGGGCTTGCTAGTGGGCTTGATCTAAGTACTAGCCTCGCGCGCACACACACACGCGCGCCGCCGCCGATCGATCGGACGGACGACGACGTCGTCGCCGCCGCCGCCGCCGGGGCCAAGGACTTGGATCTTGGCAATTGGTGCTTTGGGGTGGTGTTTGGGGCCCAAACTATTTTTTGGACCAACTCCATTGGGTTTTTATTTTAGCCCAACATGATTTATTATTTTGGCCCAACTGATTGTTTTACCCAAGCCCAGCCCACAGCAACAGTTGACAGCAGCAGCAGAAGAGGCAGTAGCAGAAACACGCCAGCTACGACTTCTGCATGGCAACTTCAATTTTGCAGCTAAGTTTCTTCAATGACTGCGCCCACCGGCCATCATCTTCAACATTTACGGCTTCCAGCCGTCGGAGTAGAATTCAAGGTCTTGAATTCATACTTACCACATGCCTATAAATAGGCCTCTGGAGAGCTTGCAGTAACAGACGAAGAAATACTGCATTCTGCCATTTCTACACACACACTCTCTGCACAACACTTGTGCTCAGTTCTTGATCCTATTCAGTTCGCCGGAGCTCGCCGGATTGTGGTGCTACATCCGACGAGACAAAGTCGTTTTACCTTTGGGGAAGATACGCCTAAACCGAAGAGCACTACCGGGGCGATAATCTTCTTGCGGGAAGAGATTCATCTCGACTCGACTTAGTTTATACGTATAATTTATTTATACAGTATACTTCAGTTGTATACATTTATTTGAGTTGTAATTTCTCAAATTATTTTCTTTGTAATATTTTCAATTATTTTGAGTTGTAATATCTTAAAATATTTATTTGTAATATCTCGATCGTGTACCCGGTTCTAACAATCGCAAGAAGATTATATCTCTGCCGTTGATACACGTTCGAGAAATGGCTCACACCGACGTCAATATGGACGGCTCCACCACCTCTGCAACCATCGGTTCAACCACGTCGTCAATATTTTCCTCGTTTGCATCAACGGGGGCTTCATCGTCAACATCTAGAACTATTGGTCTTGCCGAGAAACCATCAACGTTCTCAGGCAAGAACTTCAAATATTGGCAAGAGAAGATGCTATTCTACCTCACAACCGTGGGGTTTGCCGGATTCTTAATGGAGGATAAACCTCCAACCCCGAGTGAAGGGGAAGGGGAGACAAGCCAAGAAATTCGTGCCGGATATTTGAACTGGTGTCGCGGCGACTACTTGTGCCGTAACACCGTTCTCATGTCTCTGGACGAACGGCTCTACCGTGTTTTCAAGGTTCATGAAACCGCGAAACAATTGTGGGAGGCCCTTGATCTAAAGTATCAAGTGGACAAGGCGAATACTACCAAGTATGTCGTTGCCAAATGGTTGGAATATAAAATGGTTGACTCCCGACCATTGATGGACCAAGTGGAAGAGTTCCAAAATCTTTCACATGAGGTTCAAGCCGAAGGGATGCCCTTGGCGGATGCATTGCTCGTTGCAATCATCATAGAGAAATTACCTCCTAGTTGGAGGAAATTTCAAAACCTTTTGAAGCATGAGCGCTCGGAGATGTCCGTGCCGATATTGTTATCCAAGCTTCAAATGGAGGATCACGTGAGAAGTCGTGATCAAAAGGGAAAAGCTCCGATGGAGGCAAAGGCCAATCTCGCCGAGAAAGGCGGTCCCTCCAACAAACGTGGTCGTCCTAACCCTAATAATAAGGGTAAAGGGAAGCAAAGCGGTAGTCAACCATCAAAGTTTGATGGTGTATGTTATAATTGTGACAAAAAAGGTCACATGGCTAAGGATTGCCGCAAGCCAAAGCGGAAGAAAGCAAATGGCAACGTGAACAACGTCGAGAAGGACTTCGACGATTGGAACCACGATGACTTTGCTGCCATGATCTCCGAGGTGAATCATGTGGACAACCCGAACGCTTGGTTCGTGGATACCGGCGCTACCGTCCATATATGCATAAATCGTGAGTTGTTCCACAACTACAAGGAAGTGGAAAACAAAACGATAATGGAGGCTAGCGAGCGGACATCCCAAGTCCTTGGCATGGGAGATGTGATTCTTCAACTCACGTCGGGCGTGGAGATCACATTAAAAGACGTATTACACGTTCCAACTGTCCGAAAGAATTTAATTTCGGGCTTTAGGCTTACGAATAAGGATTTTGAATTGTTTTTCAAATCTGACTATGTTGTAATACGCAAGTGGGGAAAGTTCCTAGGGAAAGGCTATGCCTCCGAAGGACTTTTCAAACTTGGTGTAAGAGCTTGTAAGCCTGCCAAGGCTAAAATCAATAAAGATGCATCAACTTCTTCTGCTTACTTGATTGAGTGTTCTGATTTATGGCATTGTAGACTTGGACATGTTAATCTAAATGCTATAAAGAGATTAGTAAAAATGAATTTACTAAAAGTTGATGAATACAACTCACAAGAAAAATGTGAAGTTTGTGTTGAAGCCAAAATGGCTAAGTTACCGTTTAAATCGGTAAAAAGGAGCACTCAACCTTTGGAACTTATTCACACCGATGTTTGTGATTTAAAGTTCGTGTAAACTAGAGGTGGCAAGAAGTACTTTATCACCTTTATAGACGATTGCACAAAGTATTGTTACCTTTACTTATTGAAAAGTAAAGATGAGGCTATTGAAGCTTTATAAACTTCAAAAATGAAGCCGAGAATCAACTTGGATGTCGAATTAAGATGGTTCGAAGTGATAGAGGTGGAGAATATGTAGCTCCGTTTGCTGAATTATGCAACGAAAGTGGTATAATCCATCAAACGACGGCTCCTTATTCACCACAATCTAACGGCGTTGCTGAACGCAAGAATCGAACTCTTAAGGAGATGATGAATGCCTTGTTGATTAGTTCGGGATTACCCCAGAACATGTGGGGGGAAGCTGTCTTAACGGCCAACTATATCTTGAACAAGATTCCACTCAAAGGGAAAGATGTAACTCCCTATGAGCTATGGAAAGGAAGGAAACCTTCGTATAAATACCTCAAAGTGTGGGGGTGTTTAGCCAAGGTAGAAGTGCCTTTACCAAAGCAAGTTACAATAGGACCTAAAACGGTGGATTGTATCTTCATTGGTCATGCACTTAATAGCAGTGCCTATCGTTTTATAGTGCACAGATCGGAGATACCTGATATACATGTTGGGACAACGATAGAATCAAGGAATGCTATATTCTTTGAAAATATCTATCCTAACAAGGATAAAGGTACATCGAACTCTAATGATGGAGTTGATGGTGATGCTACAGGTTCTAAACCTATGGAAGTAGCTAGTAATTCTACTCAAGTAGATGATGCCACGGGTTCTAATCATGTACCACCTAATAGGAAAAGACCAAGGTCTAAACCTATGGATGTAGAACCGAGACGTGGGGAACGAGTTAGAAAAGCTAATGTCTATGGACCGGATTATGTTGTCTTGATGCTAGATGGCGAACCGGTGACGATTAAAGAAGCTATGTCTGGCTCAGATGCAGCTCTCTGGAAAGAAGCCATCGATATTGAGATTGATTCCATTATGCAGAATCATACTTGGGTGTTAGTGGATCTACCACCTGGAAGTAAAGCTTTAGGATGCAAATGGATCCTAAAGAAGAAGTACAAATCTGATGGTACTATAGATAAGTACAAAGCCCGACTTGTCGTTCAAGGTTTCAGGCAGAAAGAAGGGTACGATTTCTTCGATACCTATTTACCTGTGACCAGACTAACATCTATTCGGATGCTTCTCGCTATTGCTGCCTTGCACAATCTCGAGATTCACCAAATGGATGTGAAAACTGCGTTCTTGTATGGCGAGTTGGAAGATGAAATATATATGAAGCAACCTGAAGGGTTTGTAGTACCTGGGCAAGAGCACAAAGTATGCAAACTTCAAAGGTCTTTATATGCGTTGAAGCAAGCACCGCTTCAATGGCATTTAAAATTTGACAGTGTAATGTTGTCAAATGGATTCAGAATCAATGAGTGCGATAAATGTGTCTACATTAAGAATTCTAATAACGGATATGTTATTGTTTGTCTTTATGTAGATGACATGCTCATCATGGGAAGTAATTCCCGAGTGATTCAAGAAACCAAAGGCATGCTAAGTAAAAATTTTAGCATGAAAGATATGGGCTTAGCTGATGTTATCCTTGGAATTAAAATTCTAAGAAGACCTGATGGTATTACTATAACACAATCTCACTACGTTGAGAAAGTGTTAAAGAAATTCAACGCTTTTGACAAGCCAATAGCTAAAACACCATGGGAACCTAGTGTGCATTTGAGTGTACACAAGGGAGAACCTGTTGACGCGATAGAATATGCGAAGATTATTGGGAGCTTGTTGTATCTAACAAATTGCACTCGTCCCGATATAGCATGCTCGGTCAACAAGTTGGGCAGCTTTACAGCTAACCCTAGTAATGAACATTGGAAAGCTCTTGAAAGGGTTTTGAGATATTTGAAATATACTCAAAACTATGCGATTCATTATACTAGGGAACCCTCTGTACTTGAAGGGTACTGTGATGCAAATTGGATATCTGATGCCAAAGACTCGTTTTCAACGAGCGGTTATGTATTCACTGTGGGGGGTGGTGCTGTGTCTTGGAAATCCAAGAAGCAAACATGTATTGCTAGATCGACCATGGAATCAGAATTCATAGCTTTGGATAAAGCTGGTGAAGAAGCCGAGTGGCTTAAAAATTTCCTCGAGGATATTCCATGTTGGTCGAAACCTGTGTCGTCCGTAATAATTCATTGTGATAGTCAAGCTGCTATCGGACGAGCACAAAACCATTTGTATAACGGTAAGTCAAGACATATTCGTCGACGTCATAATACCGTGAGACATCTGATCACTAGTGGAGTTATCACAATTGATTATATAAGATCAATTGATAACATAGCGGATCCTTTGACAAAAAGTATCCATCGAGATCAAATGTATAAACTGTTAGGGGGAATGGGTTTGAAGTCCACAAATTAAGGATAATCATAGTGGCAACCCAACCATGATGACTGGAGGATCCCAAGAACTTGGTTCAATGGGACAACTAAGCTATGAAAATCCGTGTGTTGAACACTCGAATTGCCTATTCCTTGTAGAACAGTGAGTGTTCGGAAACCTGCACGTGGTGAGGTTAAGTCTTTGACTTTTAATGACTCTAGAACTCCTCGAAGAGGACAAGTATAGCAGGATACTTGAGTTAAGAGTCACCTATGTAAGTGTGAAGTGGGGCCGCTTCGATTGAAACACTTATGAATCCAAAGGGGTGTTCCAAGGCCTGTAATGGACACAAACGTGAGAACGAATAAGGATTGAAGCAATATTGTGTCAATATTGTTGACTCAGTATACACCAAGGAGGACTAGTTCAAGGAACACAATCCACTAGGCCGCCGGTATACTCGATAATATTGACTATGGCAGGTTCAAAGCCACAAGCTACCTTTCCAAATGCAATGTTGTATCTTAAGAGGACTGAGCTAAGTGTTTGCATACTTTCGCATACTGATTTCTCACTCATGTGGGGGATTGTTGGAAATATGGTTTTAAGCCATATCTGAAAATTATTATTTAATTAAATATTTATTATTTAATTAAAATAATTATTGGATGTTAATCTACATCTCGAGTAGATCAACGTGATATACTTGAAGTCTCAAAACCGATTTCCGATGAGTGAGATATTGTATGTCAAAGGTTGGATGTTGAAGAGGGAAAATAACATTTGTTATGCTATCCCACATTGGAAAAACATAGAGATGTTTTTCATGTATAAGAATAGCAAAGCACATGGAGTTGATAAATTGACTTATGGGCTTGCTAGTGGGCTTGATCTAAGTACTAGCCTCGCGCGCACACACACACGCGCGCCGCCGCCGATCGATCGGACGGACGGACGACGACGTCGTCGTCGCCGCCGCCGCCGGACGGGCGGGCCGGGGCCAAGGACTTGGATCTTGGCAATTGGTGCTTTGGGGTGGTGTTTGGGGCCCAAACTATTTTTTGGACCAACTCCATTGGGTTTTTATTTTAGCCCAACATGATTTATTATTTTGGCCCAACTGATTGTTTTACCCAAGCCCAGCCCACAGCAACAGTTGACAGCAGCAGCAGAAGAGGCAGTAGCAGAAACACGCCAGCTACGACTTCTGCATGGCAACTTCAATTTTGCAGCTAAGTTTCTTCAATGACTGCGCCCACCGGCCATCATCTTCAACATTTACGGCTTCCAGCCGTCGGAGTAGAATTCAAGGTCTTGAATTCATACTTACCACATGCCTATAAATAGGCCTCTGGAGAGCTTGCAGTAACAGACGAAGAAATACTGCATTCTGCCATTTCTACACACACACTCTCTGCACAACACTTGTGCTCAGTTCTTGATCCTATTCAGTTCGCCGGAGCTCGCCGGATTGTGGTGCTACATCCGACGAGACGAAGTCGTTTTACCTTTGGGGAAGATACGCCTAAACCGAAGAGCACTACCGGGGCGATAATCTTCTTGCGGGAAGAGATTCATCTCGACTCGACTTAGTTTATACGTATAATTTATTTATACAGTATACTTCAGTTGTATACATTTATTTGAGTTGTAATTTCTCAAATTATTTTCTTTGTAATATTTTCAATTATTTTGAGTTGTAATATCTCAAAATATTTATTTGTAATATCTCGATCGTGTACCCGGTTCTAACATCAACAACCAAATAGAAAGTTTAGCTTATACATTATGAAACGAAAGAATTAAATTAAAATTTGAAGAATCCATCTTAAATATCGTGTTACCGCTTGTGTTCGTCCAAAAAGTTGAAAAATTATTCAATCATCAAAATACGTACAACGGTACTACAAGATTAGATTATATTATTTCTATATATTCAGATAACATTCTACATTACCCTAAATAAAATAGACAAACTTCGTGTATATTCGAATATACAGTGCAACCATCTTAATTAAGAATCACCGTGTGCGCAATATTTAATTCTTAATTTATTAAAAAAATAAGATTCATCAACGTATAATTATAATTAATTAGTTATAATTATTAAGATTTAATTAAGCGGATATATACCGGATGTTGGAACTTGGAAGTGTGCAAACACCCAATTTGTTGATGGGCCCATAAAATGGATCGTGGCCCATTTTAATAAAATTAAACCCGATAGACTTCCAATGTTCAACAACACTAAAAAGGTCCCTAGAAAAAACACTAAAAAGGCCCCCAAAATTCAAATTAGCCCAATAAATTGGGTAATATATTTCTTGTAGAGACCTCTCTTTTAATAGTGTCGCGATTTTTACTTTTTTTTTTTTACAAATTAGTCCAAAATGAATGGTCTAATATTTTTCCAATACGTGCTAATCTCTTTTTGTAAGAAAACACCAATGCGAATCAGATTATAATTATTAGACACAAATATAATAAATTTAATTAAAAGAGTAAAATAGACACAATCCATCAAGCGATAAAATTCACGCACACAGTAACACATGTAGGAGTTAATAGCTTATATTATATGTATCTAAAAAAAGCCTATATGTGTATGTAAGTATAATTTAATTATACTACACTTTAAAATATGTGTATCTACGATACTGTAAAAATTGTATGATTAAAAAAGGGGGATGTGGGTATGTGCCGATTTTTGGTGCTTTGTTTGTATAGTGGTTAAATCGTGGTTTGTTTGTTATAATTTTGTAGTACAACGTATGTTTAGTTTATATTAATTGATAGACACCTTAATTGGAATAGATTAAGCAAAATTAATTGATTAATTTGAATTCGATTAAATCAAATTAAATTTAAATTTGGACTACTAAAAAAGTGTCATAATAGTGTCGTCCACACAAAAACAAGAATGATTGAGTGTTTCGACTTACCGTGGCATCATCCAAACTATTGAGAAAGAATTCTAACTTGTATAGATGTCATTCTATGATTAAACTTTTGACTATGTGAAAAATGGACAATGAAATATTTTTTTAAAAGTTTTGAAAACTAAAGTTATAAGAAAAGGAAGTCGGCGCAGAATTATTTACTACGTCAAACAGTTATTTTATTTGTTTTCTTATTATTACTCGATCCAATACTTGAAAGATAACATTCTTCTGGTTTTCTGAAAAAGATAAGGCTAATGTATATAAAACGTTATGCATAATTGACTTTTAGAGAAATTTGAAGGAGACGAAATTTGGCTTTGGATTATCCTCTAATTCATTAACCGTCCAATTGTAAATTATTTGATAAATATAATGTGAAAAAATTTATACACCAAACCCTACCAAATATTTGAATAATAAGTATTTATTTTACGATCTTCAAGTTTTAAAAAGATTCCGAATATTATGAAATATCCTAATTCTCTTGAATGATTATCCTAAATGATGGTGTACACCCTACAAGCAATCTAACATCTCCACATGGAAATTGCGAGAAAGAAGGAGTAGCGATAAATGACTATGATTGAAGATATTATTCAATAGCATAACATATACTCTTTTCGTTCCATAGAAACATGCATAGTATGAGACGACACAGATCTTAAGAAAATTCTGTAAAATATAGTGTAAATGGAGAAAGAGTCTCACATTGATTATGATGTTTAGTGGTGGAATTATTACTATGAATAGACTATGCATGTTTTTATGGGACGAAAGGAGTATATATATATAAAGAACTCTTTTTGGTTATATATATACTCCCTCCGTCCCCAAAATAAGTTCCTCTTTGGGAACGGCACGGGTTTTAAGGAAAATGGTAAAGTGTATTGATAGTGGAAAAAAATATGTTATAATTAGTATTGGGAGTGGTGAAAATGTGAAAAAGTGTTATAATTAGTATTGAG